>NW_024097372.1:0-371713 GCF_016545835.1 Crotalus tigris
GGAGGAGATCTTGTTCTCATATCTTTCAGCCCTGCATAGATGACTCAACAAATTTTTGGAAGCAGACCACACTGACCCAGACGCTGCCTCCATCCATCTGAGCCATAGGATTCGGTTTTGAATCCAGCCATCCACTAAAAAGCCATCATGCAACCTGAGTGGAACAGATCTTCCCAAGTCCTACCATTCCCCCAGATGCCTGTGAAAGCTGCAGAGGAAGGAAGGAGTCCTGGAGCCATTGGTCCCCACGTGAAGCCTCAGAAGAAAACTAGGAAGACTATGGGAGGAGGGTAGAAACTCACTGTAAGGTTTTCTTTCTTGCCCCCATTTGTGTTGTAATTAAGCAGTTGAATGTATTTATGGAGTGATGGCATTTGGGAATAGTTGGCACAGCAAGTACTGAACACCTTGGACTTCTGTCTGATGGGAGGCAAAATTTGTCCAGGATGGTTGTATTGCCTGGTTTGTAGAAACAGCTGCATGCACACACGCACACACAGCATTCAGAATCACATTGAGTCTATCTCTTTCACCTACCTTCAGTAAAGCTCCAGCCTGATTCTTGCCCTGTGTCATTAAAATTTTGTAGGAATAACTTCCAGCAAATTCCAAGGGGGAGGGAACCAGGCCCCCTCAGGTGATCTGCAATTCATATGCCCTGACTAGGGAAGTAGCAGGAAAAAGATCTCCAAACCTAAGCCCTGAATATCTTGCACTGGTGGACTTACCAGTGGATTGGGAGTCCTAGGGCTCACTATGTGCAATTTAAGAAAATGTAATAGCCTGGGTGCATTCTGGCTAACCTCAATTGAACATTACAAACCTGGATGCACTGAAATAAGAGCTAGGGCAGGAAACAACCCTTGAAAATGGGCAGCCAGTGGTTATGTACTGATGATGCCTGTGAAGAATTTTGAGAGGCATGTGCTTCAAAACCTGACTGGAAGCTCAAAGTGACATTCAACATTTGAAAAAGAATTGGCACAGAATATTGGACACTATAAATTTCTTTTCCATCTAACAGAACTTTTGCCTTGGTTTTAAACCTTCATGGTTGAACTCTATTAGTGCCTCCCTTTTTTGCATTAACAGTTTAAAGCTTGTTTACCAAGTCTCCCTGATCAGATCAATTTTAATCTTGTGCCAATAAAAGTGTGTCACCTACACTATTATGGTACAAAGGGGGGATTTGTGGAAAGTCAGCCCCCCCAGAGAAAGAAATATTTTTGGAAATATTTAAAAGACAGAATATATTTCCCTAAAGGATTTAAAGGCAGAAACCAACCCCCCCAAGTCTCTCTGTCCCAAACAGAAACCAAGTCTGCAGAAATGCAGATGTAATAATCTTGTTAGAAAGACTGGAGTCAGGAAACTGGGATTAGGAAGAAAGATCCCTAGAATCAACAACCCCTCACATCAAAAATCTAAGAGTCATCAGCCACAGCCCCAGGGAAGCAGGATATGACCTTTGGGATATAATAGAATTAATCCACAACCATCAGAATACCAGAAAGCCACACTCAGACTCAGGTCAAAGGTCATTCCACAGGAACAACTCCAAACAAAAGGATCAAGAAGGTATAAAAACCCACTCCCTACATGTGCTCTCTCTCTTTTTTTCCAGAATCATCTTTCTATCTGGCTCTCCTCTTCAATAAACTGCAACATTCTTTCTAAAGCAGTCGCCTTGTTGTTTATCCCCGCCTTGGACTGAACCATGATGAAGACTTTTCCTTCAACAAAATCTATGAGTATCTTACTGTAACAAATCCTTGGCTAAATACCCCTTTACAGCGATGCAGCACAGCATATCATTTGTATTTGATTAGTGGTCATTATCCAAAGTCTCCAGCAGAGATCTTTCTAGTTCTCATACATGAGATCTTTTCAATTAGAATTGCCAAACACTGAAACTGTCATCTTCTTCAAAATCAGTTTTGTTCTCTGTCCAAATCAGCAACCTCATTGATGCAGAAACAAGCATTTATTTGCCCTACTCTTGTCTCTGCTAAGAGGTTTTGCAAAAATTTTAACCATTGCATTTGTATGTAAAGGCAGAGACAACAACAGGGTGGTCATAAACAACACAAGCAATTATGCTATTTCTTACAAAACCAAATGCTTATAAAGAAACATATTGTTTTGTAGACAAAGTAGGAGGACAGCTATGTTAGTCTATGATAGCCAGAGAATCAAGAAAAGTTTGGTAGGACCTTTTCCAACTAACATTTTTTGTTTAAAAGGCATAAGTTTGGATGAGCATAGCTTTAAAGTTCTGGAGGGCTTTGAAAAAAATTAAAATGTTTGTGTTGGTGAAATTCTATTGCAAAATTTTAAGTTGCTATTGAATTTTTCATAAAATAACAAATGAGGCAAATTTTGAAGGCAATTTTTAAAAGAAATTTAAAAACACAAAACCTATCAAACTAGATACAATAAAGATTTTTTAAAACTCAAATAAATCAATTATTTTTTCTTATATAGATTATAGTATATCCAATTGTAAGGAATAAAATTTTAGAATAAAGTTAAGTGACACATATTTGTAAAATTTCTACACGTAGACTGTAAGATTTCTACAAAAAAATTTCTACACATAGGCTGTAAGATTTCTACACAATTTCTACATGTACACATACCTTGTAAAGTTTCTACATGTAGGCTATAGGATTTCCACACTAAGCTGTAGGATTTCATGCTAAAATACATATAAGGGAATAGGTGAAGCAAAATAGTAAGGGGCAGGGATAATGTATTTTGTTTAGGCGATCCTGATAAGATTGTAACCTCTAAAGCTCAGCCAATGAAGCCACAGAGGAGGGCCAAGGGTTGGGATAGAATGCATATAATGTGTGTCTTTGTTATGACTAGGTGTGGCTCAAATATTTATTTGGAGTCCACCACGCTTTGCAAACTGTTGTATCCAATAAATCTCTGTCTAATTTCAACTTGCTGTTTGGTGTTATTCAGTGGGCTAGAATTTCTACCAACAGTTCTGGCGCCCAGATGTGGGGCTCGAGACCGGGATCGTTTGTCTGCACCGGATCCAGAAGGTGATGTGGAAGACATGCCCTGTAGATTTCGACAGCCTATCTCATCTTGTTGGTAAAGGAGCAGCAATGCTTTCCTCGGCGAACCCATAGAGTTGATATTAGACAGAGATATGAATTGAACCGGTGTGTGTGTTGCTGGCTTCCGGGAACTGGGCAACTCCGTGCACGGACCTAGGTAAGTGTTCTGGGGTGGCCAGTATACACTGCCTAGGCAGTCGGTGGGAAGACTGGGTAGACCTGTGTGAATTTGAGACAGATTGGGAGTGTGTGAGACATCCCAAGTATCCGCTTAGCGAAAGTGGACCTCTGATAACTCTAGATTCACGCGAGTGCATATCTAGGGGGATCAGGGGAAGTGAATTAAGGAATATATGTGAAGTCTCAATTAGAATACATGAGGCAGTAAACCAGTATGGGCAACACAGGGAGTACTCCAGGAAAGAAGTGTTTGAGAAAAATAAGGAGGAACCCCAAATTAAATATAGATAAAGAAAGTCCATTAGGGATTTTGTTGAGTAACTGGGGAAAACCTCCATATAATGAAATAATTAGTAAACGAGACATAACCAAGGAAGATATGGTTAATTTGTGTTGTTTTGTCTGGTGGGAAGATGAAAAAGTAGAGTGGCCTAGATTAGGAACAAATGACTATTTTGCTTGTCAGAATTTATATGAGTATGTGTCAAGGAAAACATGTAGATCATTAGTCAATGAGTTAGACTATGCTTTAATTTGGAACCCAGATAAATGGGTCACCTTGACTATGAGTGGCCCTAGCCCTCATAAAATAACCTCAATATATTTACAGGAAGAAGAGAAGAATGAAATAGAGGAAGAAGAAGATGGTGAAAAATCCATGAAATATTTACCCCCACCTTATAATCCTAATCCACCACAACCAACAAATGTACAAATACCTATTCCACCACCCCTACCAGCTCCTGTAACACAAGCCCAGGGAGCTGTGAGAGGTGGACCCTACAAGGTATTAGTAAAAGAATTGGAACAATTGAAGAAAGATATAAAGAATTTTCCCTTTAAGGATAAACCACTACAGCAGTGTTTCTCAACCTGGACAATTTTAAGGCATGTGGACTTCAACTCCCAGAATTCCACAGCCAGCAATGCTGGCTGTGGAATTCTGGGAGTTGAAGTCCACATGCCTTAAAATTGTCCAGGTTGAGAAACACTGCACTACAGGCTTTTCCTTTAAGAAAAGTACCTAATGGAGTAGATGGCCAAGGACAGGCCCGTATCAGTTTTGTACATGAGCCTTTAAAGGTATCTGAATTACGTGCCTTTAAGAAAGAAATGAAAAGCATGATAGAAGATCCAATAGGGGTAGCAGAGGAACTGGATCTGTTGTTAGGAGCAAACATATACACATGAGATGTATTCTGATCCAGAATTAAGTTGCATTGTAAACCTGGGTCAGATAGTTAAACTCAATAGCAATAATTTCATAACAAAAATATATTTATTCAGAGAGATTACTTGCATTTATGCTGGTGATTTCTGGACAAATACATCTCTGTTCATTCCCATAGGTGAGAAGATAATGCTCTCTCCATACCATCTTTATAGCGGAACAGGGTCATCGGGTGACATTGGATGGCCCATGCTTCTCTTCAGACAAAGACATTCCAATCTGGCTTGTGTCCAGGAAGTCTCCTAATGCCCTTTAGAAACTCCTCCCACTGACCCATTAACATGGGATGACTGACTAGCTAAAACTACATTTTCCATAAGCCTTTAAGGAGACACACTTAACCCAATAAATGCCAGATATTCTAACATGCAAACCTACATGCTCTAGTCCAGGGTTACATAGAGTTATACGATCCAGAACAGGATGAATTAGGAGTGATACAGAGCACGTTATTTACAGCAGAAGAAAGACAGTTAATTCAAAGAGCAGCTCATTTGGTCTGGACTAGGGAACATAATCCCCAAGCACAGGGGGTAATTGTGGCAGATGTAAAGTTTCCTGTAGTAAGACCAAATTGGGATAATAATAATGCTGCAGATAGACAAAACATGGAAGATATGAGAGTATTATTGATAAGAGGAATAAGAGAAGCTGTTCCAAAAGCACAGAACATGAGTAAAGCTTTAAGGATAGAACAAGAAAAAGAAGAATCTCCAGCTACATTCCTCCAAAGACTGAAAGACGGAATGAGAAAGTATTCTGGAACTGATCCAGATGACCCAGCAAATACTCTTCTGGTAAAAATACAATTTGTGGTAAAATCCTGGCCGGATATACCGTATTTTCCGGCGTATAAGACAACTTTCTAACCATGGAAATCTTCTCCAAAGTCAGGGATCGTCTTATATGCCAGAAAATACAGTAAGTAAGAAACTACAAAAATTGGAAGGATGGACAGGGAAAAGTATAGATGACTTGTTAAAGGAGGCACAAAAGGTATATGTGCAAAGGGATGTAGAGAAATTTAGGCAACAGAATAAAATGATGGTTGCCACAATAATCCAAATAATAAAACAAAAGGAAAGGAATGCAGAAGGAAAATGGATATTACCTGATGGATAGCAGGTGTTGAATAAAGCCATAACACGTGAAGTAATCCAAACACTCCAAGAGGGTTTTAGAAGACATGTTTCTGAAAAGTATGGCTACAGGAGAGTTTTCATTGTTGTGAAACAAATAACGGCCGGCTGTCTCATTTGCAAGAAAGTTAATAAGGAAGCTCTGACAGAAAAAGAAATTGGGGGGGGGAAGGAGCTCATTGGCTTTTGAACAGTTCCTTGAAATTATAATAATAGTTATTTGTTTGTCAGGAGAAAGTATGAAATGAAATATCTGTATGTGAAAGGGTTTATACAAGCAATTTGAATGGAAGTGAATGTGTGGATATGCTGATCCTGTGTGTGTGTGTGTGTTTGTGTGTGTGTGTGTGTGTGTGAGTGAGTTTCTCCCCCATCCCAGACTGTGAAAGAAACAGTAAACTGCAATTTGGAATCTTCAAATAATGCTTTCTCTTTACTTTCTCCCAGACCACAAATAAAGAATTCCTTATATGGTGTCTCTGGAAATAGCTATATATTCTGTTTTTTCCATACCATATGAAAGCATGCCATCCAACTGTAAATCATGTCCCTCTAATGTCAATAATCTTGTATTCCTCAGTAAGATCCATTCTCTCATTCATGATAATGCTGCAGCCTGATTGTACAATTCCCAATTAGGTAGACCAAACCCACTTCTCAATCTTGTATCTTGTAACATTTTTAGATTAATCCTTGCCTTTTTTCCCCTGCCAAATATATTTCAAGATTATTTTATTAAGCCCCTCAAAATATTTCTTATCTAATCTTATTGGTATTGTTGAAAACAAAAACAATAATCGTGGTAATATATTCATTTTGATTATCGCAATCCTTCCCATTAATGATAGTTGTACATTTTTCCATTTATCCAAATCTACTTCAATTTGTCTTTTCAATTTATGATAATTATCCTCTTTAATTGTTGTGCATCTTGCTGTCAGATGGATCTCTAAATATTTTACCTTCTTTACAATCTGTATATCTAATTTTCCCACCAGTTCTCTTTTTTGTTTTTCAGTAATATTTTTCACTAACATTTTGGTTTTATCTTTATTAATTTTCAACCCAGCTACCTCACCATATTTTTCTATTTGTTCTATTAATACAGGTCCTGTCTCTAATGGTTCCTCCAAAATAAATACTAAATTGTCTGCGAATGCTTGTAGCTTATATTCTTCCCTCTTAATTTTTACCCCTTTTATGTCATTATTCTGTCTTATACGTCTATTTAATACAATGGTTCTCAACCTTCCTAATGCCGCGACCCCACAACCAGTCGTAAGTCGAGGACTACCTGTATTTCCCTGCCCGGGAGCACTGCTCATGTGTGGTGCCGCCCCCTGCACTGGCCGAGGCGTAGCTGGCAAGTGGCAGCGATGACGCAGGCTGACCACCGGCTGGGCCACCAGCTGGCCCAGCCCAAGGCAGGTAAGGCACCCACCGGGCCCCACGCATGCCAGCAACCCTCCCTGCGCCCACTGCTGCCCCGCTAGCCTTACCTTGGCCACCGCCCATTCGGGGCGGCAGCAGGCAGGCCCAGGCGCTCCTGGGCAGCCATGGCAAACGGCAGCGACGGCGCAGGCCGACCACCGGCTGGGCCACCAGCTGGCCCAGCCCAAGGCAGGTAAGGCACCTGCTGGGCCCCACACGTGCCAGCAACCCTCCCTGCACTCGCCAGCCTTCCACCTCCCACCCCTGGCCCTCTTTTACTTACTTTTAGTAGTTGCTCAGCAGGGAGAGAAGCTTTCCAGAAAGCTCGCCTTGCAGCACCGTTTGCAGACTGGGGCTTTTGGCAGGCTCAGCAGGGCAGAGACAGCCTGGACAATTCCTATTGGCTTTTGAAAGCCAATAGAATTAGACTCTATTCAAGAGAGAATATTCTATTGGCTTTCAAAAGCCAATAGAATAAGAGGGAATAGCACAGCTAAAGAAAAGGGGAAAAAATGTCAGACAGCCTTGTTTGGCGACCCCCGTGAAATGGTCATTCGACCCCAAATGGGGTCGCGACCTACAGGTTGAGAACCACTGAACTATGGGAAAGAAACTATAAATTGACAATGGCAACTGCGTATAAAGAAAATATGTACAAAATGTTTTACAGATGGCACATGTCTCCAGAAAGATTAGCTAAAATGTTTAAGGACAGGTCTATATGTTGGAAATGTCATCAGATACCAGGTTCCTTCTACCATATGTGGTGGACATGTGTAGAAGCTAAAACATATTGGAATATAATTAGAACATGGATAGAAAAGATGATACAACAATGTATAGAACTAAGACCAGAAATATTCCTGTTGGGTATTCTACCAGGGAAATACAATAAAGAGAAAACATATTTAATTATTCATATAATTACGGCAGCCAGGATTGTGTTTGCACAAAATTGGAAAGCACTGAAAGCCCCCCCCCCAGAGGGAGAGGTGATTGGGAAAATACTGGAATGTGCAGAAATGAATAGACTAACAATGACAATTAAAGATAAGACAGAGTCAGACTACTATGAAATCTGGAGAACTTTTTATGATTGGCTGAAAAGAGAATACGGTTAAAAGATAGTTAACATCAATTTAGATGGAAGAAGAAGGAGCAGATAAGGAGGGAGACTCAGGCGACACAGTATTGAATAAATGGAGGTTGTATAAATATTTATAGAAGTATATACCGAGAAGGTTAGATAAATAGAAGTATTAATGTAAGAGAAAATTAATCTTATTGTATATAATACAGATAGGGAAATTTGGAGAGAGGAGTTGCTCGGACATTACCCCTGAATTGTATCTGAAGAGGGATGAGAGGGAAGAAAGGAGAGGAGAGAGACAAGAGTAAAGGAGGGGAGAAGGAAGTAGGAAGGTTGGAGGAGAAGAGGAGAAGTGGGGAGAAAGGGGAGGAGAGTGGTGAAGGAAAGAAAAGAGGAGAGGAAGAAGAGGAAGTAGGGAAGAGAAGAAAGGGAGAAAGAAGGTAGAGAAGAAGGAGTGTGGATACAGTGAAAGGGGAAATGGGCGCGCAACACCAAAAGTCATGTGTATGTATTTATTTCATTTTATTAAAAGTATCTTATATATGAATGTAAAAAGAATGTATGTTAACATCTGATAAATATCACGGTATATGTATGGGGGGGAGTTTGGAAAAATAAAAAATAAAAAAATTATTAAAAAAAACAGTAAACTGCAGATTTTTTTGTTGTTGCTGTAAAAGTGAAATGGAAAATGCATGTGAAGAAGAGAAAACTATTTTGTTAGTGGTGAGATTGTTGTGTAATTTCTTCTTCTTTTCCTGTCTCTTTCCACCCCAGCTGGCTGTGTTGCTTTAAGAGTGGGAGGGACAGAAAAGAAAAAAAGGGGGGGGGGTCTGAACTTTTTAACTTTTTTTCTGCTTAGAATTCTGGTTTGAGGAAGATGGGGTGGATGTGAAATTTAATACCCATTCTTGCAGTAAGAAATAAGGTTATTTTTTTTAAATAAATGAAATATGAGAAGAACTGGAATACACCTATATAACCATTAACCAATAGACAGATACTTTGTAAAATTCCTGTTTAAATGTGTTGGTACTGTGACTGTAAATGCCATGTTGATTGTTGTTGTTGTTTCCATTGTATTTACTGTGTAAGATGTACTGGATGTGAAGAACATTTTGGATCATGTGATATAGTAATTGAAAAGAAATTGAAACCTTTTGAGGAATATATGAGATATTGACCGAAGTGGTAAGATATACTTTAAAAGATACCTGTTGTGTCCTGCGTTGCAATGGTCCCGGGCAGTTGCAAGCTGCCCGGGATCAGACTGGCTGGTGCCGGCTTCGCGTGCATGCGCGAGACGCGGAGCGTACCAATTGTTGCCATTCGGCCCAGGGAAACGTTCTTAAGGGAAGCAGAGAGGCCTGCGAGCCTCAGAGCTGTAACGGAGCAGAAGAGACCACAATAAACACTTCTTGAAACCACAAGATGTTCTGTGCTCATTCGCCATTAAGCCGAGGACTCAACACTGGTGACGAAGGTGGGATGCCTTACAATTAATTAAGAAGAATTGTAAGCTTACCCAGGAGTCCTGAGAGCAGCTAGGAAGACGGCGTTAAATTCAGCACCTGCCTGCCAGTACAGCGTCGCTGGAGGTAAGCTGGCTGATAGTCCCCTTCCTTAAAAGGAGAAAATGGCAAAGATAGGGAGGATCTCTGAATTTGATGTCATGTACCCAGAAAGATGGGAGTCTTATGTGGCCAGAGTAGAAAACTATTTTAGAGTAAACCAAGTAAGAGAAGATGGCTTAAAGGCCGCTACCTTGCTATGTGTCTGTGGTCAAGATGCATTTGAAATTTCTGAAAATTTAGCAGCCCCTGCGCCTCTTGAAACTGTTACCTACACAGATTTAAAAAAATTACTAAAAGAACATTTTCAGCCCAAGTTGTCTGTTATTGCATGGAGACATACTTTTGAACATAGGGATCAACGAGCTGGTGAATCAGCTAAAGAATACATTGCAGCTTTGAGAAGAGCAGCTAAACCTTGTGAGTTTAAAGACTTAGAAGAAAGGCTGAGAGACAGATTTGTATGTGGGCTTAGGAACAGAGACTTGCAGCAGAGACTTTTTGCAAAGCAAGACATATTGTTCCAAGATGCCTTGAGAGAGGTTACTGCAGAAGAGGCAGCAGGTGGGGCAATCAAGAACATGAGGCCTATCAGGAGCACTCCAGAAGCTGTTTCCATGCACCATGAGGGAGTCCAGGAGAGCTCGGAAGAGGATCCTGAAGACGAGGTGGATCATCTCTACCCAGCTAAAGAAAGGAAGCAGAAGGAAGGCAAAGAAAAGTCTTCAGCTGTACCCAAGTGCTTCGGGTGTGGAGGTCGCCACAAGAGGACCGACTACAGGTTCCGTTCTGCAATCTGTAGAGCATGTGGAAAGCAAGGCCACATAGCAGCTGTGTGTCTGGGCCGTCAGAAGGTACAACCCCGAGAAGAATTGCGCCTAAAAGGTATCAGGGTCCCCAGCCAAAACAGGGTGGGTTTCTGTGCATCACGGAGAAGCATTTATAGGACAGGCACACACAAGCCACTAAAAAAAAACTGTCACTTAAGGTGAAGTTGCAAGGAGTTCCATTGGTTATGGAACTAGATACTGGGTCTGCACTTTCAATTATTTCCATTCACACATTCAGAAAGATTTGCTCTAGCAGTGGGTTCCAGGCCAAGCTTAGGCCATCCAATATAGTTCTAACAGACTTTCAAAACTCCAAGGTGTGTGTTAAGGGGGAGGCCACCCTTAATGTACAATACAAGGATTTTGAAGGTCCATTAGATGTATTGATAGTTGGGGCTGACCTCACGAGTCTCATAGGACTTGATTGGTTTGAAGCCTTGGGAATACAAGTTACAGGGCTTAACAGTTTGCAAACATTAGGTCTACAAGAAGTCTGCAAAGAATTTGCAGATGTCTTCAGCCCTCAGCTGGGTACATACACAGGGCCCCCAGTTTCCTTAAAGCTGGACCCCACTGTCACTCCTATCAGAGTAAAAGCAAGGAGAGTACCTTTTGCTTTAAAAGGAAAAATTGATGCTGAATTGGACAAATTGATTCAGCAAGGTGTCTTGGAACCTGTTGACTCAAGTCCTTGGGAAACTCCCATAGTCACGCCTCTTAAGGCTAATGGGGACATTCGCATCTGTGCAGATTACAAATGCACTCTAAACAAGGCATTGCAACAACATGCATATCCTGTACCTGTAGTCAGTCATATTCTGGCCTCCCTCAAGGGGGGGCGTGTTTTTGCAAAGCTAGATTTAGCACAGGCTTATCAACAGTTACCTGTTGATGAAGCTGCTGCTGTAGCACAAACCACTGTAACACACAGGGGGGCATTCAAAGTAAAAAGGCTACAATTTGGAGTAAATGTGGCTCCTGGAATTTTCCAAAGCGTAATGGAAAATACCTTGAGGGGTATACCAGGGGTTTGCCCCTATTTTGATGATGTCTTAATAGCTGGAGACTCCACTCAAAATTTGGCTAAGAGATTGAGGGCTGTCCTGTTGCGGTTCCGGGAAACAGGCCTCAAACTTAAAAAAGACAAATGTAAAATTGGGGTGCCTTCTACAGATTTTCTGGGATTCAAAATAGATGCCAATGGCATTCATCCTGCTGAGTCTAAATTAAAGGCTATTATGCAAGCTCCTAGGCCTAACTCCAAAGTTGAACTACAAGCTTTTCTGAGCCTTTTGAACTTCTATAATACATTCATTCCTAACAAAGCTAATGTAGCTGAACCACTTCATAGGCTTTTGGACAAACAGGCAGTGTGGCAGTAGTCACAAGCACATGAAGCAAGCTTCAATGAGGTTAAGGCCTTACTTATATCCAATAATGTGCTTGCACATTTTAATGAAATTCTTCCTGTGTGCATCGCTTGTGATGCTTCCCCTTATGGGCTGGGAGCAGTACTTAGCCATCTAAGACCTGATGGAACTCAGGTTCCTGTTGCATATTACTCCAGAACCTTGTCTTCTGCTGAGCGAAACTACGCTCAGATAGACAGGGAGGCCTTGGCTGTTGCTGCTGGGATTAAAAAATTCCATGATTTTTTATATGGCAGACATTTCACGGTCTACACTGACCATAAGCTTTTGTTGGGGTTGTTTACTACAAACAAAGAAACCCCCCATATCATCTCCCCCAGAATGCTGAGATGGTCCATCTTCCTGTCAGCCTATGATTTTTCTTTAATTCACAAACCTGGCAAAGAAATGGGCCATGCTGATGGCCTCAGTAGATTATCCTTACAAATAGTAGAGGCTGACCCTGCCCCTGCCATCAACATCCTTTCCATTCAGGCATTGCCTGAGTCACCTTTAAATGCCAGGGATGTGGCTGCTGAATCAGCCACAGACATCACACTCACTCGTGTATTATCCTGGGTCTTGTCTGGATGGCCAGAGAGTTGTCCAGCTACTGAGTTTCAGAGTTTCTGGCTTAAGAAACATGAGTTATCCACTTTTCAGGGTTGTCTGCTGTGGAGCAGCAGAGTTGTTATTCCTACCTCAATGAGGTCTAGGGTCTTGGCTTCCCTTCATGAGGGCCATCCTGGCATTGTAAGAATGAAGGCGCTTGCGCACAGCCATTTGTGGTGGCCTGGGTTAGACAAGGAAATAGAAGCTAAGGTGCACGCTTGCCACCTGTGTCAGCGCTCATGCCCAGAAATACCCCAGGCTCCTGTACATAGATGGGAGGAAACACAGTCACCTTGGTCTAGGGTGCACATTGATAATGCTGGGCCCTTTCAGGGTCAATTCTTCTTGGTCCTTGTTGATAGCTATTCAAAGTGGCTTGAGGTTGTACCTGTCTCTTCAACCACCGCTGCCAAGACCATTCAAGTACTGAGGGGGATTTTTGCTGCACATGGGCTTCCAGATGTTTTGGTGTCTGACAATCGCCCTCAATTCACCTCTTCCGAATTTCAAGCTTTCTTACAGGCCAACATGATTCGTCATGCCACCTCTGCACCATTCCACCCTTCCACCAACGGTATGGCTGAACGGATGGTCCGCATCACCAAGGATGCTTTAAAGAAACTGACCTATGGGGACTGGCACCACAGGTTGGCAGACTTTCTTCTTGTGTACCGCACTACACCTTCAACTTCTACTGGGAAAAGCCCAGCTGAACTTCGATGGGAGCGCAAACTGACTACCAAACTTGATAGGTTGCACCCAGACAGACTGCCTCCTAAGGCTACACAACCCAGGGCACCGAGGTATCTGCAAGTGGGTGCCCCGGTATGGACCCGTAACTACGGGCCTGGTCACTTGTGGGTTCCTGCTGTAGTATGCAAGGTTACTGGCCCTTTGTCATATGAGGTCTCGTTGGATGACGGTCGTGTCCTTTGGCAGCATATCGACCAGCTGCGTACAAGACTGGACTTTCCCTCAGAAACTCCTGGGCCTTTTCCAGGGGGGAGGGGGACCACTATGGGCAAAGGGATGGGCGTTGGCAGCAGCCGGGCCCCAACAGAGAGGCCACAGACGGCCTATTCCAAGATTCCGCAAGTGTTCCAAACAGGAATCCATGGAAACTAGAAAGCACACAGGCACCAGTGCCTACTCCAGCCAGGGAATCACCCAAGGGGCATACTCATCATTCACCAATACCATTCAGCACTCCAGTCAGGGAGAATAACCGGGAGCATCCTAATAACTCAAACATTGCAAGAGAGCTGGCACACAAACAGTCTAGTTGGCCCAGTACTGCTGCTGTTTCCAGAAGGAGGTATTCACATAGGGAGGTGGCCGGAGAGGCAAATCCCAATTCTGACACTTCCGGCACAGATGGGGGGGCAATTGAGTTTTGGGGAAATACTGAAACCCCAGACAGTCCCGTTACGGAACTAGGGAGTGAAGGAATGCAGCCCCTTGATAGGTCCAGTGTGGGCCTGGGAGGCTCTACAGAGTTTCCTAACAGTGGCAGTTTTATAGAGGGGCCAGAGAGCCTGTAACTAGGCAGGTCAACCAGGTTATTGGGAGAACAAAGTCCTGGTCTGACGAGCCCGGTGGACAAGCAAGCAGACCAGGCAACGGGGCATGGTCCATGGGGACCACCAGGGTCTGAAAGAGGGGGCAAATTCATGTCATCCTCTGTGCAAAAAGAAATTGGGGATTCTCAGGGTCTAAGGAGATCACAGAGAGTCAAGAGATCTCCTAAGTATCTTGAGGACTTTATAACTCTGCTGGCAAAGCAGAAACAGTGAGAGGGTGTCTGTTGTTGGGAACAATGGAAATACGGGCATTGGGTATTAATCCCCAGAACAATAGACCGGTACCATTTGGAGCATGGGTTGGCACACCACGCTCGTGTTGAGGTTGCGTGTAACTATTCATATAGTTTATTAGTCTTAGCCAGGGGGGAAGGGGTGTTGTGTCCTGAGCCTGCAAAGCAGGCTCGGGACGTTGCAATGGTCCAGGGCAGTTGCAAGCTGCCTGGGACCAGACTGGCTGGCGCCGGCTTCGCGCACATGTGCGAGGCGCGGAGCGCACCAATTGTTGCCATTCGGCCCGGGGAAACGTTCTTAAGGGAAGCTGAGAGGCCTGCGAGCCTCAGAGCTGTAACGGAGCAGAAGAGACCACAATAAACACTTCTTGAAACCACGAGATGTTCTGTGCTCATTTGCCATTAAGCCGAGGACTCAACAATACCCCTTCAATCCAACTAGTCCAGGAAGAACAACGGGAAGCCTTCATAAAATATCACAGTTTAGATAAAGAAAAGGATGCCTTCATAACATATCAGTTTAGAAGAAGAAGATTAATATAAAATGCGAATCCCTAGTCCTGTATATTTGTCCCTGGCTGTATACCTCTCCCTCTCTAGGGAGCAATATAGAAGAGCAATAGAAGCAGAAGGATGTGAAGCCTGCATTACCAACGCCACCAAAGGAAACGCAGTAATTAAAAGCTTGGTATATCATACCCAAGCACCTAAGGGGTGTATATTTCAATCTATATGTCAATTAAATAAAACACAATATTCAGTTTGTAAGGGAAGAGACAAAAAGATACAGTGCTATGATCCATCGATGCCAACATATTTGAATTTCAGTATATATGTGGGTTTAGCTAAAGTAGGAGTGAGACAGAGACCTGAAGGTGAAGAAAGATTAATACTAAAATATTAGAAAAAGGGACAGAAAAGGCTTTGATACAATTTGATGCATGCACAGTATTAAATCTATCTTATCTCACCACAAAGTGTGGAGACTCTAGTTGGATCACAGCATATAAACAAAATCATAAATATATATGTTCCACTAATTTGAACTTTGCACACGGGAACCCCAATCAATGGTTACGTTGTGCGGGATCTACTAAATGTTCAGCATGGAGTTGTGTGTGTTATTACACTGGAGGAGGTTATCCAAGATGTAATGGTATTACCCAATTTAAAAGAATATATGGAACTAATATGATGGAGTTGGAAATCACTAAGAACCATTCTGATATAGTAAGTTATGGATTTGGAATAGATGGTACAGGATCCGATCCATTAACTTATAACACTATAAAGAAAGAAAAAATATATTAGCTAAGGAAGGAGGGATATGTGGGAAGTTTAATTTAACGAATTGTTGCTTAGAAATAGATGAAACAGGTGCAGAGGTGAAGCAATTAATCACTGAAATGAGACAACTTGTACATGTTCCAGTCCAGACTTGGACTGGTCTTTTAGATGAAGGGGGATTTTTGGGAGGAATCTTTCGCAATTTGAAACAAGCATTATTCATGGTGGGCATAATATTATTAGGACTAATGTGTTTGCCCTGCCTAATTCCCATGATTAAAAATTTAGTCCATACAACTGTAACCAGTATAATGGATGGCATCAAACAGGAGGAAAAGATACAGACACTGTTAGCTTTTAAGGAAATTAAAGAAAAAGTAAACATAATAGAGAATGAACATAAAAAAAGAAATTGAAAAGAATTTAAGAAGATTCTAAAATTTAATTAAGTATAAAAAGGAAAAGGGTGGATTTGTAAGGAATAAAATTTTAGGATAAAAAGTAAAGTTAAGTGACAGGTACTCTGTAAAATTTCAACATGTAGACTGTAAGATTTCTACACAAAAATTTCTACACGTAGGCTGTAAGATTTCTACACAATTTCTATATGTACACATACCTTGTAAGGTTTCTACACGTAGGCTATAGGATTTCCACACTAAGCTGTAGGATTTCATGCTAAAATACATATAAGGGAATAGGTGAAGCAAAATAGTAAGGGGCAGGGATAATGTATTTTGTTTAGGCAATCCTGATAAGATTGTAACCTCTAAAGCTCAGCCAATGAAGCCACAGAGGAGGGGCCAAGGGTTGGGATAGAATGCATATAACGTGTGTCTTTGTTGTGACTAGGTGTGGCTAAAATATTTATTTGGAGTCCACCACGCTTTGCAAACCGTTGTATCCAATAAATCTCTGTCTAATTTCAACTTGCTGTTTGGTGTTATTCAGTGGGCTAGAATTTCTACCAACACGATTAATAAACATTCTGACACTTTTGCTTCTGAATATATCAAAGTTTTGGTTAAGAGTCAAAGATAAGTTTGAATCTTCTGGGATGCTCAGTGATTAGAGACACCATTTGTAGTTCTGTTGTTTTCAGATTTCTTGTTATCTGATCAAATTTTTCCCAACTCTTATGTATAACTAGACTTCAGAAGCAACCAGATTCAAACCATCTTCCCATCTCCATATTTTATCTTCCCTACATTTATGATTTATTTTATTTATATCCTACCTGTATTGTTTTTATAAATAAGGGAAACATATCTAATACTACCCCCTTCTTCTGTTGTCTCCACAACAACAACATTATGGGGTGAATTGGATTGAGAGATAATGACTGGCCCAAAGTCACCTAGCTGGCTTTCATAGCTAAGGCAGGCCTAGAACTCACAGCCTTCGGTTTTGAGCCTGGTGCCTTAACGAGTAGACCAAACTGGCTTCAATTTTTGCTCAGTTTTGTTAGGCATACAAAAACTGCTAGACTTTACTCTAAATAAAGAAGTTCTATTTAAGAATAATGGAACTTAAGAATGGAAACAATTTTCAGCAAGACATTGAAGATACGTTTCTGCTTATTTGAATGCAACAAATAAGAGAACCATGAACATCTGTTCTGATTATGTTAATAATAATTATGAAATGTAACAAGGTCATTGTTGTCCTTAAGACCAAGGAGTTGTATCTCTATATACAGTATCTAGTTATCCAAATCTCATTAATGACAGCTGTTTAGAAATATTCAAGCTCCAGGAGTACAACCAGTGCAATGTCAAATCCCCTAAATAGAAAACAATTTCTTTCCTAGATATCCTCTTTACTGCTATTCACTATTTTGTTTTCATTTTATTCAAAAAAAAATTTCATCCCTGTATCCACATTGGACTTTGACCTGGCTTTAGTTTCCTATTTCAATATCACTTTTCCTATCATTTTTTTCCTTGGGCTTTTGCCAATTCTGTGCCATATTTGGTCTTTTTGTGTGTGAATTACATAGCTAAGGTAAAGGATTAAATTTCACAAAGATATGGAAAAAAGAGGTATCTAAGATGACAACAACACATCATATTATCCAAAGCAGGATTACAAATATGTAATGATGTACCAATTTATTTGAGAGACAGTAACAGATGTACATTTGAAAGAGAAAGCATTTTTTTTTTTTTGCAGTGTCGGAAGCCACCCAACGTGAGACAAATGTTTAGTCTCTCCCTGCAAGCAGAGTAAAACTATTCATGAAAATGGAAAGGAAGCTGAAGTTATAATTACTAACGATGTGTGGATTCCTAAACTCTATTCTAAGAATTAACATGAATAAAATATATCACAAAACAACAGAAAGAAGGCAAAGTACACATTAAAGCAATTTTGGGGATATGAGGTTGAACAAAAATCTGATTTCGATATATATTTCAATATACATTTTGGTTCAATATACATTTTCAGTTTTTTCTAGATCTAAATTGTAAGCATTAAAATATTGTAAATTCAATGTAGTAGCAAATGTAAGATAAATGATGTATAGTTAATGTTATATATACATTTCAGAAACACCAAACGATTTCATTAATTCAGGGGTGTCAAACTCAATTTTATTGAGGGCCGCATCAGCATTGTGGTTGCCCTCAGGGGGCTGGGTGGGTGTGGCCAGGGTGGGTGTGGCCTACTGGGTGGATGTGAATGGAGTGGGTGTGGCCTACTGGGCGGGTGGGGCCATCTCTACACTGTTTGTGTCAAGGGTGCCTGTGGAGGCCTGGGCAGGAGGGGGACAGATCTGAGGGTCTCTGGAAGAAGGGGGTGGGACCAGGGAGAGTGCCACGGCATGGTCCACTGTAGGAGCCTCATTGTTCCTCTCAGGCTATGCAGGGGGGGTGGATGGTGGTGCGGGCTGCCCAGAGCACCTGCGGCACCAAGCCCAGCCCCACTTCCCCAAGGAGGTGCCCAGCTGCACTTACCTCCTCCTGAAGGCTGCTGCTGCTGTGCTTGCTCTCCTTAGCCAGGTTGCTCATGATGGGTACGAGGGCAAAGTCAGAGGGAGGCCCATTCCCTCTCCATGGGAGGAGACCCGGCTTTGTATCCAAAGCTTCCTTAGCAATAGGATGGGAGACCTCAGGATAGGCCAGGAGGAGGAGGCAAGGGGATGGTGAAAGGGCAAGACTAAGGCAGGACCTCCCTCAGACCCTCTCTCTCCTTTCCTTCCTTCCTAAGTACAGAATGGTGGGAAAATATCTGAGATGAGGGAGGGAGAAAAACAGGCAAGAAAGGCAGCTGGGGAGGTGTCACCCTTCATGAGGAATGAAGAAATGCACCATCGCCTGGAAGTGGCCAGCATATGGCCCTCACCTACTTCACATATCTGGCTTGGTGGGCTCTGGGGGAGGGGATGTTATGAGCAGCGTGAGAGTCAACATTACCTGTGGAGGCAGAGGTTTCAGCAGGCAGTGGGTGCTCTCCTCACAGCACCAAGAGGTTGAGCCAGGAGGTGCGAAGCTTTGCACCTTGCTCCCTGCTGAAACTGGGCAGGCAGGGGCTAGGCAGCATTGCACTTCTCATCAGATGAGCACCACCCAGCTCAGCTCTTGCTGCTATGAGAAAAGTGCCCTGCTGCCTGCCGAAACTGGGCAGGCTGGGAGGTGGGCGGCCTCACGATTCTTTTTGGATTTGCACCGCCTGGCTCAGCCTCTTGGTGCTGTGAGGAGAGTGCCCCGCTGCCTGCCAAAACCCCTGCCCCCGGAGTCCATCAAGCTGGATATGTGAAGTTGATGAGGGCCATTTGCTGGCCACTTCCAAGCAATGGTGCATTTCTTCATTCCTCACAAAGGGTGACACCTCCCCAGCATGCACCCAGGGGGCGGGGCTGACATGGCAGGGGCTGGTTCCTCGCTGTTTCCAGATGGCCTTGTGTAGCTAAGATTGAATACATTTCAACATAGATGGCCACCACAAAATTGTACATTGGCTCCCGGCTGGCCTGGGCTGTCAAGGCAGCAGGAACCGTTCTCTCACTGTTTCCAGGATGGCTTCGCAGGCCACATGAAACCACTTCACAGGCTGCATCCTGCCTGTGGGCCTTGTGTTTGACATGTCTGCATTAATTATATTTGTCGGGCTCTACGAGGCTATTGGAGCATAGTGAAAACCCCGCTGACCACCCCATCGCCTCTGGAGTACAGACCTGTCCCTGGCTCCTTGCAAATGCTCGTCATGGTTGGTTGTCCTCGGGGTCTCGGAGACGCTGCAGCCTTCTTATGATGTCATCACCCGGCATCTCCACAGCGGACAAACAGGGCGTCAGAGCCTCACAGAGGCCTGACGAGAGACCGAGGACCATAACAGGCACATGGCAAGAGCACCAGAGCCTCGCAGAGGCCCGACATTAGACCGAGGACTGGCATTGTTGAGTCCGTGGCGGGAAAACAGACACGAGAAGCAGCTGGAGTTCTCAGTTTCTTTTATTCAGCGTTCAGCTTACAGAAGATGGCTTCAGCCTCGCCCAAACGCCTCGCAGCCTCCTATATAGGCAACTCCCGGGTAAATGGGTTACTTTTCCCGCGCCAGCACCCGCGCCAGCACCCGCGCATGCGCACGGCGCTGGCGACAGCCTGTCTGGTCCCGGGCAGCCTTGCACCTGCCCGGGACTGCCTGCAAACGCCCGAGCCGTTTGCAAAGGCTCGGGACATAACACCCCTTTCCCCCGGGCTAAAACTACTACCAACATACAACATTTATTTTATACGACAATTTGCTCCCCAGTACTCCCACTGTTTACTGGCTTTTGCCTTGCCAGCACTGTTATGTAATCTTCTAGGTACTTAGGAGATTTCTTTGCTCTCTGTGACCTTCTTAGCTGTGGGTTACTGGCATAAGTCCCCTGACTGGAGGGAGGCGTGAGCCTATTCTCTCTATTGTGCCCTGGTGTCTTCCAAGGACTGTGCCCCGATGCCTGGCCTGCTTGCTTGCCCCCCGGGCTCGTCAGGCCAGGGCTTCTGTTGCTTTGTGACCTGGTTGACCTGCCTAGCTGTAGACCCTCGGGCCCCTTGAAGTGATAGCCACTGCTAGGCGTCTCTGTAGAACCTCCTAGGTCAGTCCAAGACCTGTCAGGAGGCTGTCCATTCCCTGAACCCCATTCTGTGCTCGGGCTCTTGTGGGTTTCTGTACTTTCCCAAAACTCAGGTGTTCCCTGATTTGTGCTAGGGGTGTTGTAGTCGGGACTTGGTTCCTCGACTAGCTCTGTGTATGTTTGACCCCCTGTAGGATGTGGGTTAAGGTCAGGCCAACTTTGGGGATTGTGTGCCAGCTCTCTTGCGGGGAATGATTTGTTGGGATGCCCCCGGGTATCCTCCGTGACTGGAGTGCTGTGTGTCGTGTGTGGAACGTGAGTATGCCCCCGGGGTGACTCCCTGGCTGGAGTAGGCGTGAGTGCCTGTTGTGTGGGTAAGCTCCATGACTTCCTTTTCGGAGCAATTGCGGACTCTTGGGACTGGCCGTTTTGGCTCCCTCAGTGGAGATGGGCAGTAACTCTTTTGCCTTGCCCTTTGCTCCAAAGGGTCCCCCTCCCCCGCTGAAAAAGATCCAGGAGTCCTCATCAGAAAAGGTCTCTCCTAGAGCGAAGTTGGTCGATGTGCCGACAGCATGACCGACCGTTGTCCAGGGCAACCTCGTAGGAGAGAGGACCTGTGATCCTGGACACAGAAGCGGGGACCCATGTATGACCAGGCCCATAATTGCGAGCCCAAACCGGGGCACCCACAAGTAGTTGTCTAGGTGCCCTAGGATGTGAGATAGATGAAGGCAGTCTGTCCGGATGCAACCGGTCAAGTCTAGTAATAAGTTGGCGCCCCCAACGAAGTTCAGCTGGACTTCTCCCTGTAGAAGTGGACGGTGTGGTGCGATAAGAAAGGAGAAAGCCAGCCAACCTGTGATGCCAGTCCCCGTAGGTGAGTCTCTTCAAGGCGTCCTTTGTGATGCGCACCATGCGTTCAGCCATACCGTTGGTGGACGGGTGGAAAGGCGCAGACGTGGCATGACGAATCATGTTAGCCTGTAAAAAAGCTTGGAATTCGGAGGAAGTGAATTGAGGGCCATTGTCGGACACAATGACATCTGGCAGACCGTGTGCAGCAAAAATCCCCCTCAGTACCTGAATAGTCTTTGCAGTGGTGGTGGATGAGACAGGCACAACCTCAAGCCATTTTGAATGGCTGTCAACAAGGACCAAGAAGAACTGGCCCTGAAAGGGCCCAGCGTAGTCAATGTGCACCCTAGACCATGGGGACTGTGTTTCCTCCCATCTATGCACAGGAGCTTGGGGCATCTCTGGGCGAGATCGTTGGCACAGGTGGCATGCGTGTACCTTAGCCTCAATATCTTTATCTAAAAAGGCCACCACAAGTGGCTGCGTGCAAGAGCCTTCATACGAACAATGCCAGGATGACCCTCGTGGAGGGATTCTAAGACCCTAGTCCTCATTGAGGTGGGAATGACAACTCTGTTTCCCCAAAGCAGACAACCCTGAGAAAGGGACAGTTCGTTTCTTTTGGACCAGAAACTCTGAAACTCAGGACTAGGGCAGTGCTCAGGCCACCCGGACAGGACCCAGGAGCGGACACGTGAAAGTGTGTGATCTGTACCTGTTTCAGCGGTAACATCCCTGGCACTAAGAGGGAGCTCGGGCAAGGCTTGGATTGATAGAATGTTGACAGCTGGCGCGGGGTCAGCTTCTACTACTGGCAGAGGCAATCTACTGAGGCCATCAGCATGGCCCATTTCTTTCCCAGGCTTGTGGAGTAATGAAAAATCATATGCAGACAAGAAAATAGACCACCTAAGCATTCTAGGGGAAATGATGTGGGGAGTCTGCTTACGTGTGGTAAACAGTCCCAGCAGAGGCTTATGGTCAGTGAAGACCGTGAAATGCCTGCCATATAGAAAATCGTGGAATTTTTTAATTCCAGCAACAACAGCCAGAGCCTCCCTGTCTATCTGAGCGTAGTTGCGCTCGGCAGAAGACAGTGTTCTGGAGTAGTATGCAATAGGAACCTGAGTTCCATCAGACCTGAGGTGACTCAGGACAGCTCCAACCCCGTAGGGGGACGCATCACAAGCGATGCACACAGGGAAGAGACTCGTTGAAATGTGCAAGAACACTGTTAGAAGTGAGCAAGGCCTTGACTTCTTTAAAGCAAGCCTCATGCGCTTGTGACCACAGCCACACAGCCTGTTTGTCTAGTAGCCTGTGAAGAGGCTCAGCTACACTAGCTTTATGTGGAAGAAAAGAATTGTAGAAATTCAGGAGGCCTAGGAAGGCCTGAAGTTCGGCCTTAGACTTTGGCCTGGGTGCATCTAAAATAGCAGTTAGTTTGGATTCAGCAGGATGAATCCCAGCAGCATCAATTTTGAATCCCAGAAATTCAGTAGAAGGCACCCCAATCTGGCATTTGTCTTTTCTGAGCTTGAGGCCTGATTTCCTGAATCTTAACAGGACAGCCCTAAGCCTTTCAGCTAGAATGTGTGTGGAGTCTCCTGCAATCAAGACATCGTCAAAGTAGGGGCAGACCCCTGGTATACCTCGTAGTGTGTTTTCCATAACGCTTTGGAAAATCCCAGGAGCGACATTCACTCCAAACTGTAGCCTTTTTACTTTAAAGGCTCCCCTGTGGGTCACAATGGTCTGAGCTATGGCAGCATCATCATCAACAGGCAGCTGTTGATATGCTTGAGCTAGGTCAAGCTTTGCAAAAACACGCCCCCCCTTGAGAGAGGCCAGGATGTGACTGACCACAGGAACAGGATAGGCATGTTGCTGCAATGCCTTATTGAGTGTGCATTTGTAATCAGCACAAATGCGAATGTCCCCATTTGCCTTTAGAGGCGTGACAATGGGGGTCTCCCACGGGCTGGAATCAACAGGTTCTAGGATTCCCTGTTGGATTAGTTTGTCTAGTTCAGTGTCAATCTTACTTTTTAAAGCAAAAGGGACCCTTCTTGCTTTAATCCTAATGGGAGTGACAGTGGGGTCTAGCTTTAAGGACACAGGTGGTCCTTTGAATGTGCCCAGCTGGGGGCTGAAAACATCTGCAAATTCTTTGCAGACTTCCTGTAGGTCGAGTGTTTGTAAGCTATTGAGTCCTGTGACGTGTATCCCCAGGGCCTCAAACCAATCGAGTCCTATGAGACTCGTTCGTTCACCCCCTACTACTAATAAGTCTAGTGGACCTTCAAAACTCTTGTATTGCACGTTAAGGGTGGCCTCCCCCTTAACACACACTCTTGAGTTCTGAAAATCTGTTAATACAATATCAGAAGGCCTTAACTTGGCCTTAGACCCACTTCTGGAACAAATCTTCCTAAATGTATGCAATGAAATGATGGACAGGGCAGACCCTGTGTCTAGTTCCATAGATAATGGAACCCCTTGTAGCTTCACGTTGAGTGACAGCTTTTTCTTCATGGGCTTGTGTGTGCCTGTTCTACAGATGCTTCTTCGCGAAGCGCAAAAACCTACCCTATTCTGGCTGGGGAATCTGGTACCCTTCAGGCGTTCTTCTTGGGGTTGTGCCTTTCGTCGGCCCAGGCACACAGCTGCAATGTGCCCTTGTTTACCGCATGCCCGGCAGGTAGCGGAGCGGAACTTGCAGTCGGTTCTCCTGTGGCGACCTCCACAGCCGATGCACTTGAGCGGAGCCGAAGAGCTTCCCTTCTGGTTCTCTTCCTTCGCGGGGTGTAGACGGTCGACTTCCTCGTCCGGATCCTCCTCGGAGTTTCGTCGGACGTCTTCCTGGTGCACGGACGCACCCTCTGCACTGTTTCTGATCGGCCGCATGTTTTTGACGGCGCCGCCTGCTGCTTCTTCTGCGGTGACTTCCCTTAAGGCGTCTTGGAAGGATAATTCTTCCTTTGCGAAAAGTCTCTGTTGTAGCTCGCGATGCCTTAACCCGCACACGAATCGGTCCCTCAGTCGTTCCTCGAGGTCCTTGAACTCGCAGGGCTTGGCGGCCTTCCGTAACGCGGCGATGTATTCCTTGGCTGACTCACCGGACCGTTGATCCCTTTGTTCGAAGGTGTGGCGCCATGAGATAACGGACACCTTGGGATGGAAGTGCTCCTTCAGCAGCTTCTTCAGGTCTGCGTAGCTTACAGACTCTACTGGGACAGGTGCTGCAAGGTTTTCTGCGATTTCGAAGGCGTCTTGGCCGCAAACGCAAAGCAGGGTGGCCGCCTTCAAGCTATCTTCCCTCACTTGGTTTGCCTTGAAGTAGTTCTCCATTCTGGATACGTAGGACTCCCACCGCTCTGGATGTGAGACGTCGAATTCCGAAAGCCTTCCGATTTTCGCCATCTTCGGATCTTCAGGAGACGGGTCTATCAGCCAGCCTACCCCCGAATGCGCACCGGATTGGCGGGCAGCTGCCGAGTCGACGCCGTTCCTCTTTCGCCGCTCAGGACTCCTTGGGTAAGCTTACACTTCTTCCTTTCCAGGTAGTGCAAGGCATCCCATCCTCGTCGCCAGTGTTGAGTCCGTGGCGGGAAAACAGACACGAGAAGCAGCTGGAGTTCTCAGTTTCATTTATTCAGCGTTCAGCTTACAGGAAGATGGCTTCAGCCTCGCCCAAACGCCTCGCAGCCTCTTATATAGGCAACTCCCGGGTAAATGGGTTACTTTTCCTGCGCCAGCACCCGCGCATGCGCACGGCGCTGGCGACAGCCTGTCTGGTCCCGGGCAGCTTTGCACCTGCCCGGGACTGCCTGCAAATGCCCGAGCCGTTTGCAAGGCTCGGGACATAACAGAAACAATCCTGGATCTCATCAACCACTAATAGCACTATTTTAATATCTAAGGGGCTGTCACAAAGAAGGGGATCAACGCCCATGAAGGCAGAACAAGAAGCAATGGATGGAAACTAATCAAGGAGAAAACCAACCTAGAACTAAGATAAAATCCCTGACAATTAGAACAATTAATCAGTGGAACAACCTGCCTCCAGAAGTTGTGAATGCTTCAACACTGTGATGTTTTTAAGAAAAGATTGGACAACCATTTGTTTGAAATGGTATAGGGTTTCCTACCCAAGCAGGGAATTGGACTAGAAGACCTCCAAGGTCCCTTCCAACTCTGTTATTCTGTAGGGTGAGGATATGTTATTCCTCTTTGGAACCTCACAGAATCCATTTTCTATCTATATATACAATTCACTAGGAATGTTGGTTGGTGGTGGGAAGTATGTGGGGACATGTGGATGGTCTGGCAGATCCCAAAACATATTAAAGCCATATAAAATAATAAAAAGATATCACTACTCTTGGAATACAGATATTCTCAACTTAGAACCATTCATTTAGTGACCCTTAAAAGCTAAAACAGGGTTGAAAAAAGGGACTTACAACCAGTCCTTACACTTAACAACTGTCACCAGTCCCAAGGTCATATGATCAAAATTCATGTGCTTGTCAACCAGCATATTGTTATGCTGGGCTGCAACATCCTGAGGTCAGCCTTCCCAGTTGGCTTCTGACAAGTATAATCAATGGAGAAGGGGGGAGTCAGATTCAGTTAATGATTGCACAATTCGCTTAACTACTACAGTGATTCACTTAATAACTATAGCAAAAAAAGGTTGTAAAATGGGAGATGACTCACATAACAATCACCTTGCTTAGCAATAGAAATTTGGGTCCCAATTGTGGTCGTAAGTCAAGGACTTATATATATATATATATATATATATATATATATATAAACACACACCGCTTAGAGAGTGCTTGCACTTAAAGCGGTATATAAGTCAAATAAATAAATAAATAAATAAATAAATAAATAAATAAAATCTTCCATTATCAGAAAGTGGGAGACAGTATTATTGCCAGCAATCCTGATTCTGCTCCTTGTTCTTATGTTCATTTGCTCCTGGGAAAATAAAAACAGGTTCTGAAGGGGGGGGGAGTTTATATCAGAGGTAAAGACTATTATCTTCAACTGCAAATTTTAAAAAATCTGTTAATATGAGATTACCATGGCAAACAATATTTCTTCAGCAAAAAGCCTGCTGCTAAAATCTTTCACTTGTTTGAGACAAACAGTGACTTATGAGAGAGAAATAGCACTTAATTTTTTGGGATGCATTTCTTCAATTCTTAGAATCAGGAATGCTTTGTGAACAATTTTGTTTTTTTTCTGACCAGATGTTTGATTAAGATTTATCTGTTCACTAATTCTGATTTTATCCTTCAAAGTATATATCTTTTCCTATATCCTCTCCTTGATTCTTCTGTTAATTGACCATTGATTAATGTGTTTAAATCCAAAGACAAACATTTTTAAATAGCCAAGATCAATGTGTATATGTAATGAGACAAACAATCCATTTGGAACATAAAAACAATAAGGGTATTGCCAGTTGTGTCATTAAGCTATTATCATGTTTGGATTATACCTTCTGGTCAGTGAAGTGATTGATTAAATAAAGCCTTTCTACTTGATTGCTACAAGACAACAACACTATAATTGTTGTTACTTTCCCTACCATTTTGAGCCACAAAACAAACAGAAGAGACTCTTGCCTTTGGCAGTACATTGTATAGGCTGTCAGAAAATGTTTGGATATCACATTAGAATATGCAAATAATCTCCATTATTCTGAGACACAAGTCGGCAATGTAGTATCCTCCAGAGGTATTGAATATAATAACTGTTAGGTTCCAGCCAGTATAGCCACTGATAAATTTTCTAGACTAAGTTCAATTTATTTTCCTTTCTAAATCAGTTTGCAATCTCAATTTGAAAAGAAAAATAATCACAGGAAAATTCAGGCAAAAACAATTTTAAAAATAATTCTACTTAATATAATCGGGGGGGGGGAGGAGAGAGAAGATGGGGGAAGAGTTCATACCATATAACATATTTTACACCATGTAGCATAACATATACCTTTACCAAAATAAGGCTGAGGAAGAATTCACATTTTAAAATAAAACATTGATTGATACTAAAATACACTTTGAATTAATTTAGCACTTAATTTTTTGGGATGCATTTCTTCAATTCTCAGTCCCAACTTTACGGAAAAGTGCTCCTGGTGATGTCTATTACATAGGCTCATTTTCTTTGATTAGATGTAACTAGAAAAATTGCATGAATTATTGCTGGATTGCTCATAATTCATTTCCAGGTTTGTATACAAAAAGGAACAAAAAGTTCTATTCAAGCCTTCATATTTCTTTTTATAGTTTCTTAGCTGTTTGCTTCTTAATTCCCTGATTCATACAGCTGTTCCCTAACACAATCTTGATATGCTCACTCCATTAGACAGCTTAAGCAGTTTTACTTCCCTACAACTTAGAAACATTTTCTTTGCTGATTTACAAATAGTCATTTCCATTTTTTCCCCACCTACTAGTCCTTTCTGTAGACCTCTCTTTCTACTCTTGCTTGCACCTTCCATACCTCAGCTGGAATTTCCTCCACATTCACCTCCACACAGCACAACTAGAACCCCAGCAGTATTCATCAACCACTCCTTTGCCTATGAGATTTTTCCAATTTATATACTTTCATCAAAAAGGAGTTATGCCTGCTCCCAATTGTCTTAATTGAGTAACAGGGTTCTTAGTACCTATTTGACAGGTTGTATGATTTTGGCAAATAGGAGAAAAAACCTGAGATGGTTTGGAATTCTTTCCAATATGGACATCTAATTTTGCCACACCTATATTTGTCTACTTGCTCCATCAGATTTTCCAGATTTGTATAGTTTAAAATCTTAAATCAGGGACAGGAGAGCAATATTACTTTCTTCTCTAGCTATGCTCAGTTTCTAGCTTCTCCTCATTTTCTTCTAGAATTTTTCCTGCAGTACTCAAAGACAAAGACTTTTCTTCTCTAGCAGAAAGGAAGGGAGGCAGAGATTGAATAACCAGATTTTTTTTACATGGGCCAAGATATGTAATTGACCCTCATGTAATGTAGATTTCATTTCTAAGATTAATTTAAGGAGGCACTAACAGGAACAGAGAGTGCACTCATGTCCTCTTTGAAGCACATTTTCATCTTTGGATCTGAGTGATTGCATATCATGAGCTTTTGCTGATCATCCTTCACCACCTACTTACATATAGATAATCTTCTCTCATCTATACCTCAAAGATCAGAATTGGGTAAACCATGCTATTTTCTGTGACACTCTGTGGAAGCAAAAGTTATATTTCGAAGAAACAGAATAGGAAAAGTATTGATGCCTTTGAACTTGATGTTGGAGAAGATTTCATGAGAATACCATGGACAGCCAAGAAAAGAAAGTGATGGATTATCAAACAAGCCAACCCCAAATTCTCACTCAAGGTAAAATGGTCAGGTTAAAATTATCCTATTTTGGACACTATATGAAGACCTTCTGGAAAAGGCTCTATTGCTTGGAAAGACGGAGGAAAAGAATAAAAAGGACAACCAGGAGCAAGGTGCATGGATTCCATTACGGTGGCAATGACTGTAGCATTGAGAGACTTGAAGGATAGATTGTCGTGGAGAAAATCTATGTGGTTACTAAGAGTCAAAAATGACTTGATGGCATATAGCCAATTGATTAATTGATCAAAAAATCTATTCTGCCATGTTCATGAAATGGAAAAATAGAAGATTTATAAAGTATAAGGCACAAAGTATATATCTGTAAGTCTCATAACTGGAAGAAGATCCAGTTCTAGACTTAAGGGATTTTTTTTATAATTATACCTAATAGCATATTTATATTAGCAGTATGACTAAGATAAAAGTCTTGACCTAATTTTCTTTAAAAGTTTATGTGTCTTTTTCCACTTTTCCTCACTCTGCCTAGCAACCATCATACACATTCTATCATAAGCACCACTTAAAAGTAAGCATAGAGCTTTATGTCTATATGAAGTGATTTTCAATGAAAGCTTGGCAGGGTAACTCAAGATTCCTTTATTATTTCATGAGTTCCACATCTTTTAAATCCCAGCTCAGCTGAAATAATTTTTAGAACTAAAGTATGCAAAGTGTTGTAGTTCTTAAATCTCTCTCACAGCCACAGTCTAGTTCTGCACATTTATTTGAAATCTGCAAACAAAGCAATTAAAATGATTGTTTCTATGAATGAGTAACAATTATTCTGCTTTAGTATTTTATTGGTGAGCCTGAATAAGTAAATTCATAAAGAAAATATTAGAGTAATGGAAGATAATACTGGTGACTTTTCCTGCCATGTTTATCCTTATTGTATATACTTAGATGAGATCAGACGACACTATAAAGAAATGGAAAGCTATGGCAGCAACTGTAAAATTCTGCTGAGCAAATTTTAGATTTTTTTTTAAAAAAGGAAAACTCCTAATCCTTTAGTTCTTTTAATGTGAAAACAAGAAATGAAGTCAGGCCTCTGCAATGTAAGAAGAAATTCTAATAAATTCTAATAAGAATTTCTGCAGAATTTCCACATTGAATTGATTTCACTGGAGGAAAATCAGAGCCAGACACAAACATTATTTAACAGATTGTAAACAGAATCTTATACATCGAAGAACTTACTTCTGCATATGGAGAAAGAGATTCTGTTTTTGTTGTTCTTTGCCATCTCATAACCGTCATGTGATAATATTTCAGATTGCATATATAATTTTTAATTTAGATTTTATGTGAGTAAGAACAGGGCAAACTTTTGCAATGTTGTCTGAGATTCCTTTGATTTTCCTGGAGAAGTTTTTGGGTAGCATAAACTGCCACCTAGGAGTTGAACTCATGCCCCACTGATTCTTTCAGCAGCCAGATGGGGCAGGTGTGTGCAACTGTATTTGAGACATATTAAAATTTTCTGTCACTAACCACTAATAGCAGAGCATGATCAGGAAAGCAATATTCAGATAATTTAATTAATGTGGTATAATGTCAGAAAATGAGAGGTTAGAAACAGACTCTTGAAAACTGAATATGTAAAATTCCTGCCCTAATTTATGAGTGAATTCACATCTGAATTGCTGGAATCATTTTTTTTCCAGAATACAAAACTGAAGATCTAGTTCCTCTTTTCCCAGAAAAGCCTAGCATAGTTTCCTTTTCATTTCTTCCCTCATCTTTCCCTCATCTTTCCCTCATCAATGAATTCTCTTGGAGTTTTCTTAAGCAAATGAATTGCATTTCTTACCTCAAAGAAGGCTGTGGTACACACCATCCTGAAGATACCAAACTCTCAGTCTGACCAACTGGATAACTTCTACCTTCTTGGACAAGATTCTGAAGTAGTTTAGCAACTTCAAAATAGCCTGGATAAAGCCAGTTATCTAGATCCCTTTCAGTTAGGATTCACACCCTGTCATGGGATTGAAATTGCAGTTGGCAGACTTATGATTCAGGCCCTGGATTGCACATCTCAGTAGTGTTTGATACCATTGTCTACAATATTCTTTTGAACTGAAGGTTGGGGGTGATGAAAAACTCTTTTTCAAGTGTTTTGCAGGAGTTCCTATCAAAGTGGTTGATTCCACTTGGCACATTCTGCCATCTCCAGATGGAGTGCTACAGAAATCAGTCTTTCCTCAATGTTGTTTCACAGCCACATAGAATAACCAGTTAAAGTCATTCATCAATTTGGGGTGAGTTGTACATATATCATCCCCAGTCAGACAGAAATGCAATGGATGTTTTTATCTGGTGTCTAGAGGCAGTAAGAGACTAGACAGAATGAAGTTGATAGAACTGAAACTGAATCCCAGCAAAATAAAGCTGCTGTTTGCCCAGAAAACACCAGGTTTGCTGACAGCCCCTTTGCTCCTTGAAACAACAAGCCTACTTTTGGGGTTTCTCTTGGATACCTAACTTTTACTGGATTTGCATCTTCTATTTGCAACCTTTGCCAACTTCCAGTTGTGCCAATTGTAGCCTTTTTTTGGAAGAGGAGACCCTGACAACCATCACTCAAGTCCTCATTATGTCAGGATTTAATTACTGTAACACAACTTCCCTTTAAGAACTACCCAGAACCTTCAGCTGGTAGAAAATGGGGCATCTCACTTGCTAAGAAGCCATTTGAGCAGTCTTAACACTTATATTCTGGGTACTGTATTGAGTGTCAGCATGTCTCCAAATTTAATTCACAGTGTTGATTTTGACCTATAAATTCTATATGGCATGATTCTATGTTACCAATGAAACCAACTTCTCCAAACCCTTTGCAGTCACTGAGGGAAGTAATGTTTTAGGTATTCTTCCTCAGGGAAATTAGAGGGGTGGCAGCTTGAAATCTTTTTTCTGTTCCAACCCAGAACATTCTACACTATCCTTCAGAAGTCCAGAAAACCCCAAGTTTTAGAATTTAGGAAAATGGAAAAGACATTGTTGGGTGGGGGGTTTGGGGTGTGAAGGGCTTGGAACATTCTGAGATTAATTTCAAGTATACATATTTTTTAATTGCTATATGTTTGATATTTTATGTCAGTGTCTGAAGTATCTGGAATCAAGTGGCCTATTAAGTAGGTAGAGAGGCAAATATGGTAATACATACATTTACTTCTTTCCAATTTTATTTCCTTTTTCCTTACAATTCATGTTTTTATTCCTGGCTCATTATATAACTACTTTAAAAGGTGTACTTATTCATGGAGTAAATAACTTCTCCCTTAACCACATAAATCTTGCACGAGATGCTACATCTTTCACTAGCAAGGAAACCAATAGGACATCAATCAAGGGAATGAAGCTCTAGCCCTCAGGTTTTTATGTACTAGATGTTATTTTTAAAATGCTCTTCTCTTGGTTTTTTTTTTTTCCATTCTCAACATTTCACTTTGGTCTCATCGATCCACAGTTTTCCTTCTCATAATGAAAAGTTGTAGCATCTAATTCTGAAATGAGTACAGTTGATATTTACCCACAGGAATCAGGTATCATATTCTACACTACCATAAAAACTGTACTTGTAAAAGTGTCTGAGAAGTTCTATCCCATTTGCCAACAAAAACATCATTGATTTGGCAATTTGTAGGCAATAAATGCTGGAGAATTTAATACTGTGGTGACTGTGTCCTCTGCCTACCCATCACCCACCCCAAGTCTGTGATGGAAAGCTACTCAACACAAGGAATTGTTCAACTGACTCAGAAGTAAACCTCATTTTAAGTCAGGGGTGTCAAACTGCTGGCCCATAGGCTGGACGCGTCCACCCCATTGCCGGAAATGGCAAAACTGTCCCGATACATTGTGCAATGTCACATGACGTCACGAGTTTGACATGTCTGTTTTAAGTGCTTTAGAAATATGCCAGATTTTTTTAGGAAGAAATAATAATGGGAATCCTGATCTGAATCAAATCACAGAGGTTAACCCTTTCTTTTCTTGAACATTTTGTTACTCCCTATTCATTACATTTGTAATTTTTCCCTAAAAGTGCTATTTTCTGCCAAACCTAGAAGCAGTCTTGAGAAAAGACATACAAAGGAAGCAAAAAAAATCCTTTAATTTATTAATTTAAATTTCTATTTTTTATTGGATTTTTATTCCACCTTTATTATTTTATAAGTAACTCAAGGCGACTAACAAGCATAATAATCCCTCCTCCTTTTTGATTGGTTAAGCCACCAACTCCAAAATATTTTTCCACATATCCACTACATTAAGTTAAAAAAGCAAGTAAAACAATGTAGAAATGACAACTGTAAGTAGCTGATGTTTATATCCATCAGGACACAAAATTTTGTGGCCAATGCTATTGCTAGGTTCAAGTAATGCTATGCAAAATTCTAATCTCCCTTGCTAAACTTATCAAGTGTTCCAAAATGGATAAATAGCTCTTTTAACTCAGAATTAACCTGGCCATGTGGTGCAGCTGGAACAATATGAAGCTAAACATCCTTAAAAGTGTAGAGATGAGAGTGGATTTTTGGAGGAACTCTTCTATTCTACCACCTCTTACCATATTCGACAGCACAGGATCAGCAGTAGAGTCCTTCAAGATTTTGCGTTCTATAATCTTCCAGGACTTGAAATAAACACTTAATATTAGAACCATCATTTAAAAGGCACAACAAAGAATGTTCGTCCTGCATCAACCCAGGAAATTCAGACTTCCCCAGGAGCTGTTGAACCAGTTTTACAGAGGAACTATTGAGTCTATCATTTTTACTTCTATAACTGTATAGTTTGGTACAGCAACTAAGCAGGACAGGTACAAACTCCAACGGATAGTTAAAACTGCAGAAAGACAACCAATCTGTCTTCCATAGAAGACCTGTATATTGTGCAGGTCAGAAGAAGGGCTGAGAACATACCTAAAGACCCCTCACACTGGACATAAACTGTTTCAACTCCTCTTCTTGGGACAGCACTAAAGGGCATTGCATGCCAAAACAACTAGACACAGGGACAGATTTGAAATATGTTTAGACTGGAGAAGAGAAGAGTACAAATATACATGATATTTGCCTTGAAGTATCTGAAGGGCTATAAGACTGTACAAGAACTATTCAAAACTGTTCCAAAAACAGGACAGAAAACAATGAATTTCAATTACAAGGGAATGGATTTTGATTAGTCAACAGAAAAATCTTCTAATGGCAGAAAGTGTTCAGTTATAGAACAGACTGTCTTGGGAAGGGGTGGAATTCCCCTGGTGGAAGTGTTAAGCAAGGTGAGCATCTGTCAGAAATTCTATGGTAATGGGTAGGTTTGGAAAAGAGGTTGAACTAGACCAGGGGTAGGCAACCTTGGCTCTTTTATGACTCATGGACTTCAGGTCCCAGATTTCCTGAGCCAGCCGTAAAAGTCATAAAAGAGTCAAGGTTGCCTACCCCTGAACTAGACAATCTACAAAGTCCCTTTCAAATTTGCATGAATCTATGAAATACAGAATAGGAAAAAGTTTTGTTTTTATTGTTGTACATGGAATTATTTCCAGTTGCTGCATGGTTTCAAAAGCAACACATTATTCCTCTTGTAGCTAAAGGCTGGCACAATATAAAATAAAATAAACGTGTGCTGCCCTCTATCGTATTAGATTTTTTAACACCAACATTCAACTATTTTTAATGTAGCTTGAATGACATTCCAAAAACTAATTTAATTGAAGACTGGCACAGTTATGTTGAGATTCAGTCATTAGAACTTTTTTTCTATCAGAACATTTGGGAAAAAATTGGTAACCAGATTTCACATACTGAAACATTCATGAATAATCTGGAATGTCCAGCTGGTTGTTTGTAAGAACTGATTAATGAGGTTCTCTCCATGGTTAGCTTTATCCATTGCTTCTTGTCCTCAAGGCACTTTGGAGAATAGGTTGTCTTATTTATTTATGTATTAGTTTTCTATGTCAACATATTTCTTTGATATTACTTCTTGTCAATGATAATTTTCATTATCCTTATTTATTTATTTTATTAACATTTTCCTTTATACAGTACATATTCAGCAGACTGTGTCATTTTTATATACTATGGATCTACATTCTATACAATATATACACTATGTACATTCAATCTAACCCACAATATCCTAATTTGCACAATAACCTTATGTATATTTCCAATTTTTGTTTCTATTGTCTATCCAAATATACCAGTTTTCCCAAACCGCATAAAATTCCGAATCATCTTTTTCTTTTAATTCTAAGGTGAGTTTGTCCATCTCGGCACATTCATAAATTTTCTGAATAATCAACCCCTCTGGTGGTATATTGCGTTCCTGCGCGAATGCAATTCTTGCCGCAGTTAGTATATGTAAAATCAGATATCTTATTTTCTTATCAAATTTCTTTTTAAGTATTCCCAGGAGAAATGTTTCTGGTCAATGATAATTTTCAGTTTGTTCTCCACTAACAAGTAGTGAAATAAAAAGAAGCAACACTAAAGTTGTTTCACTAAAATGAAAGTTCCTCACATTAATTAAGTAATATTTAGTACTCTACAGCAGACATAGTTCTTTTTAGAAACATATTCAGCTGCAAAAATAATGAATCTATATATCTGTCTTGTGCATGAAAATTATACACAAAAACAAGATGAGATAGTGAATGCACTGACAATATCTGTAATGAAATAAAATCTATGGATGAATTAGTACAAGAAAATATTATCTATTCTTGGTTTCAGTATAGACAACTATCAGAAAGGTGGAAGATAGATTATAAGGTGGGCTTGTTTAGAGAGGATGAGAATTTGTTAAAACAAATCAGAGATCAAAGCCGAACTCATATTAAAAGAATTTATGGTGTGTTAGTGGAATTGGATTCAGAAGCAGAGTTAGTTAAAGACTGTATGGTTAAGTGGGCACAAAATTTTGATGAACCGATTCTATTAGATACTTGGGAGATTATTTGGGTGAGGAATGTTAAATTTACACAAGCCCAAAATTTACGGGAAAATTTTTATAAAATGTTTTATAGATGGCACCTTGATCCACAAAAAATGTCTCGTATGTATTCAAACCTGCAGCCTAGATGTTGGAGATGCGGTTGCTTGGATGCCACTTATTATCATATTTGGTGGTCATGTAAAAGTATAAAAGCTTTTTGGATTAAGATATGGTGGAATATTCAAAGAATTTTTAAAAGAAGGATAAAATTTACCCCACAACTGTTTTTGTTGGGTATTGTTTCGGATTGTGATGATAAAGAGATTATTTTAATGTTAAATTTAATTACTGCGGCTAGATTGTTAATAGGGCAATATTGGAAGAAGGAATCTTTGCCTACTTTGCAAGAATGGTTTTTTAAAGTATCTTATTTAGTGGAAATGGCAAAAATTTCGGCTTTCTTGAAAGATCAATCGCAAGAGAAGTACCTTTTGGTGTGGAAAAGATGGATAAATTTTATATAATATAAGTATGATATAAGAAAATACCATCTAGCTTTTGAATAATTTATATTTAAAGTTTAAGATATTTATTTAGAAGTGTAATTATTATTATTCTTTAATTTTTTAATTTTTTTTTATTTTCCTTTCTGTTTTTTATATATAATGGAGTTAAAGTATGTTATAATCTGTTTACCGAGTGTAATGATATTGTATTTGGGTTTAAAATTTTTTTTTTCTTTTAAGTTCTAGTTAAGCCTGTATTCAGCTCTGGGAAGAATGGGGGAGGGTTTTGGGGAGGGTTGGGAGGGATTGGGGAAGGGGTTTTTATTGTAAAATTTTAAAAAATTTTAATAAAAAAAAATATATCTGTAATGAAATGATACTTGTGTTCTTGTACCAGAACCTACTTGTTAAATATTTAGACAAGTCTATATATTTTGGCTAGCAATGTGTGGGATCTCTGTTCCCAAAAACTACCCATCTTTGGTATTGTCATTATAAAGTCTTCCTTCATAGTCAAGCTATTCTCCAAAGCACCTGAGGGCAGGACAAGAAGCAATGGATGGAAACTAATCAAGGAGAGAAGCAACCTAGAACTAAGAAGAAATTTCCTGACAGAACAATTAATCAGTGGAACAACCTGCCTCCAGAAGTGGTGAATGCTCCAACACTGGAAGTTTTTAAGAAGAGATTGGACAACCATTTGTCTGAAATGGTATAGGGTTTCCTACCTAAGCACAGGGTTGGACTAGAAGATCTCCAAGGTCCTTTCCAACTCTGATATTCTAAGTCATAAGCTATTTTTCACTGGTGAAGGAAAACTTGGAAAAAATTTTGCTCATTACTGTTCCCTCTAAATGCACAGTATAAAGCAGCACATTTTTACTATTATCAAAAGAATACATCTAACAATGAGGACATTGCCTAAAAATGAGCTACATAGCTCCCATTATGATTTCAAGATTTTGTCAAGGACATGGCATACCACTTTCATTCAAGATGGCTAAAAGTTGATGCTTCTGATAAGAAAATGGCATGCAGATCATTGGCAGATGATCTAAAAGTTTAAACAACTGTCTTTTGAGTTTAAGTGGGCTATAAAGCCAATGGTTTATAAAAGAATTTGGAAAAACAGGTAAGAGCTTGCTTAAAAAAAGCAGTTTGGGATAAGGTCACCATTTTGCATCACAGGTACACTCCACATACAATAATTTTCCAGAGCTTGAAGATTGTTTCTAAAATGAAAGCACCATTGCAAATATGACTGCAAACATTCATGGCATAAATATCTGGTGAACCTATAAACAACTCAATGAATGCTAAATTATATATAAGATGCACTGAATTTCATTTTTTCCCTTTTTTTCTTTTCAAATAATAGCCACGGTGAGGTCAGGGGTTTATAAAATGAGGATAGGACAAAAAGGGACTTTCACCTTTCCCTTGCCTTGATACTGATGAAAATGTTCCATATGCTCTTATTTCGCTTCCAATACATGTAATAACAGGATTGGGAGTGAATTAATTGTATCTCACAGTTTTGATCCTGTTTAGAGGCATTCTGTGTGCTACTTGTAATAATTCTTAAAATCCAATGTCTTTGCATTATAATACCAATTTATTTGCATCATTTTAAACATTAAGGTGAATATAAAGAACACCTAGTTAAAGCCATGCTTTGTACTGTCATAAATATTCACTTTACTATCCCTCTTATTTCATTGTTTTTAAAGCATAAGAAAATTTATTGCAGTCAGTACTTCTGAAGGTGTTTTCCTTCCATGCTAGATTAACTTTATTGGATTGGCCTCTGTTTTAGGAAAGAGGAGACAGCAACAGGTTCCAAATACAGTGAGAAAATTTGAACATGCAGGACAACATTTGGATGGGTATGAGAATTCCTATCCTTGGATAGAATTTCAAATTATTAATAGACATAAAACCACTTTTTTAATTTTGTAAAAACACATAAACTTTAAAGATTCTCCTCTCTCTTTCCTGTATGTCACAATAATATATATTAAACATTGTAATTTGTGTAATTTAGGATGCAGGTGGGAGCCATTAAGCATATAACACAACAGTTGTTAAGTGAATCATTGCAATTGATAATTTACTAACATAGTTATTAAGTGAATCCGTCTTCCCCGTTGATTTTGCTTGGCAAAAGGTGGCAAAAGGTGATCACATGACCTTGGCACACACAATGGTCATAAGTGTTGCCAAGCATCTGAATTCTGATCACATGATCGTAGCGATACTATAAAGATTGTAAGTGTGAAAAATGGTTATGTAGCTTTTTTCAGTACCATTGTAACTTTGAATGATAACTAAATGGACTGTTGTAAGTCAAGGACTACCTGTAGAGATATTAAAATTTGTGCAATATGTCAGGATAGATTTGGAACAGGTGCCTCAGAATGATACTATGACTCACTGAAGTAGCTATATAATTTCCATAAATATGTGGTAAAGCTTCCCCACAGCAACTATGCAATTCTAGGAAAGGACACAGTTATTTTAATGAATCATAGATTAATGCTTCATTCATGTTCCTGTATATTCTTGAGCATTTCTTCCAAATCAAATCGGAAGCCCGAGTGGGTATATACTGATGTTTTTTTGTAAAGCAGTATCCTGGGAATTTTGACAAATTTCCAATTTCCTCCACACTTTATATTTCCATTCAATTACAACACATTAGATTTATTCCTGGCTGCATACTGTATAGAATTGAACCTATTTGGCATGAACAAAGTTTTCAAATAATTTCATTAAAAATAAAAATGGCAATTAAAATATTATAATAAGAAAAGCAACAAATACCACTACATTATCTAACAAATACTACATTATCTAACAAGAAGTAACATACTGTATATGCACCAGTGGAAAAAAAAGAAATCAATTGCAGCAACAAGAAAATAGATTCTACATTAAAACTGAGCATAATATTGGGTGTTAGTAGTAACATGTAATTAAAACGCAGTCATCTTCCATTCGGGCAAGAAGTACACAAAAAGGAAGAGAGACAAACTTCAGTTGAGAAACCACTATAGATCCCAGCATATTTCCCAAGATAGCTATTTTTGGGAGCAGACTTAAGAATATTCCAGTTTAATGAATGGGCTTGATAAAGCAATCATCTATTCAAACTGGAATTAATTTTAAAACCTCATCTTAGCAGATGGAAACTTTTGGACAAAAAAGCCCTCCTCAGTTATATTACTTTCAATGAATACCATTGTCTAGCCTAAGGGAAATGGAAGACAAAATGCATGCCAAATTATCTGAAATCAAAGAAATTTGCTCTCTTTTTTTACATTTTACAAAAAAAAAGACCGATGGAATAAAATTTATTTCCTTGTTTAACTTAAGTTTCATCCTGAAGATAGAAATGTTCCTCATTTTTCAAACTTAAGGGAACACCTTATAGAATTTCCTCATATTTATTTATTAAATAAATATCATCACAGCACTCTAGCTAATATAACTACATGAAACAAACCACATTACTGATGATGAGTCCTATGTGAATTCAATTACACACCAAAGTTGTGAAATTATCAGAGAATAGTAGTCACACTTAGTATTTATAAAAGTCACTTCTGTTACAACTATATTTGCCCTTTTTGTTATCACTTTACATTTAATATTATACCTGTGAGAGCCAATTTGGCAGTGTTAAAGGCACCAAGTTAGAATCCAGAAGACTATGAGTTCTAGTTCTATCTTAGTCAAGAAGCCAGCCCTGTCATAGTTCTAAGAAGGTGGCAATGGCTAACCACATCTGCAGATCTTTGCCAAAAAAAAAAGAGGACGAATTTGTCTGTGTCACTGCCTAGAGTTAATTCTAACTTTGAAGAGCCAAAACAACAAAACACAACCTTCTACAGTTTATTTATTGTCCATCACTTCTGTAGTCATTATAGAGGTCATACTCTTCATCTCATGAGCTTATTTATATCTTTCAAATCTAACTGAGAATATATTATTTTCTCTGTTTATTATTATGTAAGAACTCGTTATCTGAATGACCCATGTATTGTTCTGAATATACATATGCTATTTTCCATAATTCTAAAGGTACTTTTAATACTCATAATTACAAAAAAAAAAAAACAGCCAAAAGAGACACCATGATTATGTCATCTATTGAAATGGACCTGAAACATTAGAAGCCAGGGAGGCAGCAAAAGGCTGAAGAAACCTAGGCATTCATCCAGCGCTTTGACTAAACCCTGTCTACGTGCAACATATTGTCTTTCCCTTTGAAAGACATTTTAAAACTAAATTATCTTTCTTCAGACTGAATGAGAACTGCTAGAAAAAATGAAGAGCTATTTCTCTGCACAGTATTAATATTGTACAACAGTTAAAATAATTTCATAGTGATAGTGGTTGGGAATTGAGTTTGTTACTGTATTGGTGACAAGCTGCATATTTGATGGCAAGCTGCATCTTCACATAAATCAACAGCTAGATTATTTTCAGCCAGCTAGGGCAGCATTTCAGAACACATGTCCTCCAGATATTGACCATAAAACCTTTACACTGAAGAAGATGGAAGTGATACCATATAAAATTCTCTTTCTAGCATGTCTAGGGGAAAAAAAAACAAATCAGGGAAGGTTGCAGTATATTAAGAGATCGACCAGTCAAAAATGTTTCATGAAAGCCTCAGAAAGATGATTTTAAAGGCCTCCAAGATTTTTTCCCTTCCTTTTCATTGTTAGTCTTGTCATTTTGGTTTAGACTTTTGAAAATGTAATCAGCTTAGTGAAGGAATTTCAGCCAAGCACTTATTTTAACATGTTCCAGTTCCACTGTCAACCTGGCCTGTGAAAAAAGAAAGAAAGAAAGAAAGAAAGAAAGAAAGAAAGAAAGAAAGAAAGAAAGAAAGAAAGAAAGAAAGAAAGAACTGTAAGGCTTTCCCCTAGCTCCCCAAATTACAATAAATTTCTCTGAACATTTTAAAAGAATACTATTAAATACTATTAAAAAGCAATTAATAATACTGTTAAACTGTTACTTCATGGTCAAGGCATCAAGTCAAGAAGATAAACATGCATATATTTAAACTTGTATACATAAACACTCACCTTTTAAATCACTGCAACATGTATGTAGGATAAATAGAAAATAGATGTTGCAAAAGATGAGTAATGAAAAAGATAATTGAAAAAATGCCCTAGGTTTTTTCCATTTTTTATTCTAAATTCTTTATGATAAAGGAAATTCAAAACATGGCAAATCACTTACTAGAAATCATTGCAAGTCAAATTACCTGAACTGTGGCAAAATGATTTTCATGCTTCATGCCAACTAGGGCCTATGGAGATGCTCACCCTGTTCTACTGTATACAGATAGAGGGTTGTAAATGCATCCTCTTGTGAGAAGACCCAACAATGTTTATGGAAGCCCATTACTTTCTTATTGGAATAGGCAGCAAAATATGGGCTCTGCAAAAAGGTATTGATGGCAGCTTCAGAACCTCTGGCACTGCTACTTTAACTCCACTCTGACTGCTCAGTGACTGGTGGTAGATTTTTGTCATTGCCCTATGTCTACACTAATTTTCTCTGGAATAATGTTTTCCAGATGAAGCAGGGAGTGATGAGAAAAAAGAAAAATTCAAACAACAATCAGGAGATGCAGGAATCATACCCACAGACAGGCATATAATGCTTATATACAAATGCTCAAAGCTTAGGGAACAAACAGGGTGAACAAGAAGTAATAGTACACGAGGGAGGGTATGGCATAGTTGGTATTACAGAAACCCGGTGGGATGAAACCCATAACTGGAATGGACTGATGGATGGACACAAATTATTCAAAAGAAACAGAACTACAAAAAGAGGAGGAGTTGCACTATATGCAAGAGAACCCTATATATCTACAGAAATGCATGTGATCAAAGATAAAAACCCTCTAGAATCTATATGGATCAATATAAAAGGGAAAAAAAGTGACATTGCCATAGGTGTATATTACAGACCACCCAACCATCAGAAGAAATAGATGAACTCTTTGCCAACCAGTTAACAAAAGTATGTAGGAAGCATATCACAGTAATAATGGGAGACTTCAACTATCCAGATATCAACTGGGAGACAAACTCTGCAGCTAGTGGAAGATCAAACAGATTCTTAACCAACCTACCTGACAATTGTATCATCCAACATGTGGAGGAGGGAACCAGAAGTAAAGCTATACTGGACCTAATTCTTACTAATAGAGAAGAAGTGATAGAGGGAGTTGAAGTTGCCAGGCCTTGGATGAAAATGACCATGTTATACTAAAATTAGTATAATGCAAACACAAGCAATAGAAATTAATCCAACCAGAGTCTTAAACTTCAAAAGAGCTGATTTTAACAAACTTAGAGAGAACTTAGGAAAGATTCCATGGACAAAACTCCTAAAGGGGAAAACAACCCAAGAAGCGTGGGAAACTCTCAAAAACACAATCATAAAAACCCATACCAGCACAATACCACTGAAAAAGAAAAAACAAGAAATTCAAGAAGAAACCAGCATGGCTGCACAAAGCTCTCTCTGACAAATGAAAGACAAAAAGGACAAATACAAAAAATGGAAAGAGGGGCACATAACTAAGACAGCCAGAATATGCAAAGATGAAATCAGGAAAGCAAAGGCTCAAAATGAACAAAGAGTTGCAACAGAAATCAAAGACAATAAAAAAACGTTTCTTTCAACATATTAATAACAAGAAAAAAGTCAAGGAAACTGTAGGTCGACTAAAGAGAGAAGCAGTAGGGAGAAAGCAGAGGTGCTTAACTCATTCTTTGCATCAGTCTTCACACAAAAAGAAATTATAGCCCAACAAACCCAAAAAACGACTGCAAACTAGAAACAAAAATTAAAATAAGCAAGAAAATGGTAAGAGAACATCTATCTGACTAGATAAGTATAAATCATTGGGACCTGACAGATTATATCCCAGAGTTCTGAAGGAGTTGGCAGTTGTAATCTCAGAACCATTGCACCACATCTTTCAAAAATCCTGGAGCACCGGGAAAGTACCTGAGGATTGGAAAAGGGTTGATGTGCTTCCCATCTTCAAGAAAGGGGGGAAAAATGGACCCAGGAAACTACAGACCAATCAGTCTAATATCAATACCTGAGAAAATCCTGTGAACAACTAGAAGTTATAATCAGTAGCCAGCATGGGTTTGTCAAAAACAGAGCATGTCAAACCAATTTCATTCTTTGATAAAGTGACTAAATTAGTAGACCAGCAAATAGGTGTGGACATAGTATACTTAAATTTCAGTAAGGCATTTGACAAAGTAGACTACAACCTGCTGCTTAGTAATCTAGAAAAAGGTGGGATAGACAATATCACCACCAGATATATCTGTAGCTGGCTGACAAACCGTACTCAGAGAGTAGTCCTCAATGGTACTACATCCACATGGAGAGAAGTAAGCAGTGGGGTACCACAAGGCTCCATCTTAAGACCAGTACTCTTTCTTCATATATCTTCATAAATGACTTAGATGAGGGAATAGAAGGGGAACTCATCAAATTTGCAGATGACACTAAACTGGCAGGTATAGCCAACACCCCAGGAGACAAGCTCAGGATCCAAAAAGATCTTGACAAACTTGAACAATGGGCCCTATCCAACAAAATGAAGTTTAATGTGAAGAAAACCAAAGTTTTACATTTAGGCAGGAAAAATCAAAGGTATAAGTACACATTAGACGAGACTTGGCTCAAAAACAGTATCTGTGAGAGGGACCTGGGAGTCCTAGTGGATGATGAGCCAGCAACATGCAGCAGCAGCCAAAAAAACTAATACAATCCTGGGTTGTATAAACAGAGGCATAGAATCAAGATCACGTGAAATATTAGTACTGCTTTATAAAAACCCTAGTAAGACCACACCTGGAATACTGCAACCAATTTTGATCACCATACTACAAAAATGATGTTAAGACTTTGGAAAAAGTTCAAAGAAGAGCAATTAAAATGATCAAAGCCTGGAGACTAAAACGTATGAAGAATGGCTGCAGGACTTGGGTTTGGCTAGTCTAAAGAAAAGAAGAAACAGGGGCGACATGATAGCAGTATTCTAGTATCCTATTCACGCTTAGTACACATTTGGAAGTCACAGGACTAGAATATGAACATATGGGAGTTTTGTAACTGTTGTCAACAGTAGACAAAAGTTTACTTTTACCTGTTTTTGATTTGCAACATTTAATCTTATAGTTGCTAACTTTAGTCCTTGGTGGATAATAATGTTTGTCAAGATCTGGATTTAGCCATAAAAATAAAAAACACTACGTGTATTAATCATTCTTAGGTTAAAAAAAAAACAACAAAAGTAAAATACTTTATTAAGAAATATCTTGTTTTATTAAAACAAGAGAGTTTATAGAAGACAATAAAATCCCAAAATGTAAAATATAAATACCTACAAAAATAATGGGCTGGGAATTTAATTATCCAAAACATGATTTTAATGATGCAAAAATCATGTAACAGTGACAGATGATACAGAACAATGCAACTATAATTTACTCTGCAATATAACAGCTGTCTAGACAACTAACACAGTTCACAATTTCATGTACAGGGCAAATAAGACCATGTATTCATTTTTATATATTGTACATTTATGTTTAAATTCAATGTGCATGTATGAATTTATTATTCATCACGGCCTTCACTTACAATGGGAGCCTAGATAATTTTAAAGGAAAAGCAAATGTGTAAAACTCATTTATGTCCTGCTTGGAAATGGTTTGGTTTATGAACAATTGCAACACAAGGCCATTTGGGAATAACCAAAATTCAATTGATTCTAATGATAGCCACATTAGTATGAATTTAATGTTAATGTCACAACTTTTTTTTTCTTTATGGAATTTCCTTGCCTTTCGCATATGAATATGTACAGACTTTGAACAGATGGAATGAGAAACATAAATAGGAAAATATTTAGAGTCAGAAATGCCCTTGCTATGTAATGCATTGATTTATTCAAAAGCTATAAATTATAAGAAAGTTCTCAGAGGGATTTTCAAGGAATAGGAAGACAAACATAAATTATGATATAACTTTAATATTTTTTAAAAGATTACATAATCAGGTTAAACTGAAGTAAGACAACATTACAAGTTATGAAATCTCAAGGGTAATCCTCAAAATTAGAATAAGTAATAAAATTTGTGTGAAGTAGCTAAAAGGATAATGTAGTTAAGGGTAATGTATGAATTTGTTTATTGTATAGATTTTTTTGTTTTAAAAGTTATAGATTGTGTTTGTTTTGTTTATAATAACCCTGTATTTTGCTCTGGGAAGTGGGGGGGTAGGGGAGGGGTGGGGTGGGATTAAGTATATATAGAAATATTAAAGTATGAAATAGATGGAGTAATTTAGAGGGAGGTGCCGCTCGGGTGTTTCCCCTGAACTGTATCCGAAAAGGGATAAGAGGGGAAGAGGAGGGAAGGAAGGAAGTTGGATGGGAGGAAGGGGTGAGGGGAGAGAGGAGAGAAGAGGAGAGAGGGAGTAGAGAAGTAAGGAAGGAAAGTTGAGAGGGCGGATGCAGTCGGGGGGAGATAGACGTGCAACACCTAAGGTCTTATTTTAAAATTATTTTTCTCTTTTTTTAGTTTTATATATAATGTATGGAAAGTATTATATGTATTGAAAATTTAAATAATTTTTTTTAAATAAAAAAATAATAATAATTTGATATTTTGTGATTAACCAAAAGGAAAGGGTAACTTTCTAAAAAAATTAAGAAACAGAAAGCATCGTTATTCCAATTTTCTTAACTGAGCTTTGTACTTAATTTAAAAGCCTGTGATGCATCAGTGGACAGAACTCAGTTCTTTTCTAGAAATTAATGTACAGGAATGCCAATTTCTAAAATGTAATTGCATAAAACTTTTCTCAGACAGGAAAGGAAAATGTTCAGATTATCCATCAGGGAAGATTTAATAACAAATAAACAGGGTTCTGTTGAAAGTGTGGAGGCTTTGTCACGCTGGATATCACTGCCCTCTTCAGGAAATTATAAACTTTGAGAGTTTTCTACCAATGATATTTTGTCTGAAGATTCATCTATTATATCACCATGCGTAGGCTTTCTTCACAGCTTTAGGACAAGTGATGAATCGTATCTAAATATGTGGGTGGTATTAGCAACTGTGATATGAAATTTGATCAGATTTAGCAAACAAAAAGACATTTTATCCATTGAATTAAATTGTTGTGGTCTAAAAACCAAATAAACATGCATTAAAAACATTGAATCAAGGCCAAATGAAGCAGTTAGGCATGTTTTGATCTCTGAATATGAGATTCTATGGATTCCAGCTCTTACTGAGGACATGATTTTTATTTTTATTTTTTAAAAAAGAGACTGCTAAAGTCAGGATTTTCTATATTTATATGTCTTTAAATTAATATAGGGATTCATGAGTTTAGGTTAGATGGATAACCATATTAACACATTCACAGACAAACTGACAGCAGAATCCCAGGAGTAACTTTATCAAAAATATCTTCAAATTAATCAGAGGCATCTCTTCTTTCCTACTCAATAGGCTACACCTCAGTGGCATTTCCCCCATTTTCTTAATATAAAAGGTAAAAGTTAATTCTAGAGGTATTAATTTAATAATAGGGATATGATTATGAACTTTTTATGTATATTATGGCCTTAGTTTACTTAATTTATTTACTAGTTTACTTAATTTACTTACTTGGAAATAAAGACGGTTTAAGAAATTTATTTCTGGATATCAGCCCCTTCCTATACTTTCATGCACTGATGCTTCCCTGGATCATATTTACCACAGGGTCTGTCCTGGGAATTCTAGGAGGGGGATGGAGTGAGGTCTCTTACTGGTCTATCAGAGAACTTGTTCATAAAACAGCCAGCTTCTCAGCTTGCCAATGATGAATTTGTAAAAGAAAATAGCCACCTAGGACAGCTGCCAGTGATCCAAGGAGGAAAAACATTCCTGCCAAGAAGCACACTAGCCAGAGGAGGTGTGTGTCATCAGATAGAGCACAAAACAAACAATAAATGAAATTATGATATGTGGATTTGATGATTAGAAATAATAGTAGATAGTAGAAAAAATTAAAGTTATGTTGTAAATTTAGACTAATTGTTTAACGTACATTTATCTATTATAAAAGAATGTTGGAAGTCATTCCTTTGCATTTCTTTTGCTTTCTGCACTTTTGACTTTGTTCTTTTTCATTCTTTACTTTTTTCTCTCATTTAAATTCTGTCTCATCTATATTCTGTCTTAATTATTAGTTCTTCTTAGTTTTTATTTCTTTCTTTTAAAATTAATGAAGTTAATTTTTTAAAAAATGAATAAAATTCTTGACATGTAGCAGAAAAACACAAGTGGAGATTGCCTTTCCAGTGGGCTAAGTATAGGGAAAACATATTCGGCACAACCACCCTTAAGAAATTATCAGTGGCTTTTGCTCACACTGAAGAAAGCTGGTCATATGGTTAGATTTGGTCACCTTTTTTAAGGGATATACATCTGTTTGCCTGTATGTATGAATGAATGAATGTATGCATGTATGCAAACACATGCACACACACACACACACACACACACACACACACACACATATCATGATAGAAGTGAGCATGTCAGAGCTATACAGCTTTAACATTTTTTCATTGCTGGAATCATAGAATTCCTACTTGGAAAGGGAACCATGACAGAATCCAAATCTAATTATATAGTATTGACTGGAACCTTTTTGCCATAGACAGTCAATGTCTGTAAGTCCATTGCTTGAATCTATAAGAAACAATTGTATATTTGCCATGAAAGAATAAAGACCAAAAGCTAAATATATTTGTTGCACTAAAAAGAACAGGTACAGGACACTGAAGCAAAGAGACGTGATAGCACCACAAAGAAATGTAGGCGTGTTAAGTCTCTGTTTATGAAAAATTATGCTTTGTATTCATATAGCTCTGCCATTTTTGGCCAAAACTTCAGCTTTGTTTCAGAAAAAAGAGCAGTACTAGAGTCTGCTAGGATTCCTAGCAACATGAACAATGCATCAGAGGACTGTGGACAAATCAAATGTAATTGTTTATGGGTTTCCTCCATTGAAAAATTAGAGTTATATAGTTCTTCACTGAGTCAGTTAAACAGTTGTTTTCAGGGCACTGCTGATACATGTAGTTATGCAACCAAATTACCAAAGTCACCATTCAACTTACAAGAATATCAGTAATTGGCTATTCCAGAGTTTTGGCAGGAAAAGCTGCTTCTAAATATTCTCATTTTCTAATAATTTCACTGAAATTCCTTCTGATAAGTTCTCATGATAATGCATGTTTTGTAAACAATCAGCTATTTGTTTTCTGTAATATGTTTTTTGTATGATTCCTAGTATATCTCAGTCAATTATCCTGAAGACTTCCAGAAAGAGCATGATTACTCTTTCAAATCAGAATGGTTAATTTCTTTCTGGAGCAAAGGTGTTACTTTTAAATAAAAATAGAGATACTTTGGCTGCCATGGCTCATACAGTTTTCTTGAAAATAATATGGACTGCTTTCTAGATCGCAGCCATCGCATCACAGAGTTTTTTCGTTTGGATGTGGATGGCTGAAGTTTAACCTTCCTCACAGGCTCAATGGTTTCAAAAATTCATCCTCCTTCCCACACATCTGTCCAGGTCAGACCACTGTGCAGTCTTCTAGAAAGGAAATTAAAACTAAAGATGGAGCGGCTGTATTTTTGGATTTAAACTTTTCAACTGGTTTTGTCTCCAAACACCAGCTGTCCTTCCTTTTAGTGTGAGCATCCAAGCCCTTTGTGGAACTGAGCTCAGCTTTAAAATTGATTTGTGGCACATTTCATTACTTATCAACGTTGCTTAGATCTTTATTCCACTCTGGAGCATTCAGGAATGCAGGCTTCCATTTCTTTTACTGAACCACCATTTCTAGAGATGTGTATTTGCCATATTCAGAGAAAAAGCCTGAATCTGAAGCCATGTTTCACTGTAATGTAGCATAACCGGAGCTTCCTCATTTTCTTCATTTGCAAGGGCTGCCCTTTAAGCATGCATTACTGTTGTAGGCAGGGCTTTTTTTCCTCATAGAATGCCCAGAACAGAGTTCCGGCACCTTTTTTGGATGGAACCTTGTAGGGTAGGCAAGGCAGGTTGTATGACATGTGTGAGTTCCGGCATCTTTTTTTTTTTTTTTTTTTTAGAAAAAAAGCATTGGTTGTAGGGAAAAGGGGGTAGATTAGAGTTGAACAGACAATAACAAGAAGGAAAAGAAATGCATTGTGCAATCAGTAACCATTCTAATGGATCTATTTTTCTGGATGAAATATACTGATGCAATAAATGAGCTCATGAAAAGTGATTTCTGCCTGACACTGGCAATATTTAGAATAAATTCAGAATTGCTAACTAAACACTGAATGGACAATTGAGGAGTAAATTCCTCTGCTGGTCCAGCAGTTATTTGATGCTATTGACCTAACATGAAATCTCAAGGTAAACTGATCCACTTGTTAGGCTGTTACTTTCCCATATAATGATTTGCTAAAAATACATGATTGAATATAGAGCTAATGTTTTAAAATGAAAAGCCTTCTTCCATAATGCCTTATGGATACATTAGAAAAGTCTTCTCTCTTTTTCTTGACAGTTTTTCCAAATATATAAAAGGAATCTGTAGTCCTTATGACCTCTAAAATAAGACAAGAGACAAGAGCAGTTTGAAACATTATGCTAGGAAAATATCTAGGGAAAAACTCCTCTCCTCCAATACATGACCTGCCAAAAATTTATACCAAAATCCTAGGAGACAAATTTTTGCAGTATCTAGCGAGATAACAGTTTACTTTTGGCAGAATGACATAGTGTCACAGTAAACAGTTTTATTCGACAATAAAACAAACTAAAAACTTGAGAGTCAAATTCTTTGTATGAGTTAATAAGCTACTGTCCAATAGATCAGAACATTTCTTGCAACATTTATTTTTTTAAAAAAACTGAATTTGTTCTCCGCACTCCAACCTCTGCCACCTCTAGGGGTCACAGCTACCTATAAAAGTTCAATCTCTTTTTGTGTACGCCAATGTAAGGTTTTAAAATACACAAATCTCCCCTGACTTTACAGTAAAATTTATTTCAGTAGCATACTAGATGCTAAGGATTTGTGAGACAAGCCCATGGCTACCACCACCCAGCTCCTAAACAAATTCTTCTCTTTTTTAGTTTTTCCTTTCCTTAAACTGAATCTAATGAAAATGGAGAGAGAGAAAGAGAAGACAATGAAGAACACTTTTAAACAATATCCCTGCTTACCTCCTCTTCATCACTTTATTATTCTAATGATAAATGTTAAAAATGAACTGAAAAAACTAAGATCCTCCAAATTTGTGTGTTACTTGGAGGTTAGTTTTATGAGAACCTGTACCTATTTTCTGAGCTTGCCTCTGGAGAATTCCTCTGCCATTCCTAATTCCTTATAAAGGAACAATAGCAACTGGTTTTTTGGGAGCTATCAGAATTGATCATCTTACAAACAATAGCTACAGTAAATCTAATCTTAATATTTTTGTTCTGTGGTCTTGTAATAAATAAACGGCTCCAGTCACAGCAGCTGGGAATTTGAGCATTTACAGTCCCAATATATTTGGAGGGAGAATGGAGAATATATTTTGAGGGGCAAAAGCAGATTGCTGCTCTATAGAAGCCACACACAGCCTTAATGAATTACAGCACAAGAGCTGTATCTCAGCTGGTGCTTCCTACAGGAATTTGCGTCCTTCATCAGTATAACAAAAGCAGTATTGTGTCATGACACTGCAAGCTTCACACAACTCTATTCAAAAGGAAAGAATCTTGTCATACAATAGCATAATGTTATTTTCATCATTCTGTTCCCCCACTCCCACCCCAATAGCATTGCTAATACATGCTCACTGGTCCCTAATTGATCCTACTGCTTCTGGACTGGTAAAAATCTGTAGCTCAGATGAGGAGTAGTTGCCTTCTATACAAAGACCATAACATTTTGATTTCATAGCCCTTGATGCAATGAAATCTGGACAAAAAATATGACATTCCCATTCATTTATTTTATTGTGTATCATTTGCACCTCAAGGTCTGTATACCAGTGTCATAAAGTCATGAAATATCATTTGTGTAATGACATTATCAAGAATTATAGACTCTTATTAAACAGAAGATTGGAAATTACAGACCCCATCTAATCTCAACTGATCTGTTAACTAAGGTTTCACTGAAATCCTATATTTAATTCAAGGAGACTGCAACAATAGCTTGGGACAATAATATAGCAATTTTACTACCGTATATTCCGGCATATAAGACGACTGGGCGTATAAGGTGACCCCCGACTTTTGAGAAGATTTTCAGGGTTTAGAAAGTCATCTTATACGTAGGAAAATACGGTACAATATTGAATTTCTGTTTATAGATGAGCACAATAGGAGCTCCATTCCTTTGCTGCTAAAAAGTGAGTGTTGCCCACCACTGCTTCCCTAATGCTTCCTGAACTCAGCTGGTATTTTTTTCCCATATATTTTATTGATTTTTTTAAAACATAAATCACTTAATAGTTGGAAAACAGTGTGTTTGCTGGGTTTACATTTGTAAAGAAAAATCATTAACAATTGGTTTCTATAATCTATAATCCACATAGTACATTTAGTTGATTTTCCCTTTTCCCCAAAATGTCTTCTTTCCAAACCTTAAAATAATATAGTTCTTATTATTTTTATAAAATATATTTAATCTTTAAATATTCCATTTAATGTGCCTAGTCATCTAATCCTTTAGGTCTTATTCAAAACATTTTTTTCTTTTTTATACATTATAATTTCCCTAAATTCAGACACATTTAATTATCTAAAACATTTCCTTCATCTAGGCCATTTCAGCAGTATTATATTACTTATATCAAGAAATAAAATAAAGGGGGGGAAGCATACAGTATTATTTAAGGAATTCATCTCTCTTAGAATGATATATGTATTCAGAATATTTTCTGTTTCTTTAACCATATTCAAACAAATGTTTCTTTTTTAAATATTCTCTCTGATAGATCCCATCATCTATTTTCTTAATTTTCACTTTGATCTTTTTCCTTTGACCAGTATCTTTCTTAATCAATGTGATTTGCTGAATCAAAAAGTTTTTCCATATATTCATGACTGCTGCTATAGGTATAAGAAGTAAATCGAATGTTTCTTTTTTTTTGTAGATGTAATGTCCTTAATTTATATAGCTTACTGTTTTCTACTATTTAATTGCTTTTCCTGAAAAAAAATAAAGTGATGGACGATGTAGAAAAATGGGATTTTTGTATGCTTTGTCCTGTTAGTGCTTATTTCTGTTAAAAAAAATAGGGCCAGCCATTAGGGGGCAGATTGGTTTTAAATTCAGAGAATAGCTACCCATATATTCTGGTGTATAAGACGACTGGGCGTATAAGACAAACCCCGACTTTTGAGAAGATTTTCATGGTTTAGAAAGTCGTCTTATACACCGGAAAATACGGTATATTCTATAGACTGTCAAGTAATATGAATATGACTGATTATATGGAGAAATAGTTTAATCTGTTTCTTATTTTAAATACAGTACTATGCATGGTTTCTTTTTGGTTCCTTTTTGGAAAGAAATCCAACTTCCATATCTATCCTTTCTCTATTACAATCCTACATTACATGTTTCAATATCATTATTCAGCTTCTCCACCAACTGAAGATGGGTAAAACCAAACTTTGAAACGAAATGTGACATGGGAATGAAGGAATATCTTAACTACCAAATATTCTGCACCACTGAGAAGCAGGTAGCAAAAAGCTTTCACGGAATTAAGAAAATCCAGTATCTTTTACCAGTTGATCAGGAATCTACCCATTGACATTTCTAGCAGAATTGCTGGACACTGGATCAACTGTTTCAACAGGACTTTCAACCTCACTTTGCTTATTATCCAATGCCTACATGGGGTAGGGCAGGCAGCCCACATGGGGGAGGGGTCAAAGCAGTCAAAATGGCAGCTACAAGCATACAACTGAATCTCTGCTTACTTTTTGTTTGTTTTTAAAGATACAGTTTTGTGACAATTTAAAAAATATAGAGAAAGCATGCAGAAATGTGTTTAAAAAAACAGCAACAGCCAACAAATTAATTGGCTATGTAATTGTATTACCAAAACTAAAGTAAAATAAAATTGCATTACCAAAACTAAAGTAAAATAAAACATAAAAAATACTACCGTATTTTTCTGTATATAAGATGCTATTTTTCCTGCACACACCCTCTTCAAAAATCATGTGTGTCTTATACACAGAAAAATAATGGTAACCTCTGCAGCCCAGGGCATGCCTCTGTGGGTTGTCATGCCACCTGGTGCAGGTGTCAAGCCCCTGTGGGCTTGCCACTAATGTGAGGGGGGAGGGGGCAAGATCTTCTGCCAGCCAAACTTGCGGATTTACAGACTCAGCTGTTCGGTGCTCCACCGAACAGCTGATCAGCACAGAGAGCTTCTTATACACGGGTGCGTCTTATAGATGGAAAAATATGGTAATATAAATGAAACTCTGCCCTTCTTTACAAGGGAAAGACTTTAATTACAGTTGGCTGTCAGTTTGAACCTTTTTGTCACTGCTTTCAGCGGTCCTTAGTACAGAGGACGCCAAGCAAAAAAGAGCAAATAGGGCTCTCTTATTCACCCTCTCTCTTTCCCACATTTCATCTGCTAATGGTCTTTCAGGTGTATTCAGGGGGAGAAAGGAGGTAAACTAATGGAAGGGTTCTCCATAGCCTCCCTCCTGTCATTTTTACACTCATAAGAACAACCTGTGTTTGTGCAATTTCATGTGGTGCTGCTCTTATTCACACAAGGAACATTTCATTATTTTCCTTTTCTGCTCTCCAATCTTCAAGAGCAGACTAAAGGGACAGGAAAATAAGAAAACAATCAAGAACTTGGCAAAGCCTGTCAAATTTCAGGTTTTTCATTCTTTTCCTGGAAACCACCAGCAATGTTCCCTGACAGGTCCAAAAAGATCTCCTACTAAGTCTATCAGCAAGAGGAAAAGAAATAAAAGAAAATAACAGACTATATAATTTAACAACTCTAAATGAAATTGCCTGCAGCTCATGTAAAATGTTATGCTGAAAGAAAATGTTTCAGAGCATGCTTACACGTTTGCGTGCATGCAAGTACACAGACACACACACGGTTCAAATATGTTTTAGAAAAAATATGCTATGGAAATTGCTACTGCAGAATTCTAGCAAACATTTATGGAGAAATAATATCAGAAAAATGTTTGTCTTCAGTAGTCTTTTGAATGAACAGTTTTTGAAATTAATCCACATAACTAAATGTGCAGTATTAGTCAAGTAATAATTCTATTTCTTCCAACAATAGTCATAATATAGAATGGATTTATTTTGAATTACACTAAATTGTTCCCTGACTTGAAGAAGAGCTCACAAAAAAATGAGCCATTTTTAATCACACCATCACAGTTGCCATCTTAACTTTTATGACCATACCAGAGAATCTTTCTGGTTCTGTACAATCCATTATCTATTATATCCTAAATATGGATTAGTTCCCTAAAGTTAACCTTTCAATATCTCTTGGAAAACAGTTGATTTTCTTGAATATGCCTAAATTTGAAATGTCTAAAATTAAAACCAACACTCTAAAAGAAACCATTAAAGAACTTTATATTATATTATATTATATTATATTATGTTATGTTATGTTATGTTATGTTATGTTATGTTATGTTATGTTATGTTATGTTATGTTATGTTACGTTACGTTACGTTACGTTATGTTACATTATATTATATAGAATCCAACCAAAGCTTTAAGGAATTAGAAAGCTCACAGCAAAAGCATTTTCAGGTACTTATGCAGGGAAATACTGTTAAGGAATATGTGGAATAGTAAGAAAGATTAAAGGCACATGGAGCTCTTTTCTCTAATGAAACACTTGTTTTTGGATTCCGTTTGTAATTAAGCATCAAACAGCAGTATAAACCTTGGAACATATTCTTATGACTACCCCAGAATATTTTTCAAAGGGAATTAAAATAAATAAATTCATGGATGATTAGTATATATCAGTGACTACTTGTTATCCTAGTCATCTGAATATTCCATTTTTACCTTAATCTCGGGAAATACTAGAAAAAATGCCATTGATAAGTTAATAAATCCTTGAATTATCATTTAAAACAAACAAAATAAGTGTCAGTTAACATTGTTTCATGTTGTGATATTACACCAGTTCAGGTAGGAAAGGAGAGATACTTGCAAACTGGATTAAAATAAAAGCTTCAGTTGACAGTGCTAGTTGGATAGGAATAAAATTTTATATGGGCAGCTTTTTGTTTAGATGAGAAAGATACCTAAAGTTCTTTGGGCCCTTTGCGTTTGGACTGTAAGATTTTCGCAGTCCAAATAGCAAGTATAGGGAGTAAAACCCAGATCAACAATATCTACTTTAACTGAATCAGGTCTCCAAATCTGATATTAATTGGTTAAAAGTCATTCATATAATTGCTAATTGGATTGTGTCATGCCATCTAATTTAATTCTTGGTGCTGATACTGGAAAGCAACAATAGAAGAATGTTCATAGGTTTGAGCCTTGTATCTCTCATGTATATTAACAATCAGAAAAGGAAGCTGTACTAAATGGAACTTTAGGCTAGTAGAAATGAGCTAACTCCAAAATATATTTCAACTACATCTAGTAAATGGAGAGTTTAGTATTCTGATTTTATTTTTATTAACTTGATTTAAAAGACTGAATATCATTTTTAAATGTTACCCAAGTTTTAACATTTTTCTTAAAGCTTAATATTCTGGGTTTTTTTCCATTTCTTTACTAAGAATCATTTTCTGTCCCATAAAGCAAACTTCAAGATATATCTTTAAGATCTAAACTTATCAATGATAACTAAAAAACATGAGTATATATACAGTTAACTTATATATATTAGGTTGAAAAAAAAATCCCCTTGATGATGATGATAATGATGATGATGATGATGATATAATAATGGACCAATGAAAACCACAGGGTATGATAGCAATATGACCAGACAGAGTGAGATCTGTTTAATTAAGTTGGATGGATGTATTATTTTTCTTAAGATAGCAGTATCACATCCATTTACCACTAAGTTATCACCCATCTTCATTCTTTCCACAATATTTACTGCTTTGTTTTCTGCAGTGTAACACTAGAATTATTTCTTTTACTTCTCCAGCTTCCTTTTTTTCTAATTAATATCAAAGCAGAGATCCTAACTGAGAGAATATCAGAATTTTATATTTAGCCTGGCAGAGTGAAAACTCATGTGCTGTCCTCCAGATGAAGAATGTAGAGGACAAGATAAACAGCATCAGTCTGGTATATTCATTCTTTCTCATACTGTTGACAACATTATGGATGTGCACTAAAATATTATTACAGTTATTTGAAAATGAAAACACTGATATAATTTTGGTTCTATATTCTGCTGAATCAATTCCAACAAATTATCGCCCCTACTCTTCCCAATATCTTCTTCTGATGTTATCCTAGTGAAAACCTTGCTGGAGCCAATTCTGTTTTCCTGTTAATATAATGTCATTTCTTCTTAAGAAGGAATTGCCACTGCCACTCAGAAATGGAGTTATTAAATTTTTTTCTCAAAATTTGGAAGAAAAAGATTTGTATCCATTTGGCCCTTATGTCATTTACTCCCAACTGCTAATTTGGTGTTGAAAATGACTGTGAATAGTTGGGCTCCTTAATTTATAAAGTGCATTTAATTGGATTTGGTACAAAGCTGAACAACCACACTTCCATCTTTCTTCAGGAAAAGAAGGAAAAGGCACCAAAGTCACCAGATAAACAAATAACTTCATAATTCTAAATTAAGTATAGATTTGTAAGGAGTGCATTGTTTGCCAGGTTAATCTTGTATTGTCAGGAATGTTATACGGAACATGTATCTCAATTTCTCCAGTATTCTGAGACTTATAATTAATTTTTGTTTTCAAAGAAAATTATGCATTCATACTTATAATGAGTCCTATTCAATTTGATTGTAGGAAATTAGTTTGAGAGAAGAAAAAGTACAATAAATGGAAATGAATAACTGATCCTTCAACTAAAGATATGCTTGTGATTAAATGAAGATCAAGATCACCTATGGGAAAATATAATCCTGGGAGTTACAGATACATCATTTATCCCAGCATCTTAGAATCAGTTGAGAAGAAACTATTACATAGAGCTGCTTTTGTTTTGTTTTGTTTTTGCAGAATTAATCTTAACAATGTTTACTTACAATGGATTCCTAAATTTAAGATAACTTCAAAGGAATTCAAAGGACAGAAGTGCCCCTCTACTGGTGCCACAAACCCAGAAAATGAGTGCGTATGCCAGCTCTAGATGCTCAGGTTATACCACAGAAATGCTCTGTAGCACATCCCAAGTGTGTCTTAGTATTCCATTTCTTGACAGTATCCAGAATTAGAATTTACAGCTTAGAATCATCAATTACTCCAGGTCATTGTTTTTCATTGTGAAGGTGTCTTTAAAAAATCTGATGGAGTTAAGAGACTGATAAAGCTAACTAATAAAAGGGGAGGGGGGAGGGAGGGAGGGAGGGAGGAAGGAAGGAAGGAAGGAAGGAAGGAAGGAAGGAAGGAAGGAAGGAAGGAAGGAAGGAAGGAAGGAAGCATTCTGATGCTCCATTCCAACTTCCACAAGGAAACTTAATGGGGAAGCTGATAGGAAAGCTTTCACTTCCACTGTTTTTTGCCCACCAATGGTCATTCTGTTTCTCTGCTTAGGTAAAGAAATACCTGTGAAATGATGACTAAATGGGGCATGAGTTGTCTAGTGCCTTATAGTTATAATTATTAATCCTCCTTCCCAAAGAAAAGCAAGCAAAACATTCAAATACATTTGGTTTTATTAAAGAGACAACAATAACATACCCAAAATGAAAGTGAGTCAGAGATGCTGTAATGGTTCCTTTACTAAGCAGCACATTGGGCTAGATGATTCAGAGTTGCATTTCAGTTCTAGGATTCTATCACAAAACAAGAAAAATCAAACAGGTCTGATTAAAAGAACCAAATTTTATTATTCATAAAAATGATGATTTTTAATCTAATAACATTAATCTCAAACATCAATTTTGTTCAGTTTGATCTGAAACATCATTTCAAATCAACCTGATAAAAATTGCTAGAAATTGAACAAGCTATGTGGAAAACTCACATGTATGTTTTCTACCCTAATTTGAAAACAGCTGTTGCATATATTTGTATTATTCTAATAATCATGAAATAAAAAATTAAAATAAAATAAAATAATGGCTAACCTTTTTATGAAATAGATTGATTTGCCAGAAATGAGATTCGGATATGTCAGGAAGGAGATGTTTCCCTCTTTTTTTTCTTTTTTCTTTCTTTCTTTTTTTTTTTTTTTTTTTTTTGACTACAGACATTTGTGGAATTTTTTTTTGTTTTTTGTTTTAATCAAAAATGTTTTTAAGAACAGAATTATTACTATTTCACTCCCTGTAAAAGGAGAACTAAAGCAAAATCACAAATCTATAATTTAAAAATTAAAATTAAAAAATTGTTTTTAAAATAAGAAAAAGAAAGCTTCCTTTTTATTTTAGGTAGACAAACTTACCAAGACAATTACTGGTTGATAAGTGTTGAGAACCAAGAACAATCATAGACAGCCTAGTAAACATTACTAGTCTCCCATAAAATGCCATGGAAGGCTGGGCAGAGGGCCATAGTGGGCAAGACTTTAGTCTCAAGCAATTTAAGATGTCACAAGAATTACAATACTTGAATTAACACAAAATATACAAACAAAGATTACTGCAAAAGCAATCAACAGATAACAGAAGCTATAAAGCAAATCAAGCCTGAAGAATAAAGCATAAAATCCTAGGGTTGCACTCTAGCTTGCAGATCTCTTGTTATTTTGTGATTCACAAGTTACATTGGTACCTTTCCTTTTGCAGATTACCAATTTTCAATAAAAGCTTACAGTAGAAGCAGTTTAATCAGAAAGCCTGTCAGACTTATTTTTCTCCTTTCCCCATGACAGGCAGTTGCTGGCAGCAAAACTCAGCACATTGGTGAATGTTTAAAACTTTTCATCAATTGCTCAGAGAGTTCGGGTAGCTGAGAGTGAAAGCAGAAGTCAAGAACTGCTGACACCCTGCCATGTCTGTTGCTAGACCACAACTATCCCTGTTAAACTGTCTGGTTTACTTCCTCCAGTCCCCTCCCATTCTGAACCATGGGACACAATCTCTATGAATCTATTACCAATCTCCCAGTGAGTCAGGAAACCACATAACTCTTTTTTGATCACCTTTTAGGTATAGGAGTTTAATCACTCATATGTTCTCATATCATAGCTTTTAATTACACACATTTAAAATGTATTCCACAAGTTATTTAACATTCAGATTCATTTGTCACCACCTCCTCATTCAGCCTATAGTGAATAATTGGAGAAAATGCAATCAGTTGTTAGCTGCTATGCTACTTACCAGCAGGACAATTCAACAGAACTGCTGCCTCTTGCAGAATTTGCCTGTAACAAGTTTCCTTATAGGCATACCTCCCTTTTAGGTAGTCTTTAGTTACCATTCCTTCATCCTTCCTACAAAATCTTGGTCTCCACTGTTCATTGTGCCTCTGACTTTCTCCAGTAAAGACGGGCTACTCAGATCCTCTTAAAAGAGCAGTGAGATTAGTCAAGGCAACATCTAAGCAGCTGGGGATCCCTTGGTTGCATATTTTCCAATCTAATAAAGAAAAGGACATGTGTTTATGTGTGTGTTTGGATGTGCACCTGCCTCTCTTTGTGTCCGTATCCAATCTTTGTTACATTCAGCAAATAATTGTAAGGTTCTATATCTCTTATTAAATCTCACTGCTTATACTTCTCACAAAATTGTGCATTGGTGGAGATGGAAGAGGTAGACGACAAAGGGGAATGTATTGGATTTGATTATCAATATATCTGCCTCAGCTCAATAGCTTTGATAATCAGATCACTGTCATTAGCTCCAATGGTAACCTTCTGGATTCTGTCAAGATCATGAAATGCAGTTTCTCAGGGATTGAGTGCCATACAAGTACATTGTGAGCACAAAAAATTACTGGGAATTTGGGAATGTTGCAGAAATAACCTCTATGAACCTTGCTATAGTCAGCAAAGAAAGCCCAAAAATATAATACAAGATACATATGATGGGAGGACCTTTGGCCGAGATGGAGGAGCGCTGAAACACCAGTATTTTTCTTTACCTCTAGAAACTGATGAAAACTATACTTATACTGCTCATTAAAATTGTTGGTAAGTAGAAATGCTAATTAAGTCTTCTACCAAGTTGTGGATTGGGGGAGGTAAGATGTCTCACAAGCATACAAAACAGATCTCTCCCACCCACTCCACATTAGTTGTTGCATCATCTCAGTTGGAGATAGAAAAATCCATACCAGATGTTGTTAATGATCCAATTATTTTGTTTCTGAGAGTTCAGTTCCCAGAAAAGAGGCAATTCCTTCACTTGATAGACTGACTGAATGCATGCACAGGGCACTCACATTTTGGGGGGAGGGGGACCGACCGGAGGGGATTCTTTTTTCTTTTTCCCAGGTCATTTTTTTTTTTAATTTGGTAAGAAACAGATTTTCTTCTAGTCAGTGCTTGGATTTTTAAATTATTTTCATCTTATCTTATATATTTGTATGTTTTGGGCTTTAAATTTCTTATTCATCACTCAGATTTGCAGTAGCAAGATGGAGAGACCATATTAAATATATATATATATATATATATATATATATATATATATATATATATATATATATATATAGGTTTTTTTTTGCTAACAAAGAATAAAGAGAGAATGGTATAGCTATTTCGGGTTCCTTTAACCCTCATCAGCCAAACTTACTCTTCTGAGATTCGAACCTGGGCTATCTGCATGTTAGGCAGATGTTATAACCTCTAAGCCACGGGTTCTCTCCCACTTTGTTAGCTACCAGGAGAATAGGTTTCTTTCATTTCTCTTTTTTAGGACCTTGAGTTGGGATTGTATTCCCAATGTGAAATTACAATATTTTATTTTTTGTATAAAGTCATCATTGTTCTTTGCATCATACAGCAATAAAGTTTGAGTTATATATTCAAGAAAAGAAAGGTGTTTTTTTTTTATACAAGTAAGTCTGAAGTATAGCCCCCTCTCTGGGTTTTTATAACTGCTATAATTATATAATTCTCATCTTTTTGAAGCAGTCAAAGAAACAGAAGCAGCAGGAATGTGTTTTTATTGTTGTGGTTTAACAGTATCTTGAAAGCCATTTTTCTTTGCTCCATCTTGTACCACACAAAAGCAAAGTGGGAATTATTTTGCATTTCTTTCTCACACTTTCCATTTTATCAAGGCTGAATGGTCATTTCTTGTCCCTTAATGTATTTTGTTTTTCTTCCTTTCCAAGACTACATCTACATTCTTTCCCAATGATACAGATTACTACTGATAGTAACAGTTGTTAAAAATATCTACAAGCCTAGGTGGGAGGAATAAATATTGTAAAAATGAATATAAATTCCACAACCAGCATATACATTGTATATTTAAGAAGAATGTCTATATTAACTTCAGTGAGATATTTAAGACACACTGACAATTAATGATCTTTTTTTAAAAGAAATTGTCAGGCTCCAAGGTTCCTTCTGTCAAAGTTGTGACTCCCATATGAACATGGGAGTTTTAATTTTCCAGACTTTCAGTTGTATCATTGGGCATGGTTATTAACCTTTTTTTATTGCAGTGAAAATGAAACTGAGTGTGTTCCACTATGGGCTCAATTAGAGAGCTATTATTTGGAACCTTTGAAATCCTGGCAAATACTTTCTTTCAATTATAGTCAGATTGTATTTCCAGCACTGAAAGTGGCTAGACTTCTTTGGATGCTATTGGGAAAGAAATTAAACTATGATTCTTTTTCCTATCAAAAAATGGATACCTAGGAATAATTCTTAATAGCAGATATCTCAAATTTCAAAGGGGGGGGAGAACTTTGAGCTAAACATAAGATTACTCTATACCAGCTTATTATTTATAATACTTTCAAAACGTCTGATGTTACAAAATTACTCTAATGTGCCCGGACAACCCATTTGGCATTGAGATTATGGTGCTTGCCAAAAAACTAGGAGACTTTGAGATCTAGTCTCACCTTATGCATGAAAGCTGACTGACTGACTTTAAGACAGTCACTCTTAACCCAACCCACCTCATGGGGAAAATAGAAGGAAGAAGGAATATTATGAATGTTCACCACCTTGAGATACTTAAAAAAATAAAAGTGGCATAAAATCTAATAAATAAATAAAACCCTTTGAAAGGCTGAAATGACCAAACATACTTGCTGGCTGCAAAGTGCCCAAATTTTGACCACGTAACTGTGGAGATGCGGCAATGGTCAAAAGTACAAGGATTGATTGTGACTATTTTCAGTGCTAGTGTAGCTTTGAACAGTTACTAAATGAACGTTTGTAAGTTGAAGATGAACCTGTAATACAGAGCTTGCTCATGCCCCCTGGTTCTTTCATCATGGCTGAATATTTTTAATGTGGTAAACCATACCTAGAAAGAGATTAAAATTTTATTAATGTGCTAAACTATACTCCAAAAATATCATGTTTATGAAAATTATAAATACTTAAAAGTTATAAAATTGGACCTATTGGGGTTAAGTACAGCAAACAAAAAAAGAACTATATGTTTTCCTAGAAAAACACTTGTGTACCAGATAGCAAAGGTTGACTTGATGAAATGTGTGCACTCATAGTCTTTGTACAGTTTCTTCACTGATACAAAAGAAATATTGGCTAATATGATTCCACTAAGTTATATTCCTCTGTTTACTGTCTTTTATTTGCTTTAATTTAATTTCTTGTCTTTTCTTCTATTTGCACATATATATGTTGTTTGCTTTTTTTATATTGTAGTTTTATTAAAGTAATTTTTTAAAAAAAAAAATCAAGGCTTGTGATGGATTCAACCTGGTTTTAGAAGACACTGGATTTGCTCAAGTCTGAAGAGAAAGAACCTAATAAACAATTATATGTAATGCCATGGACACAGCTTGTGACATTACACCACCATAAAATATCATGTTTGTTCAGGCAAGAAGAGAAACTGCATGACTATTCACATTTAGCAAGAGGTTTTTATTGCAGAAAAGTAGGAAGGTATCCAGGAATCACTGGAATTCCTCAGAAATAACGAATAATGTAAGAATAATGTAGCATCATTTCCAAGGAACTGATTCATCTTTCTTCCTTTGCAGCTCTAGACTACCATACTTCTTCATGTCAGGGAGAGATTTCAAGATATCTAGGACTGCAGAAAGTGAGATTTTTCCCCTGACCCTTACCTAGCCTTGTTGCTGTGATGTATCTGAGAGTTGATATTAAACATTAACATTAATAATTCATTTGTTGGGATCATATGCAATTTTTTTTCTTCCTGCCCATCTAGCAGTTCAAAAGCATGCAAATGTTGAGTAGGTAAATAGATAAATATCACTTCGGTGGGAAGGTAAAAGCATTCCATGTGCCACAGGATATAATCACGCTTGCCACATGACTGTGGAAAAGTCTTCAGACAATGCTGGCTCCCTCAGCTATGAAATATAGATAAGCCCTCTCCCCCAGAGTTAAATATGACTGGATAGGGGAAACCTTTATCTTTTCTCTTTTTATTATTATTTCATGAAAATAAAGTTCCTCTTCTGCTTTTAATCCAAAAGGAAAAGAAAACCTATGGTCAGCTTAAGTGCATTATCTCCTCCTGTGAGGCAAGAATAGCAGACTTCTAACAAAAATAACTTCTTATCCCTCAATAGAACTCCACAGCCCATCATTCTTTCAGCACTTTATCAACATACACATGGCATATCAATTTACCAGCAGAGGAAAGAAGCATAAAATAGCATCTAGTCAATATTGGTGGTCCTTCAAGCAGCCTCCAGCAAGCTATTTATGGCTTTAAAGCTCAAATTAAGCCTCATCTAAATCTCAGAGACATTCTTAGAAAAATGTATGTAGTCTTGTTTCATTTTAGATATGTCTGATTTTGTGATTGGCTAATCCCACTATGGCAACCATTTGACAGGCCCATAATATGCTGTGAAAACTCCAGATGTGATCACTGGCCCCCAAAATGTTATGTACCAGTGATGGTGAACCTTTTAGAGACTGAGCTCCCAAACTGCAACCCCAAACCCACCATGCCGGGTGGGCGTGGCCCACCGGGTGGGCGTGGCTATGGTGGTCATGGCAGAGTGGGTGGGCATGACCAGAGTGGGCATGGCCAGGTCAATGTTGCTCCTGGGGAGGGATGCCTGTGGGGGCAGTGGGCAGGAGGGTGTCTTGCTCAGCTGATGGCTTGGGGGGAAGGGGGCAGCTACACCCCCTCCCAAATGCTGCCAACTCACAAAAGCAGGATGAAAACTCCAAAAAGTGACAAGGAAAAAAAGTTAAACCAGAAGAGTGTCTCACAATGGTTTTCTTCCCTGGGGGGTGGGGGGGCAGGGGAGGAGGCTCCTGAGCCCTGCAGCTCTTCCGAGGGGGGAGGAGTAGAGTAGGGAGGGGCTGTGCTGGGATCAGGGCTCCTGATACCTTCCGCTTGTCCCGAGGTAGCTGCCACCGGCCTGCGCTCTCCAACCTATCACCAACCAGCCAGGCGTGCTGGGATGCCTCCCTTCAGGCTCCCTCAGCCTCTCCCCCTCCCTCCAGGCTGGGGCTGGTCAGATTCCCCCGGTGGGCAGTGCTGCACTCATCCCCAGCCAGCCCTCCTCCATCTTCCTGCTTATTCTATGGGCGGACCGTGGCTTACTGAGTTGGGCAACGCCTCTCTCTGCATGCGTCCAGGCAGTGTGCCAGCCACTGGGTGGAGGCTGCAAAAGGAGAGGGTCCCAGAGCAGGGAAGCCATCATTGCAGCGCCAGGGGTTGCGTGTCACTGCTGAGGAGGATGGAGGAGGAGGGCTGGCTAGGGACGGGCTAGCAGCAGGTGCAGCGCTACCCACAGGGGAAATCTGATCAGCCCCAGTCTGGAGAGGGAAGAGGCCAAGGGAGCCAAAGGGAGCCGCTCTCCCCCCCCCCTCCCCTGTGCTCCTGCAGAAGAGCTGGCTAGCTTCTGCAGCACCCGGGGCATGCCTGACCACATATTTGCCCAGCAGCGCTGGCAGGCCCGACGTTTCTTTCTTCCTTCCTTTCTTCCTTCCTTCCTTCCTCCCTCCCTCCCTCCTCCCTCCTCCCTCCCCTCCATCCTTCATCTCTCTCTCTCTCTCCCTTTCTCCAAAGTCCAAACCTACATGTCCTCCTTACCCCACTAGCCTTCTGCAAAGCGTGCAAATGGACAGCGCGTCCTACTTGTCTTCTCCAAAACCCATTCCCACCATTGCTTCCAAAGGCCATCTGCTCGCTCACTCTCTCACTGCACTCCCACCAAAACCTGCTTTTATACTGGTTCTTCTCTCCCCACCCAGTTCTCGCAGCTGTTCCCACGAGACCACTGCTGAATTCGGTTTTTCTGCCCTCTCCAGTTCCTACTAGGTGCATGTGGAGAGGTGGAGGGGAGCGTCCCTCTGGTGCGCATGCCGACAGAAAGGGCTCTGCGTGCCCAGCCGCCATAGTTATATATCATACATTAGGTGATCATTGTTTTCCAGTCTTTTAATCCAAGGAACTTTGTTCTGTCCCAGTATAAGTTCCCAGACTATTGTTAAAATAGCTCCACACAGAAGCCCTAACAAAATATCTGTCAGTTTGGACACATATATTTTTCTGGTACTATAAAAGCAGCCCATATACTCAAAGAAAACAGTCAAATTGGCATTTAATCTTTATCATGCACACTTGGTAAAGTTTAGGCTTCCAGAAATAGAGGCAAGTAATGTCCAGCAGTTTGTTTTTATGAATGTCAGGGATGATGAGGCACTTGAATTTTACATCTACTTCAAATTATATTTCAGTTGTATATTTCATCCTAGTATACCTGTTAAATCTTTTCTCATATCTTTGTTCTGCGTTCATAAACTAATATATTGGTTTGGGGATTTTCCAAGAAGGACCATAATTTTAAAACTTGTAAATTAGCAGGGGAAATGTCAACAAAGCACTCTTTTAATATTAATCTACATTTTTACTGGAATATTTATTAACTAATAAAATATTTAAGAGAAAGCTACAACTTATTCCTTTGAACTTTTATCTTGAACACTTAAAATCAGAAAGACATTTTATTTTATATTTTCTACTTATTATTATCTACTTTCTGCTTTTTGATAAATATCAGCTTTGTCAGACAAATCATACTTTATTTAACTACTTGAGCATTGTTGGAATTTTTTTGCCTAAAATTGTAATATTTTAATTTTTGCAAACCTTTCTAAAAAAAAGTGGAATATGTATTTCTAAATGAATGAATATCTCAAATCTCTTTCTCTGTATAAAATTCATTTAAGGGAATATTTCAAATGGAACAGTAGATAACTGATATCTATTATCCTGCCCTTTCTAATATAAATTGGCAGAATCCCGTGAAAATACATTAATCTGTATTACTTTCTTCCATGTAGTGAACACAATTGGCTCACAATTTGTAAACACAATTGGCTCCAAAGATAAGATAAGATAACCTTTATTGTCATTTTTTTTTTTACTGTGGGCACAACTGCACATATCAAAAATGAAATTTAGTGACTTCCGATTCCGGTTCGTGGTGTCACTAGTCGCACGGGGAGACTTCTCTCCCCGTTGGCTAGGTTTCCCTCCGTCGGTGGACCCTTATATGGGTCCAAAGTCGCCCTGGACGTGCGACTTCCATCGAGGAGGCTACTGTCCAGCTGTGGAGGAACGGCAGCTCCTCCAGCTGTCCGGATGAATCTCTGAGGGCCAATCACCCTGCTGCTTCAGACTGTAAATCAGAGAACATCTAAGCTTTGAGTGCCCCCGTGGTGAATCCGGGTGAGAACTTTTTTTTTCTTGTTTTTCTCTATTTTCTTGTATACCTGTAAGAGCCTTTGGAATTATTTTCCTGGCTTGGAAAGGCGGCTTCTGCTTTTTGTTTGGGAAGAAAGGCGTTTTATACACTGAAAGACTACTTATTTCTATTTGGATACTAAAAAGGAAAAAAGATGGAAAAGATTTTCTCTCTACTGTCTTTTTAAGAATTGTACTATTTCTTTATATATATATATATATATATGTGTGTGTGTTTTCTGAGGTTTTCGCGGGTATTTGTATATAGGTCTTTGGTTGTTCGGGTTTTCTCCCGCGTAAAATTGGAAGTGTCTTGGCAACGTTTCGACGAAGTCACATTCGTCATCTTCAGGCTGGTGTTTTTAGCTTCTTGCTTTGAGCAGCAATGTGTGGTTTTAGCTGTTTCTTCCTTTTAACTGCCAGTGAGGGTATGAACTGATTGGATGGGAGCTTGGCTGTGTTCTGATTGGGTGGAGGTGTGTTCTGAATGGTTAGGGGCTTGGCTGTGCTCTGATTGGCTGGGGGAGTGTTCTGTTTGGTTGTGCTCAGGTTAGTCTGAGTTGCAGAGGGGTTTAAGATTTTGGGGTTAGGGAGTCGTTTGTCAATAAGGGCAGGTTTCCAAATGGCTGGTAGGCGGGAGGTATCATCTCGCGATTGGAGAAAGAAGGGGCGATGGGAATGAATGATGTAATACAGGTATGGACGGTTCGTCATGTGGGGGGGGAGAAGTGTTAAGGGAGCAAAGAAGGACAGGAATGGATCGGGCAGGACAGGAACAGCAGGGAGATCGGCGGTGTGTGTGTGTGTGTGTGTGTGTGTGTTCGAATTGAAAAAAAAGTGTTCAGTCATGAGAATGTAACTTTGAAGTGCTTATATTGATTAGGTGATTTTGTTTATAATAATATGATTTGATAAGATATGATAACTGGATGGAATTTTGAAGTTTCTGTAATGAATTGAAAGGAATTAAGATTTAACATTGTTGCTTTTTTTTCTTTTTTTTAATTAAGTTGGTTATCACTGGAAGAAGAAATGAATGAGTTTGATGATAAAAAGAGGGCTGAGAGAGATTAAGAACTTTAATATACGTGGTAGAGATATTTGAAGTGATAATTTGTTGATGTAAAACAATATTTGATTACGGTAATTTTAAACTGATAAAGCTTTAAAACAGATTGACTAGTAATAGAAAATTAAGCTAGAAATGGAATATATTAAATCTATTATGTTATTTGTGAAAAATAGAGAGATGAGAGTGAATGTATTAAGTTGAGCTGTTTTTGTATGCTTTTTTTTATCTTGGAATGTTTGTTTACCCAAACATCATGGTGTGTCTTAAATACTTTTTGTTAAAATTAAAAAACCAATAAAATATATATTTTTTTAAAAAAAATGAAATTTAGTTGCCTTCTCTCAAAGTAAAATACACACATGACACACACCTAAACATACTATATACAACATATGTATAGACCCACACCCCTACATATACATAACAAATAAATATTAAATTCTGTCCATCTTGAATATATAATGGAAGGAGGACACTTGAGAATTTACAAGGATAATGCTATATAGAATGAAACTATGGCTGAATCTGGATGTTACTTACTAATGATATATTAACCATATAGCCAGTGTGATGTAGCTTGATGAAAGTGCAAGTGCCCGCTCATTCATAAAGCTTGCTTGGTGATTTGGGGTAGTCACTTTCTCTTAGAACAACTTTAGAGGATTCGATAGAATCAAATAACGGATAACTATAGATGCCACTTTGAACATAAGTCAGATGTAAATATAACTAATAAACACCATGCATAAAAAATAAATACCTGTAATTGCAAATATTTGGATTAGTTTGCAATGGAATCTAATAGTTATTGATCTTTGCATAGAGTTTTTCACAAATTAATAATTGAATTGTAGGCTATACAGGATGAGGACAACAGAACACACAATGATATGCTCTGCTAGACCTGTCATATGCAGAAGGAAGAGATAAGATCTGCCAGGCTATGAAAGATATTGACCAACATCCCAATTGTTTGTAAGCCATGGGTAATTTTGGAATGCCTAATGAAAGCTGACCTATTACAAATGTCAACAGGACCCTACTTGCTTAAATTAAAAGATGCAGCAATTTCAAACAACAGAAACTTAGCATCATACAGTTCTTGATGATTTCAAACAAACAAACTCTGGCTGCAGGTCACTAGAAGTACCTAAATTAAATTGCTATATACAGACTGTTTGGGTAAGTACAGACAAGCTCAGGATAGTAATAGAAGGAAAATCTTTAGTACAACCTTTGCAGCCCTTTCATATGTCACAACAATAGCAAAAAGCTAATGCTATATGTTGCTTATGGCATTATTACTCATAATTATTTATCATTATTTGTCAGGATATGATACAGTATAAATTCACCAATGTAGCTTAACAAGAATAATAAAAATAGAATAAATAATATTTTTTTAAAAAAATAATAATTTCTAAATTTCCAAAAGGCAGCTGAGAATGATGAACGTGTTAATGGAAAGAAATATCAAGCTGGAACACACATCAGAAATGACTCTACCTGACCATCCTCTTTATATCTTCTCAATCCATCATAAGATAGGCTATAACTTCATCAAATATTTATCATATGGGGTGCCATTACCATTACACTGCCATAACTATGTGCACAAAGAGAGACAGAGAGATAGACAGAGAGACAGAGAAAGAAAGGGGGAGAGAGAGAGAGAGAGAGACCAAGAGGGACAGTACTGTGGCTATCAATGAAAATTAATAAATCAAGAAATATCCCACCTTCTCTTCTTTCACTTGTGTTGGGAGGTTTTTTATTTAAACCATCATAATAATAATTGGTATCAGATTTATATTCCAAAATTACAATCGACTCCTCTGCATTGTCAGCTACTTGTGAAATTGCCTCAGTGGTTTGGTAACTTTCTACCCATATTTGTATCTCTGAAGTAGTTTGAATAGTTTTTTTTTAACATCCTTGGAGCATAGCTGATCTATGATCTGATGGATTTTATTTAAATATTTTTCAGATACATCTCTAATAATTTGTTCCTCCATCTTTTTAATTCCCTCTTTAGTCAAAGAGTATCTTTTTTGTAATTGCTGACCAATTGGGAATCATAAAAATCAGAAAGTTTTAGCTACCCACAGCAAAGCAGACCAGGCTACAAATTAGTAAAAATAATAAACTAGAAGCAGAACTTTTTGCCCTTATATTTCTCCATCAATTTTTTTTTAAAAAAAAGATAGTCCACACTTCCTTATTTTAGCTTGCCTTAGCAGCCTTCTTCCTTGTTGTTTAACAAGAAGAAATCCCCAAAAATAGTGCAGATGTTCAAAAAAGGATAACAAGCTGTGGCTAAAGAGACCCTATTTTAGCTTAATAAAGATTAATAGTCCTAAAAATGATTAAGAAATAAAAGACACAACATACTGCCTGTTTGAAAAATAAATTCCAAAATGGCTGCTTCTTCAACAATGAACTGATTGCAGCCCCACCCCTCAGCTGCTGGCATGCAGGCTACTTCGACGCACAGCTCCTTAAGATACTTGCAGACCTATTGCTGTATCAGAGGATCTTATGGGATGATCCTAGGATTTTCCTTAACCCAGGAGAGTCATATAAACTAAAGGAATGCCAGTTCCTTATTTTGATAAGTTGAAAAAGCTACATTCCATGGAAAAACTCTTCAGGGATCCTTTCCTGGGCAGGTTTTCAGTTGGCCATCTTTTCACAGGAAGCCCAGGGCTTCTTTCCTTGATTAGTTTCCATCCATTGCTTCGTGTCATGCCTTCAGGTGCTTTGGAGAACAGGCTAACCCCCTCTTCTTTGTGGCAGCCCCTTAGATATTGGAAGACTGCTATCATATCACCCCTAGTCCTTTATGAAAGAAAAGAAAAATTAAATCTAATACCTGGGGTGCAGGACGAGAAGTAGAAGAGTAAAATGTAAGCAGCTTCTTAACATAACATCCATCTAGATTCAATGGAATAGAAGTCAAGATAGGTGTTATCTTATAGGGCATTGTGTTCTTGTTCATGCCAAACCAGTTGCAATAAAAAGCAAGCTTGCATCCACACAACATATCCTCAATAGTTCTGCAATTCCAATGGTCTTGTTAATAATTCCTACCCTATGATCCCTTTTCTGGACTGACAGTCAAAATCTGGAGGAGCGACCAGTTGTTTTTTTTAATATGAACGTTGGAGTTATTGCAGATAAAATTGTAGAATATAACCACACATAATATATTAAATGAACAGTTGAGTGGCTTTTTTTATAAGAATTTAGGGTCTGCCCTTTATAGAACTAGAAAATCTCTCTAAAATACTTGGTTACAACACCAATCCTAACATATAGATAATTAGAGGTTAAGAATATTTTTACAATACTACTATTATCAATTCCCCAAATCAAAATTACTGCCAAGCAAGTACAAATTAAAGATTTTTATTTTAACCTGTGTAACATATAGTCTAGGACAAGGCCAGCCTGCTTCCCTATTTATTTTATTATTTCATTACATTATTACAAGTATTTTGTATTACTCTCCTATTATGTTGTCAGAGCAGCAAAACATTAAAGTGTAAGAATAGAAGTTAAAATAAGCTACAAAAAAATAATACCATAAAAGCTCCAAAAAACAACCAGCAAGATTAACAATATATCCAAAGAACAACCTTTGGGAAAATAAAAAAGATATTTACCTTTGAATGAAAGAACCATAACATAAACATGAATTATTACTAATAAAACCAACAGTTACCTATGCATGATAAAGCATTCTATCAAATTTTCTATGTTATAAACAGGCTGAATAAAACCTATTAGCAATAACACTGTTGTAAAATAACTATTCAGAAAAAGAATTAAACTAAGAACTATTCACAAAAATGAGTCAGTTCTCCTAGGTAATTAAAACATAGGATATACTAGATTTTTTTCAAGAGCCTTTTCTAAGATACAAATTCTCTAAATCTACCCAGATTGTTAATTACATCTTACATATAAATCAATTCATTTTTCACACGAAAAGACCCTTATTAACCAGTGGTGGAATTCAAATGCGTGAACAACCAGTTCTCTTATTTGATGCAGGCTGGGGCCTCCGAGGCCTAGAACAGATTTCCAGAAATGGCATCCATGCACTTCCAGTGGGCCGTTCTAGGCCTGGGAGGCCTCCTCCAGGCCTCCCAGGCCTAGAACAGACTTCTGGAAGTGGCATCCATGTACTTCAGCAGGCCATTCAAGGCCTGGGAGGCCTCCTCCAGGCCTCCAAGGCTTAGACTGGACTTCTGGAAGTCAGCCGGTTCTCTGAATGCAGCAAAATTTAGCTACCAGTTCTACCGAACCAGTGCAAAGCAGCTGAATCCCACCGCTGTTATTAACCCATTTTTACAATAGTTGCACAAAGTTGGGATGATCCCCTGCCATTCTGTTTATGCAGAATATTGTAATGTTACAATTAGTTCAAAACTTAAGCAAAATTTACTTGCAATTGTTTTCATTTAACTGAGTAAAAAAATAACCTCCATTTTCTAAAAAAAAATTATGGCAGGATGTACACTATTTATTCCAAATAAACCAGCCTTTTGCATTTGATTTATGGTGATTTTGTCAATGTGATGTTCAAATGGTACTACAGATATTTTGAATTCCACCTAAGGCACCTATCACTATTGGTACTATCTTTGCTTTCCTTTGCCACAGTCATTCTACTTTTATTTGCAGATGTTATTTTCTCCAGTTCTTTCTCTTCTATAGTGCTGCCCTCAATTGCACTATCCAGACTTTTTGTCTTTCTTATCAATATCTTTTAAGTCTGTTCAGTCCCACAGGAGGAATGCCTTTTCCTTTTTAATCTCATTGAAGAACTATTGTAGAATCAATTAAAAATGAAAGAGATGTTACAAAGACATACTTTGGGTCACTTTATAATAACTGCAAAAATCTGATGTATCACCTATGAGTATATCACCAATATTTTTTATGTTCTGAAAAAAATTAAAAGCAGTTACCGTATTTTCCAGCATATAAGATGACTTTCTAAAGCATGCAAATTGGCTCCGAAGTCGGGAGTCATCTTATACTCCGAGTTGTCTTATACACCGGAAATTACGGTAGTTTCCGGTGTATAAGACGACTTTCTAGGCATGCAAATCGGCTCCAAAGTTGGGGGTCGTCTTATATGCCGAGTCGTCCTATATGCCGGAAAATACAGTACTTTTTATCAAACAAAAATGATAGGGAAAAAGGCAGAAAATTTATTCAGTGCCTCTTTATATTCATCACTGATTTTTGCCTTTTTCAGTTATCTTGGAAATTAACTCTTTTCATCTATATCTCACATTCCACTGACCAGTATTAAATCTAATACATAAAAATACATGTATTAGTTCATAAATAAAACTGCCCAAGGCCTTCTTTCAGCTTAATGCCAATTTATAGCAATTGATTCTCTACAAAAGGAAAAAGAAAAAAAAAATCAAGCATATGTATATTTCTGTTGTTTCTGTCTGATGCTCTGTTCTCTTTTGTATCCTGTTCTTTTAAACAAACTCTAAGAACTTTGCACTGGCTTGCTGATTTAATCTGATCTTCAATAGTCACCAGCGAAAGTGCATCACATGGAATAAGGTATTTGTTACAGAACTCTCATGTTAGAAAAAGCTTCCATGGTAGCTTCCCTTTCACCAAGTGCATTCAAGGAGAGGTTGAAGAACTACCTGCTAGGGCTGTTTTAATATACAGATTCATGAACTGAACGGGAGGTTGGAATGAGTGGTCTTAATTGGCTCTTTGGAGTCTGTAATTCCACAAAGTGAGAGAAAAATGTGACCTCTAAATTTTCCACTACTTTCTCCTTCCAGAGTATTTTGGGTAGATATCTGGCCATGTAGATTGGATACATGGATACACAAATACATAAGTAAATACTTATATACATATATACAGTCCTTGAATCCATTTATCAGTTTGTCTGTACTGTGCATTTCAATACCCTCCTTACAAAAGGAAAGAACCTATTGTAGCTAGTCCTATAATGCATAGAGGCCATGTCTTCCCACTCCAGTTCTTCAGTCTTAGAACATTTGAGATCCTAGAACACCTAAGTATAATGCCTATAATCTTCAGTACATTTGTTTTTTTTAATATTTAAATTTTGTTTTTATTTATTGTCAGTCATGAAGAATCAAATGGATAAAGGTAATATATCTGGAATTCTTTCATAAAAGCCTATTGTTGGTACATGTGGCTATACATTGTTCTTGCATCTCTAGGGCCAGTGGAATCATTGAATGGTATCCATACAGAAAAGGTTAAGTGATATGAACTACAAAATGTAAAATAAAAGTTATCAGGCTCCAGAAATAAAATAGCTACACAGTTTTGGATAATTTTTGGTCTGATATTCCAATATATTTGTTTTGCCTGTGTTTGTGGGAAGGAAGAAAGAAACCAGAAATTACATTATAATATAACTGTAACAGCACACACAAAATTGATGATTATAAATTAATGGGTTGAAACAAGGATAACAAAATTGCAGACACTGTTGCCTTATCTGTTGGTAGGCAGAGCTAGACAGTATGCAATAACTTTTGTAATATTGCTATCATTATTTCAACCCATTAAATTACAAACTGAAGTACAGAATAATTTACCAAAAACACAAGCAAGCCTGCTATTTTCAGTAATTTGAATCATCAAAATAAACTTCTTTGAATCAAAATATGGGCAAATTATATGTGATGTTCACAGTGTTACCACCAACTGAATGAACATTCAGCTTTTTATGAGAAAAATGTTTTAATGAGCATAAAACTGTATTTTGGTAAATACATCATTACTGTAATCATATATATTGGTGGTGCAGCTGTCATCTAATTTATCAGCAAGGACACAATGTTAGTCAAATAGTCCAATAAAAAAGTTTGGCATATGCAGCAAAATATTTGTGTTTTCCCAAATCTGTTTAGGTTTAGTAGAAAGCAGAAGAATAAATGCACATGGCTCAGGAATTAAATATGAAGTGAAAAGCCTATTATCTTGTCAGTTCTATTTCAGTGATGCATCAACACCGATGGCCCTGCTAAAGTTCTGTTTTATTTCTCTGAGCTCTCCAGAGAATGTTAAATGCATGTCTTCCTTTTTAATAATCTGAAGAAGCATTATCAAGGGATTTTTCTTCTCAAAATCATCTTGATGCTATTCCTCATCAGGACTTTAAGCCTAGATCTAATATCAAACTGTAATTTAAAGTTAAATAAGTGACTTAAACTCATATGTTCATTCCATTTTTCTTCTCTCCATTTCAATTATTTGATCTAAGACTCTTCCAGTAAATACTGTTCACACTGGGTGGCCGTAGAAAATCTCTTAAATACATTAATAATATTTCTAAATGTGAAAAAAAGACAAGAATGTGTTCTAGACATAGTATTGTGTACCTAACTTCCTAATATTTACAAGGAAGCTCCAATATCCATATTCAGTGGATTGCACAAAATTCTCAAACCATTTAATTATTAAAAGTATACCACAACCATTCTTCAAATATTTCCCAATTATATTGATCATTGTGCAGACAGCCTGACTAAAAAATACTGAACAGATCAAAAGGAATTTCTTATTACTATCAACCAGTTTGCCTAATGATGTTTGAACTCAGGATTAGAAACCATGGCTGAAATGAAAGTTTGTATTTATAAAATGTCTGTGTTTTAATTCATTTCCCTGCTCTTCAATTTTATTATCATTATAGCTATTTAAAAAAATTCCCATTAACTCTCCCCAACACAAACAAAAGGATTAAGAAAACCTGTGAAACTAATTATCTTACATTGGTAATATTGTAAATGGATGTTTATGTATAAACCCCAAAAAATGAAAAATGCCTCATGGAATAAATGTCAAATAGATTTTGTTCAGTGTTCTGCTCCTAGAGTAATGAACTGGATGCATGGGTGAAATTCACCAGCAAAACATAAGTTTACCCTGGCATTCAAATTCCTTGGAAACCAACATTAGAGGCATATTAATAATAAAGTTGGAGGTCTAGTCCAACCCCCTGCTCAGCAGGAAACCCTATACCATTTCAGATAAATGGCTGTCCAGTCTCTTCTTAAAAACTTCCAGTGTTGGCACATTCACAGCTTCTGGAGGCAGGTTGTTCCACTGATTAATTGTTCTACCAGGAAATTTCTCCTTAGTACTAGGTTGCTTCTCTCTTTGGTTAGTTTCCATCCATTGCTTCTTGTCCTGGCTTCAGGTGCTTTGGAGAATAGCTTGACTCCCTCTTCTTTGTGGCAACCCCTGAGATATTGCAACAGTGCTATCATGTCACCCCTCGTGCTTCTCTTTATTAAACTAGACATACCCAATTCCAGTAAAGTAATACATAGTTGTGTGAAAAACAGACTTTTTAAAAAAAATCTCAACACAAATTCAGAACACCTTAATTATCATTTCCTGAAACTTAGATTGATAGCTATCTTTCTGGCCTTTAAGAAGGACCTGAAAAAATGGTTGGAGCACCATGTTTGGGGGAAAGTGATAGTGGTGAGCCTTTTCAAGGGCTATTCTGAATGGGATGTATTGCTTGCATTCATTTGTTAACCATGATTATTGAACAAATAGATAAATAAATATTTTGTGTTACATTAGAATAAAATTTCAAATATAATAAAGGTTCTTGCCAAAAGAAATAAGGAAAACTTAAGGAATAACTGTGTTTTTTCTTATTTTTTTTTTAACCTCAAGGCTACAGAAACAGATGCAATAGTAAATTCAGGTTGAATGCTATTTACTTCCCAAATTGCAAAAAATTTAGCTAAGATGGTTTTTGAGAACATCAAAATAAATCAGCCTCAGAATCAAATGATGACACTGACCTTTATATGCAATAGCCAAAGCTTATCATCTCCTTACATCAAACCAGTTATAATGTTTACAGTAGTCTGATTTAAGTAATCACAAGACTTAAAACCGGCACCATGACCTTTTTTCAATTAAGGTTCTTAACTAGAAACTTAATTTTGCTGAATTTCTGTGCAATGTCCTTCTCACTTTCCAGTTATCATAATTTATTTGCTTTTCATATTTTTGCTCCACTTACATAAAGAAAACAAATGGTTGAGCTTATGCTCCCCAGTAACTTACTACACAGAGTTCTTAATTATCTTAATATATTATATATTTTAAGCTTACTAAATTGTATCCCTTAGATCCCAAAACTGGCAAGGCAGTGAGCATTCTCAAGTCAATGCATAGTTCATGGTTCTTGGCATAAACCAGGTTAAGAAGCTTAAGTGCACTACTTTGCTTTTATTTTTATATACTAGTGACTGGCCCTTGTTGGTGGGAGATTAACACTAAATTTAACCCTAGACCAACAATCAAGAAGTAAACAATACCCGGATTAAGGAACTACCAATGCAGACAAAAAAAAGCTAACAGTAAATAACAGCTGAATCAAGGAATCACCAAGACCTTTCCTGCCAAAACTGACAGGGTACGCCACTTGAGAGCAAACTCCACTCCCTTCTAGCACTGATGATGTTATCTAGTTTGATAGTGAAACATCTACAGGAAAACCACAGAGAGCACCACAGACCCATAGTTCAACCCTGAGCTCTAAATATTCTCTTCTATCAAAAGTTTACACATTCAGAGGTACCTTTCTATTTTATTTCTTCCTTTCTTTCTTCCTTTGTCAATCTTATTTATTTATTTGATTTTTGTCCAACTCTTATTACTTTATAAGTAACTCAAGGCATTGAATATATTTAATACTCCTTCAAGCAACTAAATTTCATGTGCCCACAGTAAAAAAAAATTACAATAAATATAATCTATCTATCTATCTATCTATCTATCTATCTATCTATCTATCTATCTATCTATTTTCCCCACAACAACAACTGTGAGAGGTGGATTGGGCTGAGTGAGGAATTAGCCCAAAGCCACCCAGTTGGCTTTCACATTCCATAGTTCAATTCTACCAGATATTTAGTTTTTCCTTTTATATTCCATTTTGATGTCATCACTAAAGATTCACACTTCATTTAAAAGCCATTTCTATTTATACTGCATATAAAGCCTTTATAATTTTATTAATTCAAAAAATGTCTAAATATTTTTACTCCAACTATTTGATAGTGAATCCAATACATTTTTGTAATCAGTCCAGGTAACATATAGGTGTGTTATGTCTTTCTGAGGGTTGGGATTTTGTTTTTGAAATATTGTTTATCAAAGTTGGTCTTTTGTACCTCTAGAACTTTTGAATTTCCCACTGATTCAAGATTAGAGTGTTTGTTACACATTACTGGCAATGATTCCTATAAGCAACTTAAATGCTGCAGGCATCCAATAGTTGGCTGTTGTTTCTTTTCTTTTTCTGATTACTAAGCAACAACTTATGGGAACCATCCATTGATCATTGCTGCAACATCTAATTGAAATTAAATGTAAGACAAGAATGCAAAATCTATAGACATTGGAGCCCCAAATCCAGAGTGTTTGACTTTTCCTGGTTTACTGTAATACTTTACCTTTTTAGCTTGACATTTTACAATTACTGCCATTGCTACATTTTTTTCCATTTACTCAGGTTTTGCTTGCTTTTCAATATCAGATATCCTGGGAGAATTTCATTGTGTGTATTTGGTTATCTTAGTATTTTTTAATTATTTTGGGAGATTCATCTGGTCTTTCATTTTTCACTTTAGTTTTAAAAAATATTTCTGATATGTTCTAGCCTATTTTCCTAAAAATGCTTGATCCTATATCCATATTGTTCACTTTTCTTATAAATCGCCACAAGTCTTAAGTTAAATTGTTACATGATTTCAGCAATCATTTTCTATCAAAATAGTATCTTCTCCAAACTTGTTTTTCTTATTTTTCAGTTTGTGTTATTTTAAAGTATGTAGGTTGCTAACTTCTTTTTAAAGTTGATTTATATTTTCCAATCTTCAGTATTTTTCACATTGGTACTGAGTTTTACTTTGGCTGCTTGCTTTCAATTTATACCCTGTTCTGTTATTACTTTTGTAAGGCTATACATGAGCTAATTAGTCTGATCATTTATGTCATAATAGATTAGGCAATCATATTTGCATCAGGCACAATTTCATTTAAATGCTTTCTTTCAGTAGATTTCAAAGGCAGTACTCTTTGTTTTGCTATATCTTTTTCACATTTACAAACATTTTATATAAGCTATTATTTATATTCAGACAAGTCCAGTTCTATTTCATTATTTTGAATTACTGGTTTAAAATGTTCACCGGCTGCATCCAAATGAATGTCTATGTTGACTTTTGTAGCCTGTTTTTGTTTTGCCCTTTCAAAACATTAGTTTGTTCTCGCGTCAATGCTGTAACATTTCCTTCACAACATATGTTTTTTTCAATTTTGTAACAACAATAAAAAGTCTTTGATTCACTCTTTACACAGTGTCTTCATCCTACACAATTCTCAAGGATGCCAATAATGGGTGTGTTTATAATTTCTTCCATAAGATACAAAGTCAGATTGTTGAATAGCAATTAGTATAAAACCATTCATACTTTTCAAAGGCTGAGTACCCTGTATCCTAGGCATCCTATATGAACTTCTTATCAGCTGTAAAACAACTCTTTATAATCAAATGTATATGCATTCTCATATTTATTCTTTATGATTCTGTATAAGTACTCTGTGAACATATGACTAAGACTCTTCACTCTGGCTAACCAAAAAACCAGTTACTCACTGTAACCTACCAGCTTTAATAAAACAATTGCTTGCTTGCTTGTTTGTTTGTATAGTTGCAAATATACAATTCTGGGCTTACAGCAATTAAAAATGAACTATAGAGAAAATGCAATATAAAACATAAAACTGGAACTTGCAAACAGTTCATTACCCAACTAGGAAACATCATCAGTGAGCATTGGAGTTGCTTCCAATTTATATATAGTAGCTAGCCCTGCAAGTTTTGGTGGGCAACCCGTTTATCTTTGTGTTGGCTGCTAAAAACGATGTGTTCTGATTTTTTGTTTCCTTCTTGGCTTTTTTATTGTATAAAAACATATAAAAACTTTATAGCATAATTCACAGCAGAGCAATAAAAAATAACAAAAATCAACATAACTATTGTATATTTTATCATATATATCTAAATTCCCAAACCTAGTGGCAGAACCATACCTTTAAAACCTTGCAAAAAGCTAGTAGAGTTAAGGCCAATCTGATCTTTGGAGAGATCATGTTCTAAAGGATGGATGTCCCAATAGAAAAGGCTCTCTACTTTGGCATGTCATTATGAAGTCACCTTCATCTCATCCCCAGAAATTGCAAAGTTTTGCAACAAATACATACTGAATGACTTTGAAGAATGACATTTGCATATGTAGACATCCATAGAAACAATATTTGCTGTTTATTAATGAGAAGCAGATTTGGAAATCAGTTTAATTTTCTGTCCTCTTGCATATCACATCAGTCTCGTGTTCACAATGTTATGTAGCATTCTCACCACAGGTTCCTCTGTGATATTGTCACAAAGGCTTAGTCATTTTCTACATTGTCTTTTTGTTCTTACCATTGAATTGATATCATAATTAAGGAAAATAGGGAGTTTTTTAATGAAGTAATCTGAGATATGTATGAAATATTTTGTTATTGGATTATTGACTACCGTATCACTGTGCTGCTTCCTAAATATTTGGCTGTAAAATTGAAAAACTAATAAACTTCTTACAAAAAACAAGAGAACACCTTCTTGGTGGAACTGAGGACATTGATGGAAGAATAGCTTCAATTCAGCTAAGCTATTAAGTACCGTATATTCCAGTGTATAAGATGACTGGGCGTATAAGACGACCCCCAACTTTTCCAGTTAAATTATAGAGTTTGGGCTATACTCACCGTATAAGACTACCCCTCTTTCAATGCACACCAAATAAAAATTAAAAAACATCAGATTTGATTTCAATATGGTAATTTTAATTCAAATGCTTATGACATGCAGGTACTTAGCAGGAAAACTGTCACTTATAAACATAAGGCTATTTGTCATGAAACATGTAAACATAAAACAGTGCAAGTGGATTAAACTTTTCCTAATTCACTCTAAAGCTGAAAGGAAGTATAAGACAATAAACCCATGGGAGATGCCATGCTGCTTGTTTTCTAAGCTGTCAACCAAACTGGAACTGATGATGATAGGAGGAAGATAACAAACAATAGAGAAAGCAAGTGCCAGGCAAGTCCCTGGTGAGTCAGCAACGACCATCATAACTGCAAGCTATTTTTACAGGTTTTACTGGCGTGACACTTTCCCTTTAAAAGCCTTTAAAACCATCCTGTTCATTATCTGATATCATAAAAATGTCAATGACATCTTGTAATACATTTGTAAGGCAGTCATCGTATGGATCGAATTCCGTATTAGATGGTGTGGTCTCAGCTTTGGCTTCCTCTTCATCTTGCCACAAGTAGTTGTCCTTCATACCATCTAATGAATTTGATATGCCACACTTCTTGAAAGACTTGATTATTGTTTCTGCATCAATATCATTCCAGGCTTTTATGACAAACTTGCACAAAACATCCAACTGTGGAGCACACATGTTTCCTCCTTTTTGTGAATGACTTTTCGCCGCTAACCATCCATTCATTCCACTGTTCTCGAATCCAATCTTTAAATGGCTTGTTTAGGCACACATCCAGTGGCTGTACTAATTATGTCAATCCTGCAGGAATAACTGCTGCATCTGTGTTTAGTCTTGCAAGCCTTTGCTTGGTGCTGGGAGTTAAATGAGCCCTGAACATATCCCACACCAGTAGACTACGTTTTTGAATAAGTCTGCCTGGTCACCTGCTCCATACATTATCAAGCCATAGCTTTACCCCTTCTTCATCCATCCAGCTTTTTCATTCAAATGTACAGAACAACCAACAGGGAACTTGAGTTTCGGCATTGTTTTTCTTTAAAAAATAATCATTGGTCTCAGTTTGGCACCATCAGCTGTGCATGCTAGTACCACTGTAAAACTGGACTTCTCATGTCCAGTTTTAATTAAATTTGTTAATTAAAATTGTTTTTTCACTTTTTTGATGACAGTTTTATTTCCAACCATATCAAAATTCATTGGAGTTTCATCCATATTTCTAATACTACTTAACGCATAGCCATGTTTAATGCGCTGTTGTATTACGTATTGATGGAAACTAATTACTTTGCTATCAAGATCTGCAGGTAATTTTTGTGCAATTTTCGTCTTTTGCCGTTTTGACGATGCTCATTCACCATGTCTGCTACATGTTTTTCGAGTTCTGGCCAATGTGGGGTGCCTCTTCTTAATGCACACTTACCCCTTGGCATACTCTTTAATGCTTTTTCATTTGTTTTCCAGTCCCAAACCATCTTTTCTGTTACTCCATATTGTCTTGCAGCAGCGCAGTTATTATGTTCCATGGCAAAGTTTACAACTTTAAGTTTGAAACTGGCTTCATATTTCTTTCTTTTTGCTGGTGGAGCCATGATGGGGTCTTGACTATTGGACATTTGTATACTATACTGTATGTATTGGTGCTGTACTGTATGAACTGGTACAGATACTGGTGCTGTACTGTATGTACCCAGTATACAACAACCAGCCAATCACAGCAAGCAATGTACTTTACCGGTGATTGGCTGGTTGTTGTATACAAAGCCTGCTTGGATTGGGTGGGTCAGCTCTCCTTGCCTGCCCAGCCCTTCCTGTCATCTTATAGGTATAGGTCCTAGAGAAAAAATGGACAAGCTAATTCCATGAGGGAGGGGGGAAAGGGAGCGCAGTTTTCTGAGTTCTCATTGGCCACCTGTAAGCCCAAATGAGTAGCTCAGGGTGTGTGTATGCACGTGTAGGCATGCGTGTGACTCCCTGGGTCCCTTCCATTGCCCCCCCCCCAGTAGCAAGCTCCGGCTTGGAGCAAGCGGGCTGCACACAGGGATCTCCTCATCTCAGTCTTCCATCCTGCCAATCCTCCACAGCCTCCCCGAGCTGAGCGAGTGGAAAGCATGCCTGTTTGTCAAAGGCTCTGCCTTGTCAATCGCACACACACCTTGATGAAAATTGCCCTGCCTGCAAAAGGACTTCTCAGCAGTTTTTTAAAGCAACACTACCAAGTATGAAATTGGCGACAGCCAGAATGTTTAGGGAAGAAGGAAAGGAAGCAGTTAATAAACTGAGTAAGAAAGGCATTCGCCCTTCAAAAACTTGCATTTCCACAAATGTGATAAGTTGCTCCCTTTTCAGGTAATGGAGGGGAAGTAAATGCTTTCCTTTTAATTTCGGCTTTCCTTTTAATTTGTTATTAAAACTCAGTGCACTACAGTACTTATTGATGGGAGCCAGATTGACCAGCCAGGAACTGTCATAAATAACACCACAAATGCACCATGCAAATTTATTTAGGCGGGGGGAAACCGCTGGCATAAGCTCTGTGGAAGTCAATGGGCAAAAGGATCATGTAGCTTTTTTCTGCCCCCCCCCCTCCATTCCTGCTTCGTAAATCTGAGAGTAATTTAGCTGACACCCCTCCCCTTCCAGACCCATAGCCTCCTCCTCCTTCCTCCCTACCATGTGGGGCACGAGGAAAGAGGGAACGCCTTGTGCCGCCACCACCGCCTGCCTGCCTGCCCACCTCCCAGCCGCCAGTTGCATGCTCAGTATGAGCCGCCACTGCATCCCCCATGAGCACCTCCTACCGCCCCACTTCCTTTCAAGCTCTGCCTCCCCCAAGTTACTCCCACCAGCAGTGAGAGGTAAACGCCGAAAAGGCCCCGCATGAAGAAGCACTGAGAAGTGCCTCGAATGGACTCAGATGCTTAGGTTTGTTTTCATTTTATATAAAAAAATCACTCTACAACTCTTTTCCCCCCTTCTCCATTACATGGGTCATCCCTTTCTAATTCCTTCGAATGAATTAATCATGGGATGGCCACTACCAACCCGCAGTTCTGGAGGGGTGGGCAAGGAATTGGGATGGCGAAGGAGAGGGAAGAAGAGAGAAGGAGGTGGTATGCAATGTAGCATTATAGAATGGGGAATAAACCTCCAGGAATTCTTACTGTCATGACAGCCAGATAATGCCAATCGTACTCCCAGTATAGAGGCTGGAAAGAGATATCTTTAGTTGATCAGCTGGTTTTAATAATAATAACCCTAGGACTCTTTTTGAGTGGGGGGGGGAGAGAAAACTTGATGAGTAATATTTTTCTGGCATATAAGACGACTGGGCATATAAGACGACCCCCGACTTTTGAGAAGATTTTCAGGGTTTAGAAAGTCGTCTTATATGCCAGAAAATACGGTAGCTTAATAGCTTAGCTGAATGGAAGAGTGCATATTTTGAGGTTTGAAAGTCATTTAAAGTTAACCCTCCCAGTAAAAAAGGCTATGATAGAACTTGAAATTTTAAAAATGTTCCCAGTTGGAGCAGAAGATGGATGTATAGTCTCTTTTAAAACCTTTTCTTTTATTCATAATCATGATGACATATCCATCTTCATCTTATCTTACTTCCTCTTATATCCATCTACCATTCATTTTATTGGGAGATGAATCTCTCTTCTAATAGTTATTCATATAAGTCTCATTTCTTTTCCTCCTCCATTTTTCCTTTTCTCTCATTTGTTTCAGGTCTATTTTTCCTTAAAGACCCGTTTTTGATACTATGGTCTATGTATAGTATTCTTATCCTCCACTAATTCTCTCAATCTTTGTATAATAAATAATCAAATCAATCATGCTTTTATATTTATCTTCATTCCTTAGCTATATATATGTTATTTCAATACATGCTTAAACCAAAGTATTGAAAACACAGAGATAGCTACTCACTAAAGCAGTGTTTCACAACCTTGACAATTTTAAGGCATGTGGACTTCAACTCCCAGAATTCCACAGCCAGCATTGCTGGCTGTGGAATTCTGGGAGTTGGTCCACATGCTTTAAAATTGTCAAGGTTGAGAAACACTGCACTAAAGACTATTTTCATTCATTTTAGGTCTATAAATGTATCCCTGAAACTTTTTTTGTACCCTCTTGTAACATTCCAGCCACTTCATCCATGTCACCTAGATCAGTGGTTCTCAACCTTTTTAATGCCGCGACCCCCGACCAGTCGTAAGTCGAGGACTACTCAACCAGTTGTAAGTCGAGGACTACTCAACTGGTGCAGCACCGTTTGCAGAATGGGACTTTTGGTGGGCTCAGCAGGGCAGAGACAGCCTGGACAATTCCTTTTGGCTTTTGAAAGCCAATAGAATTAGACTCTATTCAAGAGAGCCTATTCTATTGGCTTTCAAAAGCCAATAGAATAAAAGGGAATAGCACAGCTAAGGAAAAGAGGAAAAAAATGGTGGACTGCATTGTTTGGCGACCCCCGTGAAATGGTCGTTCGACCCCAAATGGGGTCCCGACCAAAAGGGTGAGAACCACTGACCTAGATGAATGTTTTCGTCTAGAATAGATTACATCCAGTCATAATGTTGCACAATTTTCCCTAAATATTTATTTTCATTATCATCATTCATTTGAGTGTAACATGCAGATATTATTAGTCTATGGATTGCTGTTTTCATATGCAATAATTACTTCCTAGATGAGATTAATTCATTATTCCATACATACACTTTAGCTCTTCACTGAACATATATGTCCACCTTCCTGCTTAGATTCATCAATACCACAAATTCTGACCACCTTCATTCAATCCTCTTAGTTTGACAGACATACCTGCAAGCATATTGTTTTTTATTTCCTTTTATTAATTCATGATCAATATATCCAAAGCACCAACTTCTATATGTCCTGTCCATTCCAGATTGATCTTTTTGTAACTGTATACAGTTATTCTGTATGACTGTAAATGAGTTCAGAATTATAGTTATAAATTATGCCGATCATTATGTGACTGCCCCAGATATTATGACATTTTTGTAGCAATGATTATGCAAAAGTGATGGTCATGAACACGTCTATTAAGAAAACAAAGCAGTCATTAAGCAAATCCATTGTCTGCAGTGGGCTTTTTGCCAAAAACGGGAAATAGATGCCATCATCATAACATCATAGATTGCAATTGTGTGAGCATGAGATACTGCAAATGGCTATTAATGTGGGCCAGTTGTCAAATGCCAAAAATATGATCACATAACTGGGGGATGAGCTGCCATATAAATTTGTAAAATAAACACAGTCTTTGTATTTTTATATACTCCCAAAGCTCCAGATTATACTCATAATTTTATTAATTTAATTGACTCTAGCAGTACTTGGGGGAGAACAGGATGCATATACACATCTTTGCATTTACCAGCCTTCACTGGCTGTCATAATTTCAAATCCAGGATATTCCTTGAAGTCTGTCACTAAGTGACCTGCCATAGGTCAATGACTACTTGTATCAGCTTTTTCACATTTTTACTAGTTGGTTGTCATAAGTGCAACTAAAACCTAGTTTTACACCAAGGATACCAAAGCTGTTGTATACAAAATTGGATCTCTAAGGTAGGAAAATCTATGAACGCTAACTTGCATCCCTCCAACTAGAAAATATATGAAGCTTCCTGACACTCATTCAAGACTGATTTTAGAAAATGAATAGGGTCTCCTGCTTGAGCAGGGAGTTGGACTAGAAGGCCTCCAAGGTCCCTTCCAACTCTGTTATTCTGTTATACTCCAATTTGGTAGTAGACAATTCACAGGGAGCCACTTTTACTTCTCGGCAACTTTGAGCAACAGAAACAATACATGTCTTTTTAATTGCAGCCAAATGCTCCTCTTCTTAACCCTGAATATATTATAGCCCAACAGAGAAAAAAAATACTATCACAAGTCTAATAAACCAAATCATCCTGAAAGGTCATCATCAAAACACAGGACTAATTAAACATTCCACAATAATCCTACCAAGAATACACTAGCTTGTGCTTGTGGTCTGACAAATAAGTACTGTATGCTTGTGGTCTGACAAATAAGTACTGTATGAACAGGGCAATGTGTGTGTGTGTGTGTGTGTGTGTGTGTACGTATGTATGTATGTATATGTATATGTAGGTCTTTGGTTATTCGGGTTTTCTCCCGCGTAAAATTGAAAGTGTCTTGGCGACGTTTCGACGAAGTCCCATTCGTCATCTTCAGGCTGGTGTTTTCAGCTTCGTGCTTTGAGGAGCAATCAAAGACCTACATACAAACACCCGCGAAAACCTCAGAAAACATATATATGTATGTATGTATGTATTTATATGTATGTATATGTAAACATATATATGTGTGTGTGTGTGTGTGTGTGTATGTGTGTGTATAATGGTTGGCTTGATTTTATTTGCTATTGCCATGGGAAGTAGGAAGTGGAGTTGTATGGTTTCTGTGTTGTGGAGTTTAATGCTGTAAGCCACCCAGAATCATCTGCGAGTGAGCTGAGCTGCCATATAAATTTGTAAAATAAACACAGTCTTTGTATTTTTATATACTCCCAAAGCTCCAGATTATACTCATAATTTTATTAATTTAATTGATTCTAGCAGTACTTGGGGGAGAACAGGATGCATATACACATCTTTGCATTTACCAGCCTTCACTGGTTTCTTTTCCCGGGAAAACTGCATCCCATTTGTTTTTGTTTTTGTTTTTTTTTTATTAAAAGTTTTTTTTATTTTTTCCATATAAACATTATAAAAAAAAGGTACAATACAATTTTGAAATAAAATAACCATTAATACGACCTGCCCACTCCCCCCAGGCCGCGTCCACCCTCTCTTAAAACATTCCCTACTTCCCTCTTCTTTCTCACCTCCCATCCTACTCTCTTCCCCTCCCCTCTCCTCTCACTGCCCTACTTCCTCTCTACACTTTCTCACCTCTCATCCCTATCAAACCCAAAGGGGAGTGCCCAGGCCGCACCCTTATAAGCAACCATTATCTATATTACACTTACCCCTCCACATTTCCTCCCTCCCACCCCCAACCCCCCCTCCCTTCACTTCCCAGAGCAGAATACAGGGTTAATAATAAGAAAATTTGTAATAATAAGAAAAAAGAAAAGAAAAAGAAAAAAGGAAAAAAAAGAAAATATCATACTTAATCTTTAACTTAAATAACCTATAAAACAATTCTCTATAATATTTACTATAATATTCATTCATAAAATAAATGAAACTTTTTAGTTCCATACTTTTTCTGAATATAATCTATCCATCTTCTCCATACAGTAATATATCTTTCTTGTGTATGATCCTTTAAATAAGCAGAAATTTTTGCCATTTCTGCAAAACTAGATACTTTAAATACCCATTCTTCTAAAGTAGGCAAAGAATCTTTCTTCCAGTATAAACCTATTAATAACCTTGCAGCAGTTAATAAATTCAACATCAAAATAGTTTCTTTATCATTTAAGTCCACAAAGATACCCAATAAAAATAGTTGAGGAGTAAACTTTATCTTCCTTCTAAAAATCTTTTGAATGTTCCACCAAATCATAATCCAAAATGCCTTTACCTTTTTACAATTCCACCAAATATGAAAATATGTCGCATCTTTATTACCACATCTCCAACATTTGGGCTGTATATTAGGATACATACAAGATAATTTTTTAGGATCTAAATGCCATCTATAAAATATTTTATAAAAATTTTCTCTCAAATTTTGAGCTTGTGTAAATTTAACATTTCTAATCCAAATTGTCTCCCATAAATCCAATGAAATTGGTTCCTGTATATTTTGAGCCCATTTAATCATACAGTCTTTTAACCAATTCTGTTTCCGAGTATAATTCTAGTAGAACATTATAAATTCTTTTTATATGGGCCATCCCATTTGTTTTTATCGCAATATCTCTCTATTGGTTTCATCTATTCTTAAATATGAGTACGTTCAGCAGATACACATTTAATAACATTATTACCAGTATTCAATCAAGCTTTCTCTCTCTCTCTCTCTGCTTTTAAGATCCTCAGATATTTGTTTAATTATAATGAAGCACTTTTACGATATTTATGTTCATTTCCTTTTTCTTCCGGCCTTGGCAAGGGAGGGGGAGGGGGAGGAATCAAGGCTTTGTGCATTGTATTTCTTTACCTATAATTAGGGGTTTAATATAAACAAACCAATAAGTGCCTATGTACAGAAGGGGGGAGTTGTTTGTTTGTTTGATTCTTCAAATACCTCCCGCGAAACTTTCCTCGAAAAACAGATACTTATTAACAAACATTCGTTTCCGCAAGGGCCTTCTGTGCCCTAAAACTACAATTCCCATATTGCCTTTCGGCGATCCACTTTTCTCCCATGATGCCTGAGTCACGTGCCTCTAGATTAACTGAAGGTCGTGAGGGAGAAGCAACCTTTTTGTGACCGGGGTTATATTTCGGCCGTTATGCTGATTAGCAGCGTTCGTCGTTTCGGCACCTCCGCCCTTCGGCGGATGCATTACGAGGAAGGGCCGGGAAAGGTAAGATGGAGGCGGGAAGGGTGAGAATATAGGGCCTCCGTTACTTCTGCCAAGGCCAGTTTCCTGGGTAAGTCGGGCTAGGCCTCTGTCATTTGGTGTGGGAGGAAGGAATCGGAGAGAGGCTCCTTCGCTTCTCTAGGCCCTTCGCCTTTCGAAGTCAGTGATGGAAAAATAATAATCAGCTTTTGGGAGAAACGGCTCTTATTTTTCAGCCTCTTCTCCCCTCTATTTTACGGCACGGAGTTGATTTGGAAGGCCGGGATTGAAAGCTTAAAGCCTTAATCACGAAAAAGTGACTTTTCGAAATAGAGGATAATGAGCCATAATTTATTTTTATGGATTTAATATTTGTAATATCTCTGTTCACATTTTGGATCTGCATAGTATGAAATATGCGGGCTGAGCTCTAGATACGGATGGGGCGAGTTTTTCTTTTTTACCTCTCATTGTGGAATCATTTTTAGAAATACCATTTTTCTTTGCCTGCAGCTTGAAAGGCACGTGTCCAAAGGCCCTGCTCAGTGTGTACGGTGGTGTTTTTAATACTTTTAATATGTAGTTTCTGTTTCTGTATGGGCAGGAGCAGTGCCTTTGGTGCAATATATGACTATTTTCTTAATTCTACTGGTATAGATGATGACAGCATAACAGCATGAATAACAATGATACTGTAAACGCTTTCTGATGTACCAATTATGAAGTCATGTTCAGATACCATTTAATTTCAGGTCATAAAACAGGAATAGTAGAAATCAGGTTAACATTAAAGGATGTTGATATTAATCTATGAAACCTGTGTGAGTGACCTTTTTATAAAATTAGGAATACATTTAATGTAACTATAAATGATGAATGAACATTTAGTACTTGGTTGTTATCCATGGGATTTTATACATTAACTTTGTTTAATAACTTAAGTACTGTGGCTAAAACAAAACTTCTTATCTTTTCAGAATCTCCCATTCTCTGTTGACAACAAATGGAAATTGTTATTCGGAACCTTTATCTTTACCCTAACTGGTATTGGTGGTCCCTGTTTTATTGTAAGGCATCAGCTGCTTAAGCAGTGAATATGTTATAACGGGGTAATTCCTACTTATTTTCATTTTATTCTCTAGACGTCTTTATAAGCTATATGGGTTACCTCTTGGAAACTGTAAAAAATGGTTTCTGGTTTTATTTCAATAAAATTCAATTGGTAAACCAATGAATTGTGTAGTGACATTTTGATACATTCTTAACAGGTAAATTTGGAAGCAATGCAAATAAAAAAAGATAGTGCCTTCTAATGTAGGTCAGCTCTTTGTTATTGCATCTATATAATGTAATAGAAATTATTTGTCTTTTTTTTTTCTGGCATCAGTGCCTAAGCACTGATGTCAGAAAAAAAAAGACAAATAATTTCTATTACATTATATAGATGCACTAATCAGAATAAGGCTGTAGAAGGGCTTTATACCTATTTGACAAAGCTGTACTTGTTATAAATATTTTTCAGAAAAGGTCTTACAGCAGTTAAACTTTAACAGATTATTAAACAGAATTTTTTGAGTACTTATTCCGACTCTGTCATACCCTATTTGAAATGTGTCTAGTTCTGTGGACCACACATAAGAGACAGGAATGTGTGGCTACAAACATACTGAGGGTTCAGTTAGGGTTAGAGGGTTAAGATAGTTTTCATATACCTGAATCATTGCAATAAACAACAGAAACTGAACTTCATGTGTAGCTCCAAAAGATAATACCAGTAGTGATTTACAAAAGGAAAATGGTTCAGGCTGGATGTCAGTAAGAACTAACTGTACAAACTATCACTCGGATGAAAGAAGCTACAACATGAAAAATATTGCTTAAATTGAATGGTCCTTTGTCAGAGAAGTTCTTGTGAATTCAAGGGATTGGACTAAATGCAATATCTGGAAAACTTTTAAAAACCTTGAGGAATGCAGTTGTAAATCATTTATAGATCAGATATGCATATGGATGTCTAATCATTTGAAGTAGAGTTATACTTGAAGGAGAGATTTACTTTATATATTTTAATTGTATTTTTATTTTAATATATATTGATTGGCTACCTTTAGAAGCTATGTTAGGGCAGAAAGTCAAATTAACTATTAGATGACTAATGGTTTAGTATTTGAATTATTTTTACTACTATTTTTTGATTCCATCTTTTATTTTCTCTACTTTGGCAAATATAACTCTTCATGATTGCTGTATAAAAAATGCAAATAAAGTAATTGGAAGCATGTGGTTCCTGTGAGCAGTTATCCATTAAGCATTAAAGATTCTAAATCAGCCTTCCTGAGCTATATAGAAAAGACTTCATAGACTGTTCCCCATCTATGTTTTAAAATACTTTAATATGAGTTTCATCTATGAAATGAGATTTTAATAACTTGAAAAGAATGAATTGTAGGGTATATTATATATTTTAAGGATGTTTATGTTTCCTTCTTTTTTCTTTCAGATTGAGAAGAAAAAACAGAAGGAAAGTTAAAACTAAGCACTCTACATATAGTTATAAATAAAAAAAAATATCTGAAACTACAATAGATTCTGTTTCTGTTTGGTCTAACTATAGATTTACAAATTATATAACAATATTTTCCATTCCTGATTATATAAAGTGCAATGTGTTTTAAATATAGATATATACATACAGGTTTATTTAGATTTATGTGTGGCAAACAAGTGAAGTAAGTAAATGTATATGCGTACATTTTGACAGTATAAAATGTAAAGGGTTTTTATGGGTATAGCAGCAAGATGGATCATGCAAGATACAGAACTATAATTGTGTTCCTAAACCACAAGATCAATGGGAAAAAAACACTAAAATATACAAGTTTTATTTCTGTTTAATTATTGAACATTAACAGAAAGACTATAAATATTCTATGAAACAACTATAATACAGAAATTAAAATTACACCCATTTTAATTTTTTTTATTTCAACCCCAATAAATACACTCCTTGTAAGTTTCCAAATGTATAACAATAGAATCTAGTATTAAACAAGCAAAAAATTCTCAACTGCCTAAACCAAAGAGATCTGGGGACAGTTTAGTCAAATAGAAAGGTCCAAAAGTAAGGTATGGGGCAGGGGTGTCAAACTCGCAACATCATGTAATGTGTCACGACATATCGTGACTTTTTTTCCATTACCGGTAATGGTGCAGTTTCAGCATGACACAGTTTGACACCCCTGGTATAGGGCAAGTAAAATACAAATAGAAAGGTGTTGAGGATTTGGGGATAGTTGCTGTCAAACAAGGGAGCTAAGGGAGGTAAATTAGGAAAGATAATAAAGGAAGAAAATTATGCAGGATACCTTAACCATCTAAACCCTAAAAGATGGGGTCAGGGAAAAAATTATTTTCACACCAATAGTTAAAGGTCAGAAAAGCATTAATAAAGCAACATTCTGTAATTTGGTGTGTTAGGGATGAGCAAAATCCATTATTTTTCACCTTGAGCTTATTCAACACAACTTGTAAAAGTATAACTGGCTTCTACCCTCCCATTTCAAGACAATACATGGGCAAGAATCCTGTATGGTATAGTGTTCCGCTTCCTCATTTTATATTATGTAGATTTGCCAATTCTAGCTGAAATCATTTGGAGATTTTCCATAGACGCACACATTGGCTAGTATGTAATGTACCACATTTGTATATATCAGTGGTTCTCAACCTTTTTAATGCCGCGATCCCAACCGGTCGTAAGTCGAGGACTACCCAACCAGTCGTAAGTCGAGGACTTTCCCTGCCTGGGAGTCCCGCGCATGCGTGGTGCCGCCCCCCTGCGCCGACCAAGGCATAGCTGGCAAGGGGCAGCGACGGCGCAGGGCAACCACCGGCTGGGCCACCAGTTGGCCCAGCCCAAGGGAGGTAAGGCACCCATCGGGCCCCACATGTGCCAGCAACCCTCCCTGCACCCGTCGGCCTCCCACCCCTGGCCCTCTTTTACTTACATTTTTAGTAGTTGTTTAGCAGGGAGGGGTGGAAGCTTCCAGACAGCTTGCCTTCGCTGCAGACAACTTGAAGCACTGTTTGCAGACTGGGGCTTTTGGCGGGCTCAGCAGGGCAGAGACAGCCTGGACAATTCCTATTGGCTTTTGAAAGCCAATAGAATTAGACTATTCAAGAGAGTCTATTCTATTGGCTTTCAAAAGCCAATAGAATAAAAGGGAGTAGCACACTAAGGAAAAGGGAAAAAATGGCGGACTGCGTTGTTTGGCGACCCCCCATGAAATGGTCGTTTGACCCCAAATGGGGTCGCGACCCACAGGTTGAGAACTGCTGGTATATATGTATGTATACTAATATAATGCCACATTCCAAAAAGAATAGGACCAGGATTTTTTTTTTTTAAAGTAATGATTGTAAATATTTGCAAAAAAATCCATCTGTAGATAGTAAGAAGATTTTGCCTATACTCTGCTTCAGAAAAAACACCAAAATAAGGACAGGTAATTTTAGAAAATATAACTCCACTGGAAAATGAAGACAAATACCATCAAATCAGGTTAGACTCTATAGACCCTATGGGTCATAAGTACAGGTGAGTATTAAGCACCCAAATTTTGATCATGTGACTGAGGGCACTGCAACAGCCGTAACTTCAGGAACCAGGCAAAAGCGCTGTCATAACTTTGGTTGCTATATGAATAGTTATTAAGCAAGGACTACTGTATAAATAGTCCTAACTTACAGCAAACTTAATGCTCAACTTCAGAGGTATTCAGTTTCCAGTTTTAATCACTACTATAAATGAAACAATTAGTATGATTGGTCACACAGATGTTTAGATTCAATCTGCCATTTTTATTCATCCAACAGCAGATGTTTTATATATTTTATAGTCATGGCCTTGCTTGTTCAGTATCATTCATAGAGGAATAAGTGTAATAAACAGTAATGGCAATAAAGATTCCTCTCTTGACATTAACTTCTCCCACTTTCACGATTGACCAGCAACATTGTGCATTTCATGTTTGAACAAGTTCTGTTGTGTAGCGTGTGAGGCGTGGCTTGGTAGAAATGCAACAAATCAGAAGTTGCCTTTTAAGTTTTGTGTTTTCATTCAGCTGAACAAAGACGTGCCCCTCCAAAAGAGAGGAAGCCCCAATGACAAGCAATCCTTGCATTTATACTTTTTGATTGCATAAGCTAGCACACATAAGATAAAGAATTCACCAAGGAAAGTCCAGGAAAGCTGGCACACTGTAGATAAGATAAGGAAGAACAGAAAGGACTAAAGATGTTCTTTTGTGTAGTTCCCTAAAGACACAATGTTGTCAGGTCTCTTGGGACTTTGGGAGTTTCCCTGAGTGACCTCCCATGGCCTTGCATCCATGGCTCTGCAAGTGCCCAGAGACAGTGGGGCCATAGGCAAATATTCACAATCTATGCTTTCTTCTATTTCCTGGTCAACCCTACTGGCTTGTTATTTCTAGGAACTTGATTATCCAGTCATGGTAGGATGTCAGATGGCTTCTGAATGATTACACTGGTCTGAGGGCAAAGGTTTGTCCTATGCATCTGGCCTAGTTTGGAAATGATTATGTTGTGTCAACCTCACAAACTAATCCATTCCACTTCTATATAACACATTGATAGAAATTTGCTTTTCTTTATGACTTGTGCTGATTCTAAAAAACTTTCTTCAATAATCCTGATAGAAATATGACATCCGTATTACAAGGTAGAAAAGAATGACCTTTTCCCAGAACAGCATTTCTGCTTATGGTTTCCAAAATATTGATGAATATATATGAGAAGAAACCTGAATAGTCAGATTCATCATGCTGAAATGATAGCTAATGTACATTGCAAGATACAGTAGCTGCTTCACTACTGGCAAATGTGCTCTTTTGGTCATTATTATTTGTGCAACCCTGCAAATGCCAAGAAAATCAAACATCTGCCATGCCACATGAGGGAACTTAACTTATTTACAATGTTTAACACACCGCTCATCCTTGAAAAGGTCACTTGTACAGAAACAGGCTATACACATGGTTAACCAGCATATACGGTAGTGAATGACAGTTTAGAGCTCCAAAAGAGTATATATTGATACAGTGCTTGCTTATCTTTAGAAACCATATTTTGTTGAATATTTAAAATTAATACCATATTAAGATGGCTTTGGGAGGCAGGTTACACTTCAGGAAAACTAAATCTGTGTAAAGCCGTGAAAGAGGGTGTTTATAATTTGAAGGGGGTTGTGGGCACCTGGCATTTGTACCTGTAGATTTTTCTTTTTTTAAGCATGGAAGGGGGAACATTTCTGGGACTATAAAACAATTTCAGCAGCAAAATGATTTAATTGGGTTCCACATACTAATAACCCTATAAAAGGGTGTTTCAGGGGGCAAAGTAGGGTCACTTTTACTGAATGTTCCTGAAGGGGTGGGACTAGTCATTCAAATGGCACAAGAACACTCCCTTGCTCACTAAAAAACAGAGTCAGAGTATAGAGAGAATGGATGTAATGCATCACTTGGGTAAATGAAAGTACTTGACCAAGAGGTCCCTAGAAAAAGTTCTTGGAGAAGAATTTCCAATCAACAACTATAAATACAAGTAGTCCTTGACTTATGGCCACAGTTGAGCCCAAAACCTATGTTGTTCAGTGAGATTTATTAACTGGGTTTTGCCTCGTTTGTTTTATGACATTTGTTGCCTCAGTTGTTAAGTGAATCATTGCAGTTGATAAGTTAGTAACCGGGTTGTTAAGAGAATCTGGTTTCCCCATTGACTTTGTTTGTCAGATGGTTGCAAAAGGTGATCACATGACCCTAGGATGCTGCAATGGTCATAAGTATGAATCAATTATCAAGCATCTGAATTTTGATCACCTGATTATGGGAATACTACAACGATTATAACTGTGAGAAATGATCATGTCACTTTTTCAGTGCCGTTGTAACTTTGAACAGTCACTAAATGAACTGTTGTAAGTTGAGGACTATCTATATAAATGATTTGGTGTGTACACAGAACAGCAGCCACTGTTCTTGCATATGTGCAAAAATGATGCCTGTTTATTTTGCACCACAAACACCAAGCAATCCTGCAGATCCCCAAATTCTCATTTCTCTGTTTAACAGAAGTTAAGAGTATGGGAAGATGCTCACTTTGTCTGAGCTGAGTGTCCCTCAAAACACTCCATACAGATATCCAGACAGAATTATCATCTCTTAGCAAAACCTCAAATGAGCAGCCATTATGACCAATCAACCATCATTCAAACTAGCAAAAGGAATCACTTGCTAGCAACCATAATTGTAGCTTTTGCTAAATTTGAGCTTAAATTTCTAGACCATTAATGGCAGATTTTCTATTTTATGTTATCCTAAATGCATAAAAGTTTTTTTTTCTAAAGTAATAGTGGTACCTGAAATATGACTGTCATTTTAGGACAATTTTCTCCTAGGTATTTTATAACTTAGCATTCTATACTTTTTTTTACCTTTTGAGATCTCTCTGAAATATGCTGCATGCTAAACTGTTTTACAATTACAAAGCAAAATCTTTATACCTGATTGTACAGACCGTTAATTTCATCCCTACAATTTTCCAAGGTTTTTACAAGGCATTAATTTGATTTACTGATAGCAGGACCCAGTAGCGCAATTTGAACTTTGTGTATACATTTGAAACTCTGCTAATTGGGCATAGAATTGGAACTAAACAAAATTGATAAGACCCCTCTCACTTTCTCCCCCAGAAATCATCTGGTATAGTTGTCTGGCTGTATTTATGAGCAATTGGGAATTGGGTGATACATAAATACATTTTTTAAAACGAAGCAGGAGTTTTACATCCTTGGTCGCACTGAAAGATGGATCCAATCAATTCAGTAGGAATCATGTTGGGGACCCCAGAATTAAGCAGACATCTAACAAAGAGATATCAGTTCACTCTTCCAAAAATTCAAGCATGTACCACCAATCATATATTGGATTTGAAGAATGCAGACAATCATATATTCTGCCTATTTAAGGAGGTATGCAAAGCAACAGATTTCTTGCCCATACTCTTCCTTGCTATGAACAGATGAAATATTATGAAATCTCTTTTCTCTGAATTACATTCTTTTCCTATATTTCCATGTAGCTCAGCCTATGCAAATTTATGCAAAGCAGAACATTTATTTTGATGATTTTTTTTTTTACAAAAAAATACTTTGGATGATCTTCAGGTTCTATCCTGCAATCTCCAGCAGTAAGCAATATGAGGATTTCTCTGAGCCATCAGCCAGCCTTCTGTGGCTGGTGCATAGTTTGGATCTGCAGGTCTAATAGGCAGGTTTCCCATTTTTCCTTCTTGTTTGAGAGGATTTGGTGATAATGGCCTGTTATTTTTACTTTACAGTTCTTTCTTCATCTCTGCATGTTTCCTCACAGTGGGGATGTTAACTAGCTATGTACAAGGTTTTCTGCAACCCTCCCAAACGGTTCCAATGAGTGAAGCATAAAAGGACATAACAGCCAAGATGGTGCACAGCTGGCGATGCCTTCATAGCTCCAGAAATGTCTCATTGTGATGTTGCAGAAAGAAACACTGAAAGGAAAAGCATTATGGTGATGCAGCAGGAATGCATGTGCTATTTGTTAATGAAAAGCATAAGATGCATTACAACCTCCCAGTATTTTCTCAATATCAGAAGAAACACAATTGCTGAGACAGCTGGCAGCTGCATCATAAAGATTTAATAGAGGCCCAACTGCAACCAGCACTGAATAATAAATTCCAACACATCTCTTCTCTAAGCACAAAGGGGGGGATTGGAATAGTAAAACTGAATTCTCTAAGTGAATTCTATATGGTGGATTGCTCTGTAAATAAAGCATTCTTTGTATGTACTTTTTAGTCCTGAAAACCTCCAAAATGGAAGAGAGAATCACCATAGCTTACCACCACTTACCAACTTATTTGCTTCTGATCTCACTGCAACACAGTGGTACGTTCTTTGTTTTCCATCATGAACCAAATGGGTTGTACTAATTTCTGCATCTTGCAGTTGCTCCTTCTTTCTCATATCTTATTGTCTGATTGACTTTTTCTTGCCTTCTTTCTTGCCCCAATGATGACTGACATTTTGTCAGTGAGATTTCAACAGTAGCACAATAAAATTCAAGGAGGAAAGACCATGGATTGCACTGGAGGATCTATATTTAAAATATATATGAGCCCACAGAAAGGGGGAGCATGTGGGAAATGTTTCAGAAGGGACCCTTCTTAGTTTACCAAGAAGAAAAGGAAAGGAGAGGAAAATATTTTTAGTGCCGCAAACACTGTGCTAATTTAACTTTACAGTAAAGATAGTACTGATACATCTGCTTTTTTGTCTGGACTAATTCACAAAGCTATCACCAGTAGTATATCCAAAGGGAAATGAACAGAGATACTATGAATTCCATCATAGAAAAATGATAGTAGTTCCAAAATAAGTTATATGAATATTACTCTGTAGATTAAGGTTGGGGTGAATTCAAAATAATGTGTGCTAGGGAAAATAAAACCTACAGGTTTTACTCAGTGGTTATACTTTGAGGAAAGAAAACAAACATACATGTGCATATACACATGTACTACAATATAGATAGACTAAAATAAGAATCAGGGTATGAAAGCACAATGCAGAATCATTCATGAAATACTTCTGTAAAAATATCCTAACCCAGTGATGGCGAACCTTTTAGAGACCGAGTGCTCAAACTGCAACCCCAAACCCATTTATTTATCACCGGGTGCCAGGTGGGTGTGATCGACTGGGTGGGTGTGGCCACAGTGGTCACGGCTGACTGGGTGGGCATGGCCACAGTGGGTGTGGCCTCCTCAATGATAATTGTGGGAAGGGACGCCTGTGGGGGCCGGGCAGGGTTGGGGGAAATCCAGAGGGTCTTTGGCGGGTGGAGCAGTGGGCCGGAGGCTAGTCCTGGGGGGTGAGGTGAGGCAGGATAGGTGTGCCAATTGCTGCAGGGCAAGGCAAGGCAAGGCAAGAGCCGGAGCAGCTGCTGCCTGACACCATTGCCCCCCACCCACACAGAGGCCAGCGAGTGTGTGGGAGCCGATGGTGTCCGTCAGCAGCCACAGTCTGCTGGCTGTCCTACATCATGGCAGCCCCATCGGTATGGGTGGAAATGGCCCTGGGATAGCCAGAAGGAAGCCCTTGCTCAGCTTGGGCCCATCCACTCGACGGCTCTGACAGGGATGGTTTCTGCTGCTGCTGTGACCAGTCAACCATGCAGGGAAGCAGGAGAGGCAGCTGGTGCATGAATCCGCTGCCTCTTCGGGCTGCTAGCGAGCAGCCGAGGCAGCTCCAGACCCCTGGCTGCCCTCCACCTCCTCCTGCTTCCCTGCCTGGTTGACCGGTCAGAGTAGCAGCAGAAGCCATCTCCATCAGAGCCGTTGAGTGGATGAGCCCAGGCCGGGCAAGGGCTTCCTTCTGGCTGTCCCAGGTCCATTTCTGCCCATGCCAATGGGGCTGCAGTGAGGAAGGGATGGCGGCTCTGATTCCCCCCTGCCGGCCGCTCTCTCAGCCCCCTGCCCAGTGCCTCTTCTATGCAATCCTACATGACTGCAGTGTGGATGAGAGGCTCAGCCAGTGGAGGGCAGCTTTCCTCTGCAGAGGTGTCCTGGCCCTCCCACTCCCCTAGCCAGACCCCCCTCAACTTTCTCCAGCTGGGACCTGATGACCCCCACCCTCCTGCCCCCACCCCAGCTGCCCCCCTCCAAGCAGCCCAGCCCAACCAAGATGGAGAGAAGGCAAGGCAGAGAACTGGTTGTTAAATGATTTTCACTACTGGTCGCTTCCAAAGACCGCTCACTCATTCTCCTGCCAAAACTGGTCCTTTTATAGGTTCCCTCACCCCCCCCCCAGCTCTCGCAGCTGTTCCCGAACTTCGCATGCATGGAGAGGGGGAAGGGAGGAGCCCAGCCATGTGTCCCTCTGTCTGTGGCAATGCGCGTGTGCCCACAGAGATGGCTCTGCATGCTGCCTGTGGTTCGCCACCACAGTCCTAACCCAAATATTCCACCATTATTTGTTTTGGAAATTTTCTTCAGATTCTTCAACTATTGTCTGGATGGATATGATTTCTTACCTGGGTGAGATCAGTCAGACAATAGAAGCTGTCTACTCTTCATGAAATGCAAAATAATAATGACAAATGGAGGTTTTTTTTATTTCCCCTTTAAAGCCCACCTCATTCACTCCTCCTTCTCCCATGAATAGTTTTGTTGCTAACTGATTCTTCAGAACTGATTTTCTTGGATTACAGTGGTCTCTGCCAGTTTTCTAGATCAGAAAATCCAATTTTTATTTTCTTTATCTCTTTTGTGTCTGAACCTTTGGAGAGAATATAGGTAATCCTCAACTTACAACCACAACTGAACCCAAAATTTCCATTGCTAAGCAAGGCAATTATTAACTGAGTTTTGCCCCACTTTATGACCTTTCTCACTATAGTTGTTAAGTGAATCACTGCAGTTAAGTTAGTAACATGGTTGTTAAGTGAAACTGGCTTCCCTATTGATTTTGCTTGTCAAAAAGTCACAAAGCTAATCACACCAGGATATTGCAACCATCATAAATATGAGTCAGTTGCCAAGCATCTAAATTTTGCTCATGTGACAATTGTCATGTGAAAAATAGTCAAAGTCACTGTTGTAACTGAAAAGTCACTAAACAGTCAAGGACTAACTGTATTTCCCCCATCTATTATATACATGATAATTAGGCACTTCTACAGTTGACACACAGTGTGATTTGGAGCAGACTCTCTTTATTGAACATAGGAATATAAGCAGTGCCCTGCTAAATCAGACCCTGGGCTGTCTCATCCAGCAGTCTGTCCCCACAGCAGTCAACCAACTGCACAAGAAAACCCAGAGATCTCACAGCAGATAGCCTTCTTAGGTAATCACACTACTGCTAAGCCATTGATCCCCAAATTCTGATCAACTGGTCCAAATATTATAATGGATTGTGGAGCTGAGCATTTACTGGCCAGATGCCCTTCCTGATGCCTACATGAATCTCATAGCATTATAATGAATTGTATAATTTTCCAAATCTGTTGATTTATTAATTGCTGTTTGTTGTCACTGGTATAGGTATGCTTTTTACAATGTTTTTAGAAACACACACACACACATTATATGTATGTGTAGATAGATATGGACACACACATTCATATTTTCTTATCAAATGAATTTTTAACTTAATTTGACAGACTTGGCAAAAGTTTCTGGGAGGTTTGGCCATATTGCAAGATTCCTTACTACCTGCTGAATTTTGGCTCAAGATTCTGCCCAATCTTATGATCCTCTCCTGCAATGAAGTATAGGAGAAAAATGTTGCAGGAATAAAGAATATATATACATAAGTCAACATAACTGGCTTTCTTTTCCAGGGAAACATAATAAGTCCCTTTTGTGCCCATTGCCTGCAAAGAATATATAAAGAGGAAGAATGTCAGGAGAGCTGCGTGCTTGATGTTTGCATCTGCTCCATGTTAGTGCCCAGATGCTACATCTATTCCAAATAATTCCTATAAGCAGGGTTTTTTTTTTAAGAATGGTTTCTTCTATACCAAAGATACAGCAGGCTGTTCATAGTGATTTAGGATTTCATTTCTAGGTCTCACTGATTACTATGTTGGCAGACTCTGATAGATGGTTTTGAAATTATAGTTTGAGCAATTATTCTTTTCAACACATGAGAAGAGACATAACACTGAAAAGCAATTGTCGCTGTGAAAGGACATATTTACCTGCAGATAAAAGTCCTTGGCATCTTCAGGTATTTGTTGAAAAATTCAAGCCTGAAATCTTACAAAGTCACTCCCAATGGTGATAACTGTGGGCTAGATAACCAACAATTTGATTCACTGTAGAAGGCATTGTGCATTTTTAAAAACCCAGTTTAAAAAAATGCTTTACAATAGCAACTGCTTCTATAAACACACAAATTATTTTTCAAATATAAACAAATTGCTTTCACTCTCTCACACATGTATTATCATCTATCTATCTATCATCATTCTATCTATCTATATCTGTCTATCTATCTCTTTGCTATCATTATCTGTTAATGAAAGTATTATCTTTAATGATACTGTTTCTTCATTAGTACCTTATTTTAGAGACTATAAAATAAACTGAATTGGAGGAACTGTTACTGCCTTGTTTCTATTTGTTTTATCTGGCTTCATGTTTCCTCACCTAGCTATAGAAAAATAAACTAGACCACATGAGTCATTTATGAAGTGATTTAATAAACTATCTTTTACATATATTCTACAGAGAGGTGTATAGCTTGCAAGCACCTAGTAAAAAGCACTTATTTTTCTTAATCTTTTATTTTAATTCCCGGGATTCTGTGTAAGAAGCAATTTAAAGCAACACTGAATATGCTGTTATTAAAGAATCTACACAACTCAAAAGAGTTTCAAATTCCAGAAGAAAATTACAATCGTGACAAAATTAGAGAGGTCATAAATGAAAGTTTGACTGGTTCCTAATTTCCTGTAAAAATTACCATTCAAATTGGTCCATGATTCTACCCTCTACCATTTTTAAAATCATACGTGTTTATTCCTCTGCAGCAAAATGTATGAACATATGAAGTGACATCAATCCAAGAAAATACCACAAGAGTCTCCTAGGAACTGATTTGCATCTAGGTATTTGTTTTGGGGATTCATTAGAACTTTATGCAAATTGTTTTCCAGGTTTTCATATACTCTAATCCATGGATGTCAAACTCCCCATGTCACATGACAAGTCACAACATATCGTGACTTTTTTTGCATTGGCATAGCATCCATATGATGAAGCCACCCCGCGGCTGGCAGTTTGACACTCGTCCTCTAATCCTGTGACCACAAGGATAATAAGTATGAATGGATTCTCTTTTCCAAGATTGAAGATGAGCTTCTGATCTTAGATAGGATTATTAAAAATGGGCTTTTTTTGAGCTGAAGAAATTCCAATCTCAGAAGGATCCAAAAGAGGATAGGATAGGAATATAGAACTTCTTTTCTTCCACCATTCCCAATCCAAATGTCAGGCTCATTTGGTAGTTCCCAACATATCTCAGTATCTTGCTGATCAGAATATCACAAGGTATTTTGTAAGATGTTTTGCTGAAGTGAAGCTGTATTATTTCCACAACAGGCTAGTCTACATAATTTAAAAAGTGGGGAAAAAATTGTCTCTCAAAACTTGTTTTGCATAAATCTGTGTTCACTCTGATCAGTGCATTCTTTTCAAAGTGCTTTTAGCTCTACCATGGTTATTTGTTTGAAACATTTCTACCCTGTTTTCCATAAAAAAAAAAAAAAACCTTTCTCTTGATTTCTTTAAAAACATTCCCAGGCTTTAATATTAACCTGTGAATAGTCTGTATGCAACCCATGGTAATTGCAGTAAAGTCGGGGAAAGAAATAAGATTGGTACAAACTGATAAGGTTTGCAAAGAGAAACAACAACTTGGGCTCTAGAAATTTGGAAGCCCAGAATTTGTCATTAATGAGTTTCAGGGAAGAGAATGTAAAGATAAATGGGAGAAATACAGTAATTGGATCAGAGAATAAGCTTTGGATCTTCTTAGGAAACATACGGGAGCTTGCAAGAAAAGAATTGAGGCCCAATAGTTTTGTACAAAGCCATTATTTCATCTGTATTAGTCAGGTGGTAGCTCCTACAGTTACTCTTTAATAAAAGGAGTAAAGGAAGACTATTCAGGTTCAGAATGCTAAATAACACCATAAAGTAGTTTATTCTTAACCATAAGTGTATCCTTGGTCTTTTTTTAAAAGACAGGGAAACCATTTGTCCTTTTTTGGTTATGTGATATTTCACCCAGTTTTCAGGATTTTTCATAGATAACAGGTAGAGCTTCATGCACATATCATCAAACAGTTTCTTCAGTGAGACTGAAGATTCTCCAAGCTTGTGGTTTTGTTTCCAAACATTTCATTATCAGATAAAGTGACATCTTCAGTGGCATTTAGGGGACGTCAGTGTCAGTGTTCTTCTGTTTATAAGATTCTTCAGTACCATGCAATGGCCATGGATATTTTGTCTCATTCAAAGTTAGTAAATATTCTCTGATTATATTTCTATCTAGCATGAACTGGAAGCATCAATTAATTCTTTATCATTACCGAGTAAAGTGAATGTCCATTTTTCAGAGAAGATTGAGTTGAGTAGCTGTGCCTTTTCTTGCTTATCTGTTATCTTTTTTACCATTTTCACTGATCAATTATACAGTCTGTTTGAGCATAGTTAAATAATTCTTTATATTGTTCCTAGTGTCCATTACTTAACCTTAGATTACTCTGCACTTTAGTTTTTCTACCATCATGTTTTCAAATCTAGATTACTCTTCTATCATTTTCATCATACTCTTTTGAAGGGAGGGCTATAATAAATCTAATAAATTGTCATGATCATCATCATTTGGACAGAAAAGCTGCTAAGTCTTCTTCCTGCCCTATGCTGTGCTTCCAAAAGATCTGAATACATAGATCATTGCTTTTAACATCTTCTTAAATGACTTGTAGCCAGAAGTGAATAATGAACTTGTCAATTTTGCAGATAAAAGTTATATAGGGATTATAGCAAAATGCCCCTGAAGGATATTTGCATAGTAAGTTTGTTATTATGTAAAATATATTTCAATGCAAATAAGTACAAAAATGCATTCTGAGAGTTTTAAAAAATCACAGTATATCAAAAAAAAAATGAACACAGTACAATATTTGATTATAGATCTATTTGTCATAGGTCTCTTTAGAGATAATGTTTACCATTTTCCACTTCTTAATGTTGTTTTAATTATTGTAATTATTCCTTCAGCTGATTTAATTAAAAAATATCCAGGATGTTTTCTCATAATTTAGAACATTATTCTAGGAAAAGGACAAAGTTTGGATTGCTTAAAAGAGTTCGAATATGAGAATCAGTGCTGTAACATGCCATTGTTATTTTTGTTTTCAGTTGTTAAAGCTCTCACAGACGAAAATGATATGATGTTTATGTGTGGAAATGTTCTGTTGTATCCCCACTGCTAAATTGGAAACCAGGTTACATAGCAGGGGGATCTTCTCACCCATGCTTGCTCACAATGGTTTATAGCTCTGCATTGAGTACAGAGTTTTTGTAATTTCAATGGATGGAAATATCTGGCCCGCTAAAATGGATGGCCCAGAAAAAGCAAAGTGTCTCATCCCAACTGACCCTCATGATTAATTTCTTTAACATCTGAATTGCCATTTACCTGGAACATAACTGAATGACAGTGCATTTCCCCCCACTGTGGGAGGAAAAATAAACTTTCTCCTACATTTGAAAAATGTGTAAGTATTTGCCTATATAATCCTGCTGCTGAAAAGAATTGACATGGAAAAGTCAGAATCAGGCAATCTTTGTGTATTGAGACATACTTCAAAAACACCCTGATTTCTGAATCTTATTAAGGATATGATGGTGACCTGATAGAAGAGAAAGGTGTTAAGTAAAACAGGTGCATGAACTATAGCAGAAATGTGCCATTCATACTACTATTACTATTGGGCTTATTTTCACACACCCAGAATTAACCACTAAATTTTAAGGTTCAGTAGTTTAAATTTGGGGTATAAGATGGGGAAAGAAGTTTTCAGAAATTAAATAAAGGGTCTGCCCATACACCAAGCGATAGCACACTGAAATTAAATGTTCTTCTTTTTATCATTCTCCTTCAGCTTAATTACTGAAAAAAAATCTTTCAGTTTCAAAGGAATTTTTGCAATAGGGAAATATAATTTCTTCACCTAGTTTTATTTTTAAATATATATATATAGCAAGAGGATTCTTAGCAGTATCAATAGAGGATCCCATGTAAAAGCAATTAGCAGATCACCTGTGTCCACAGAACAAGGAGGGGGGCACAGGAAGCAGAGTCTCTAACAATACTGCTCTACCCATCTCTGCTTCAATATGGATAAAATCATTACTCTGATTGCTAGACTTAGAATTTAAACCTTACAATTGATTATCTGGTATCAAGGCTTGTTATAACCTATACCATAGGTAGTCCTTGATGTCCCCAACTGGGACAAGAATTTTGGTTGCTAACTAAGGAGTTATTAAGTGAGTCATGCCTGATTTTATTACCTTTTTGTCATGGTTGTTAAGTGAATCACAGGTCATTAAGCAAATCCAGCTTTTGGCATTCATTTTGTTTCTCAAAATCCAGCTGGGAAATCACAATTGGTGATCATGTGAGTCTGAGATGCTGTAATCATTGTAAATTCATGCTAGTTGCCACCCAAATTTTAATCACATGAGTGTGGGGATGCTACAATGGTCATAAAAATGTGAAGACAGGTCATAAGTAACATTTTTAGTGCCATTGTAACTTCAAACAATTGCTAAACAAATGATTGTAATACAAGAACTACCTTTATGCATATTTCATTATTTTAGTTTCTTGGAGTGCTCAGGAGTCTTATTGTCAAGTTTTCATTTAATAAGAAGTTAAACTTACTTCTGCACTTTCAAGAATTTGGTCGCATGAGTTTTCTTGAATGGGTCTTAGCTACCCCATAGCTCTAAAAAAAAATGCAGCCAAAAGTGAGCCTCATCCAAAACCTTCAGTACTTGTCAGCTGATTGGCTTTCCAACGAGATACCCTGTTCCTTAATAATCACTCCCAAAACATGGAAATTAAGAAGAGAAGTGCTGTAAATCCTTTTAACCTGACATATAAGCCACTCAAAATTGATTCTGAGCAGATCATATTTCCTATCTTTGTAAATTTAAATTAAACATAACAATACATTAGCCCTGGAGGTTGGCATGATCAGAAAACAGGAGTTGCTGGGAATCATGGAATGTACTTTAATGTGTTGTAACAGAATCTTAACAGCCTGTCTGTCTGATCAGGTCTGAGTTGTTTCAAGTTTCTTTCTCTCACTTTTTACTTTCCTGGGACTTATATCTTTTTTTTTTTTGACTCAGTCTTCCACTTCTATGAGTGAAGCACACATTCTATCACACTACATGAATACTAACGTTGGCCAAATCAATAAGAAAACAATATTCATATACATACATACATACATATATACATACATACATACATACCAGGAATAGTTCTTTCAATGGACCAGCAATTAAAATATGGTTCCTTGCCCGACTGTCATAACAACATTCTAGCCCTTGTGGCTTGATGGATTAGACATGTTTTAATCAATTTTCTGAAGCCAGAAGGAAAAGGGCCAGTCTAAGAGTGAGGTTTCAGAAAAGGATGGCACAACTGAAAAAGCATTTATTCAAATCTCTGTGTGCAAAACTTACAGACTATAATCTGTGTATGCACAAATTATTTTTAGATGATAATTTTCAAGATCCAGGATTCTCTAAACAAAACTATTAAAGACTGTCCAGAGGCTCTAGAACAGTGGTTCTCAACCTTTTTAATGCCGCGACCCCCAACCGGTCGTAAGTTGAGGACTACTCAATCGGTCGTAAGTCGAGGACTACTCAACTGGTGCCGCACCATTTGCAGAATGGGACTTTTGGCAGGCTCAGCAGGGAAGAGACAGCCTGGACAATTCCTATTGGCTTTTGAAAGCCAATAGAATTAGACTCTATTCAAGAGAGTCTATTCTATTGGCTTTCAAAAGCCAATAGAATAAAAGGGAGTAGCACAGCTAAGGAAAAGGGGGGAAAAATGGCGGTTTGGCGATCCCTTTGAAATGGTCGTTCGACCCCAAATGGGGTCCCGACCCACAGGTTGAGAACCACTGCTCTAGAATCAAGATCAGAAATAAACCTAAGAAAAATAATCCAGCCATCCTCCCTCCTTTGCCTAGTTCTATTTCTAGTCTTCCTGAATGCTTGGACAGTTTGCATGCATTATCCAAAAGACAAAGATAAAGTAAGATCTCTTTGTTGATAAACTCTTCATTATAGCTCATTTGTCAGAAAATGCCTAAGGTGGTCTGGGGAATATCATTTGTTTGTGCATTTCAACAAAGATCTCATTACATCAGTCATTTTAATTAGTAGATTAAAACTCCCATCTGCTGCACTGTTATTTAAATAAGCCAGCAGATAAATGAGAAGCTACCAGCCACTTAGGTGGATACAGAAATTGTGTTTATAATTTTTAAAACAAACCTTAACCTACAGGAGCAACTTCATAGGAAAGTAAAGCAAAAATCCTTACAAATGGTAACCAGCACATCTGAGAAATATGTATGTATGTATGTATGTATGTATGTATGTATGTATATATATATATATATATATATATATATATATATATATATATATATATATATATATTGTATGTAATAATACCACAATGACAATCAGCATTAGAAAAACAATAGCAGTACGCCCAAAATAGGTGGAAATGTTTTGCTTTGAATCCAGACAAAATCATCACTATTTGAATGCCTTATCAGACCCTTTCAGGTCAACCTCAGCTTGGCTGAGCCAAAATGCTTTGGGTATTCCAGTTTCTGCATGGGTTGAATAAGGCAAAGCTGCTGGGTACTGTCCTTTCACTTCTGCCTACCCACCATTTCATTTTCTCAATACATTCCCTAGCTCCCTCACTCTGTTCAGCCATCATGATTTTCCCATGGTGGCTGGACAGAGATCCCAGAGATCTGTTTTCCCAATTATTGATGGATGGAGGGATATGATTTACATGGCTGACCATCTCACTTTATTGTCTAAGAGGTGTCTGCAAGCTACATTGCTTTCATACACATATGGAAAGTCACTGTGAGCATACAAAAAAGGACACATTGAAATGCAACAGCCCTGGACTATTTTAATAACTGGTTCCCCTTCCAGAGAAGATGCCTTTGACTTAACACTGAAATTTTCAGGGAAGACAAGATAACTACATGCTCTCTATAAGCCCTTTGTTTGCCTACAAAGGATACTGGTCTGTGGTCTTACCTTTGGGAATCGGATGATATCAGGGAAAGTACAGTAAGGGAAGGAAGATTCCTCATAAACATTTCCCTGTGTTGTCTCTTCACCTCGTCTTATATCTGTCATGTTATAAAGACTTTTTCTCCTGAAGCTTAAAATGATGCTATCTTGGGATTTCAGGGATGAGAATCTATCTGGACAAACTGAATGGGAGAGTGTTTCTGATGAAAACTGATCAAATTCTTTATGAACAAAAATGTATTGTCAAGATTACCTCTACAAAATACAGCACAGAGCTATGCGCTCAAATCAGTGCTGTTTGTTGTAATATAATCTAAAAGTACAGATGGATACACTTCTTGCATTAGTCTAAGACTGTAATAAACTATCCTCAGAAGGAAAAGAGACTAACAGCTGCTAACATCCAAATATGCCTCTTCTGTGTTACATTCTAATCATTTTCAAGTATACTTTAAAGTTCCTTAAAGTATCAAGACAAGTAGACCATCACTGTATAAATTCTTCTGCTTGGATTTAGCTGGATTTTATAGATGCTTATTCTTTTTCTTTTATTATGCTAAACTGAGCAACAAAAGAAAGATATAAATGCATACAATAGGATTAAAGGATCAACTCCACCCTGAACTGTTGAGTAATTGTAGTTGGTAACAAAAATAGAAATAATTGAATAACAATTTCTGAATAGCAGGATGCATTTTTAAAAATAAAATATTCTGTTTAGAAATGAAGCCTCTATAAAGTGTTCAAGAATAATATGAGTAATACTAACAATAAGATTAGTCCATAATGTAGTTGAAGTTAAATTGCCTTTGCCCTTTTACTGGACAGAAAATATGATGCACTATTGTAGACAAAATGGATCACAGCTTTTACTTAAACTCAGCAAACCACAAATTGAAAAAAAAATTGAGATGAAGAGTCTCTGATGCTTCATTCAACACAAATTTGATCAAATTTTGATGAACTAAAGCTTGGAGAGATCACTATTGTGTGTAAGATGCCTATGGACGACTATTCTAACTCTCCTAAGCTGATGAGGAATGGGATTTAAGATGAGGAATGAGATTTGGATTAATAAATCATACACACCCACAAAGTTCCTTAGTCATTTCTCAAATCAATGACCAGATGAGTTATGAACTGCAGCCTCTTGGAAAGACCACTACCCAATTTTTACTCAAAAAGTGACTATTTGCCTCCTTGGTGTTAACAATGTCATTGAAGGAATGCCTATGGAGGAATGCCTCCTCTGAAAGATCACACTGCTTGAGAAAATTGCAGGCACTTTTGCTCCTAACTTTTCCTTCCAGTTCTATGCTTTTTCCATGCATCAGCATGGCAGTGTTGGCAATAAAACAACAACCTTGACACAGGTGTGGAAGGAAAAAGGAGAGGACACACATGAAGTGTTTTTGAAGTTCTGCAGGTACCACTAAATGAGGAAGTGCAGCAGTCAAAAGAAGCAAGCTGATTTTCTTTATTAGCACATAATAAAGCTTCCTTATTCAGTCCTAATCAGCAAAACTCCATTAAGAGCTACCACAAAGAATCTATATCTTTACATTTTAACTTTCCCCAAGTAAATTAATTTCATATTTTTTCTTCCCCTTAACACACTACCTTGTCATTTTTTTCTAAAAATACAAAGCCAAAATATTCTTTCCATGTCTTTTATGCATAAACAAATCTTTAAAACCTCATCATCCAAGCTTAATAAAAAAAATCCATTAGGAGCTTCCAGAAACAGCATATTAAAAAATGTAACCTTTAAATCCTTCAAATGATGTCCCAGAAATTAATTTCTGAACATCTTCTCTTCATCTTCTCTCAGTTGTAGTACCAGAGCCTATCACTTTCTTTTTAAGTGTTTAAAAACTCTTCTTCCCGTTTCTTATTAATAAACAAATCTTTAAAGTCTAATTATTCAGTCATAGTCAAGAAAAACCCATTAAAACCTTTTAGAAAAAAGTCCTGTATATTTTAACCTTGGTTGAATAAATCAACTTTATTACTACTTTTAAAGGTCTTGATTTTTATTCCTTTTAAATAAGGTCCCACAAGCAAATTTCTTTTCTTTCTCTCTTTATCTTTTCTCAGGAATTTCCTCATAACACATCTTTTTTTGTAAATCCAAAGTAAGAAAATTGTCCCAAGTCATTTTTCTAATTTAAAATCTACATAGCTAAGTAACTTTTCTGGTTAATGATCCAGTGGATTTCATTTGTAGGTCCTATGTAACATCTTTGTCAGTATCTTTGTTGTATCTTGTCAATCTGAAATCCATATCCAAAGCACTGATTTTCAGTAGACCCTCTTCTATTTATTCTTTTGAGCCCAGTTTGTAGTATTAGACAGTTTGAAAAGAAAACTTGGGTGCTAAATATCCTTGACTTCTTCCAAAGTTAAAAAAAAAAAACATTTGGGTCCTTTTTAATTTTTTATTCTTTCTGGTTCCCTTCAGTAACCAGACTTCAAGATCTCCTCTTGCTTTATTTTTCTCTCATCCAGAACATTTTTCTAGGAAAAGATTTTTTTATACTTAAATTAAAAATCCTCATGTATTTTAAATAAGATTTTAAGCAAGCTACAGGAAGTATTCTTATAATCATTTGAAAATCTTATCTCCAGTCAATCTGGCCCCTTAGTCCATTTAAAAACTTTCCAGAATCAACATTCCAATCATGCTTTTGTTGTTTATTTCTAAATAAAAAAGGTAAACCTACTTCAAACTTCTTTTGCAGTGGGTTGCAGGAAAATCTGTTTTATGGACCAGCCTCCCTGACAACCTTCAGAATCTCTGACAGACAATCGCAACATCACACCTATAGCCATAGAGTTGTTGTGGTGCCCCATTACAATAGAAACCCTGAGCGCATTTCAGACAGGGACATTCCCCTCAACTTTTTCCAGTCTGTGCTTGGTAACATACAATAAGTTGACTTCCAGATAAGTTAAGCTTTATTAGAGACCAACCCTGACAACCTGATATTAAGCAGAACCAGCTGAATCTAGCACCATCTAAGATTCTATGACCAGTAACCATAAATGTAGGCCAAGGGCTGGACAAATTATTATGGGGACTATAATTGTAGGTTTGGATTATTATGGTTACAGTGAAGGGCCAGTTAAAAATATTAAAATATTCAAATATTTTTACACAGTAAATGACTACCACAATCTGTCCAATTTCCATTGTCCTCCCTGATCTCTTTGTTGTAGCATCAAAAGAAAGAAGGTCTTTCCAAGCACATCTTGGTCTTCCTGACACTGATAGTGGTAAATAAATAGTAAATAAAATTAGGTAATTTTATATGGTCCTTGACAGTCCTGATGAACTTGCAGTACTCCACTTTATTGTTATAAAAGTCAGGGTGTTAAAAAAGATAAATCAGGCAATTTCCTCGTTGCAAAGAGGTTGATTTAAGGGAGAGAGCATTCATCTTATCCTGTCTGAAAGAAGAAGAGATGGTTGTGCAGTCATGTCTGCATTTTAATCACAGCCACAGCCATAAGTGTCATTAAAATACTCAGTGTTCTGATGCAGTTAAAAAACAAACAAACAAATCAGCAATGAGTCAAAATAGCTGCCAGTTTTATAGTACCAATAAGGAATGCACTCTTCTGAATTATATGCTTAGGATAACTTGTTGGGGATAGCTAGTTGATATAGCAATCAATTTATTTCAGGTAATGAGGCAGATGTTCTAAACCAGGGGTGTCAAACTGCTGGCCCATGGGCTGATTTCATTATACCAGAGCTGCGCCCACCCCATTGCTGGCAATGGCGAAAAAGCTCCAATACGTTGTGCGATGTCATGTGATGTCGCGAGTTTGACATGTCTGTTCTAGACTGTGTAGGTAGAAAGCATAGAAGAAGGACAACTAAGACTGCTATGGGACAACCCAAGGAGATGACTACAGTGCAGAATTTTTGTTTTACTATTTCACTGTTTTGAATGTTTTATTTATTGGCTTTATTATTATTGTGAGCCATCCAGAGTTGCTTAAGATGGGCGACCATATAAATCAATCAATTAATTAATGTCCAACAATTTAATAGGAAGGTGATGCAATTTTAAGAAACAAAAATGAGTACATCATGGAAAGTGAAAGCATTAGCCTCCAAAAGTCTATCCACAAAATCAGGAATCAAATAGATATATCAAGACATTGATGCAATCTTGCCTGGCCTTCTGATTTCCAGACATACATTGACTGAAGCATCTAAAATTCTCAGCCAACATGGGCATTTGTCAATGCCAGCACTTCAGGATTATGACATATGGACATCAGCCTTTGTTCTCTCACACCAGCAGAACATGATTGTCTGAGAAAAATCAAGCAGCAGGGGAGACAAGAGAAAGTAAATGAATAATATAGACAAAACTATGCTGTTTATCACTAAATTTCACAGATTTCTATTTTTAAGGAGCTTATTAAAGAAATATCCATTAAAGAATTAAGGAGAAATTTCCTGTCAGTAACAACAATCAGTGGAATAGTTTGCCTCCAGAAATCGTGGGTGCTCTATCACTGGAAGTTTTGAAGAGATTAAGAGAACTTAAGAGGACAACAATTTGTCTGGCATAGTAAAGGCTCTCCTGCTCAAACAGGAGATTGGACTAGAACACCTTCAAGGTCTCTTCCAACTATTCTGTATTCTGACCCTGTACTTTCTTGTTTATTTTTACTTACGTTAGACATTTGTACTCTTTTTTCATCATTTGATATTCAAGGTATTTCATGTGACTTCAGTCTGAGATATCTCTTCATATTATCACTTATCTTCAGTGTTACTATTTTTGAAAAATAGTATGATAATTTTCTTGCAACGTATCATTTTTCTTCCAGTGATTTCATTGTATTTCAAAAATGTTCATGGAGCCTTTGTTGGATGTTACCAATAAGCTAAAGGATTATCAGTGGTTTTGTATGCAGAATATTGGTTCTGGGATTCTACTTTGTATCTGTTCATTAAACCAAAATAAATAAAATAAAAAAATAGAATGCAATAAAAACAAGCAGTTTAAACATTGATTTGCCATTATTAAAACATTCAGCCTGGTGTTTTGTTTTGTTATTTGTACTAGGGCTGTTTTTATTTATCTATCTAGCATCTGTCTGTCTTCCTGCCTATCTGCCTGTCTGTCTGTCTATCTGTCACCTGTCTATTTAATTTTTATAGCTGCCTATTGGATGGTATTCAAAGCCTGCACGATAAAGAACTTCTCTTTTACAACTCTGTAGTCCCTTAATTTGAGTTAGAGTCAAGGCAACTGGATGGAGCTGAGCGTTTACTGGCAGAATGCCCTTCCTGAACACATGTGGAGTTTGCAGCACATTTTTGGGGGGGAGGGGTGCCTTAGAAGAGAGACATCTGCTCTTACTTAGGATTGAAATCTCAACCTTTCAAGTGGAAAGCAAGGGTCTTCACCACTAAACCACAATTCAGGGAAGTTGCTTCTGATGCCTTTGTAGAGAAACAAAGTTGTTTCCCACAGTGGTACAAGGGTGTGACTTTGGCAACTGGGCATTCTTGTTAGCTTGAGAAAATGTCTATCTTTTTTACCATGTATTCTAAATAGCTTAAATAAACACAATTTCTGTGGTAAACACTGTTGCATGTTTCATAGTGCCATTTCTTTGTATCCCCAGATTTTTCTATCTATTTGCTTTAATGCCAAGTTAGAAGTTCTAAAATTCCTTTACTGAGAACATATGACACATCCATTAATATTCTTAATAGATTCTTATTTAGCAGTTCATTCACTACACAGTGACAGTTGTGGATTGAATAAAATGATCTGTTCAGCAGTTCAGTTATACCCAAGAAGAATTTTTATGTAAAGTCTTAAATGAAGTCATTGATCAATTCCTTTCTGTAGCCATATGGGTAATAAAGGTCCATTTGCTATAATTTATCTTTAATAAGAAACTTATATTTGAAGCAAAGGATGATTTTATATGGGCAAGTTCATTTTGAATGAAACAATAAAAAGCTATCCATCTGGGTTAATTATGTCAGTGCAAAAACTTATCATTCACTTCCTCTTCATAAATGCTACTTAGACTTTAATTCCAGGTGTTCTGCATGAGGTAAATTTGAAAATAAAAAATGCAATAGTAATTATTTCAGAGTGACCCATATTAAGAAAGGTCTTGCAAAACAACTAAGAGAAATGCTTCTTATTACTTAACTTTAAACATCAAGTGAATTGAACTAAAGAAAAGGAAAGCTTTTACACAGGTCCCCCTTGTGTTCCAGTTGTGCCTTTTCCTTGTACTGACTGACTTTCAGATGGTCACCCATATCCTAGTCATCTCACAAATGGACTACAGGTAAGCCTCCATTTAACAATTGCCCTGTTCAGTGACAATTTGAAGTCATGACAGTGCTGAAAAAAGTAACTTTATTATTGATCCTCATACTTATGACCATCACGGTGACCAGTGATCATTTGATCACCATTTATGAGCTTCACAGCTGGCTTCCAACAAATAAAGTCAAGAGAGAAGTCAAGAGAGCAATAAAATCATAAGTCATAGTCATGTGATATCTCAGTTAACCGTGTCATTTAGCAGTGGAATTACCCATCCCAATTATGGTAATTAAGCAAGGACTACCTGTATTGCAATGTAGGGCAGCTCTTGAGCATCATGCAGAAACTGCAACTGATGCGAAATACAGCGGGGCCGATAATAATCGGCATTTCTCATTACACCCACATCTCATCACTGGTTCCCCAACTACATTGTTGCTAATAGTCTTCCAGGTGCAATTCAAGATACAATCCAAGGTTGTCACCTATAAAGCTCTTTACGGCACATGGGTTTCTGTTATCGGGTACGACTAGAAAAAGCAGATACCTTCTGGGTCTCCGCAGTTAAATGCTGTTGTCTTGTGGGATCAAGGAAATATACTTTCAATATTGCGGCACTTGCCCTTTAGGACAGCATCCCATTAGAGTTGATCCTTCTGAAGTTGGCATTTGTGTGATTCTGTCTGGGCCTTCTTGATTTTCTTTTCATGTCATGTATTCTTTTAAAATTGTAAGCCACCAAGTTACTTTTTTGTAGCTGGCAGGCTTGAGAAGAAAGAAAGAAAGAAAGAAAGAAAGAAAGAAAGAAAGAAAGAAAGAAAGAAAGAAAGAAAGAAAGAAAGAAAGAAAGAAAGAAAGAAATACACCCCCCCTTGGTATTCAGAATTACAATTCTGAATTACAGTTCTGAATTCTGTAACAAAATATGATGATGAATCCATAAGGACCATCAAAGGGTGTGAATCCTACCTCCTTCCCATTGCTACTTTCCTTCATACCTCCATGGAACTGATTGGAATTGGAATCTAATGTATTCTGACAGGCTGTCCTCCTGCTACCTTCAAGGAGTTAAGGGATGAAAGAATTGTATCATGTGTAAGAGGTCAAACATACATTTCTCTTTTCATTCTTTTCCGATAAAATACATATTCTCAAGTCAATCAGTTATTCTAAGTAACATCAGTTTAAGGTACCAGATCTGGGCTACAAAAAAAAGGGGGAGGGAGGGAATGCTAAAATGTAGCAAGGTTTTAGTTCTCTCAATTTCTTTACCACCATCTAGTGGTCAGATAGAATTTTGTGGTTCAAAAGGCCTATTTAGAAATTCCTTTTTTTCCCTTTTTGCTGAACGTTTAGGGAGATTCTCAGTGATCCAGGTCACGGTTGTCCCAAAAGTGCCTTTTCAAAAGGCAACTGCACTTTGATTTTTGTTGAAAATATAACAAGCTTCTTCAGTTCAGCTATATATATATACAAACAAGAGCACTGAAGCAAGTTAGATACTATTTTGCAAAACAAATGTGTTTAATAATTGTTTAGGAATTTTGTCAAGCCTAAAAAATCATTAGTATCAAATATTAAGAGCTGTGTATTTTAAAAATCCATTAATTTGCTTTATGATTGCTTGAATAAAATATTTGTATCTATTACTGCTAAAAAAATAAAAATTTCTAGTAAACTCACGTACCTTTAAATGTCAAACCAACTTAAAATTTCTTTGGAAACCTTTCCTTCTTGCTATCCACATGCATTTCCTACAAACCTAGCATTTTAGGGTGCAGTACATTTATTCTATTAACTTCACATTCACTGATTGCATAAGTTTGGTCTATTATGAGCAAAACAACCCAAACTTTTATCCATTCTTTTCTTATTTACTTACATTTATTTTATATAACTACTGAAATTTGCTTTAAGAGCTTACTGTCTCTGTGAAAGCATTGTTTTATTACTTGAAGGATCATAAATTCTTAGTTGCATCAGTTGCATCAGGATAATTGAAAGTCTAGTTGCTCCATGTTCTGGCTCATAACTCCCTCTTCTGCATACATCTGCAAGTACTTTGCATTGGTTTCACAGGTATCATAAACTAAGCATCAAGCCTGCGGAAAAATTTAGAAAGTTCAGTTGAAATGTGATAGTTTCTTGCACAGTACTGAGGACAGCTGTTTTATTTCCCATCTTGAATATTAAAAACTGACTTCTAACTGTGCATGAAGATCTACATGAGGAAAGTATTCCAAAATACATTTTTAGATCTATCTTACTATTATAGAATTCCCATTCTTTGAAAAATTTACAGAGATTTTCAGTCTTGGATTCTTAACCATTCCTTCTTGGGTTTTGTTTGTTGATTTGATTCTAAAAGGTTTGCTTTCTCTTCCCATATGATCTTACCACTCCATTAAGGACAACTTCAATGATATCTTCCAGTATTGAGGTCCATCAAATGGCTATTTTGAAATAGAACATAGAATTATTGGAAAGAACCTTGCAGGTCTTCTAACCCAATCCCTTGTGCAAGCAGGAGATCCTATGCCAGAGGCATCAAACTGCCGGCCCGTGGGCCAGATGCATCATAGCAAAACTGCACCCACCCCATTGTCGACAATGGCAAAAAAGTCACAATACATTATGACATGTTACGTGACATTGCAAGTTTGACACCCCTGTCCTATACCATTCCAGACAAATGGCTGTCTAATCAGTTCTTGAAAACCTGCAGTGTTAGTCTTTGAACTAAACTTTGTACCAGTAGGCATAGCACTGGACAATTAAGGCATGTTTTGCACCTTCTTCATTATTTTTCCAGTATTTTGTGTAAGGATCTATCAAATCTGCATTATAAATTATTTCAATTGCTGCAACAAATAGCAAAAGATAAAGGAAGGGTATTCACATGCTCTCCCTGTATCTCTTTCTCAGCTGGCATATTGTTAATTAAACAAGTCTCTGGATTTAAGAAACAAACAGGTTATTTTCTCTTGCCCTTCTGCTTATATAATTAGTTCTTAAGTAAGACCTTACTTCTATCTAAGCTATATTTTGAAGAGAACTTCAATATGTAGCTTACATAGAAGTATGGTCTTTTTTGTCTTCATGGACTTCTTACTAACTTTTATTTATAACAGACAAGTATAATGAATGTCTGTTAGTATTCAGTGATAATTGGGCTAAACTACTTACTTTGCATTCAAGACAACTGTATTAGGAATATTTATATATATTTTTCCCATTGGAATATTCTATTATTGAACTATTCATATATTTGAAATGGACTGCTGAAGAATGATGTAGTATCCTGTATGTTAAAACTTCTAAATCCTGGGTCAACTGACTCATAGATACAAATGTGCGGAGAACAAAATCTTTAGATGTTTAAATACTTCCTTTCAGTGAAAAAATATGTTCAGATCAATATTCCAAGTTGCCAACATACAATGTATGTTGGAAAGAACTATTGAACTGTTGTTTTTTGAGGCAAAAATTACATCTTTAAAGTACTTGGGTCAAAACATTCTGAATGTGCAATTGGTAGATCCAATAAGGCTTTGAAATCATCCAACTTTTCTTGAATTTGTTCACTATCCCTTAACACAGAAGAGATTATTTTTAAATGCCAGGCTATGTAAGGACCAACTGAATGAACTGGCATGTGTATTCTGAACACAGTATCTCACTTTGGGTTCAGGAAACACACATTATTATGGCTGGTTTCACAGTCAGCCACATTATATTAATATAATTGGTTGCCTAGTCAACCAGATGTTTGGACTGGATTTGGCATTTTTATTCACCTATCAAGTCCTCCTCAAGGACCTGAAATAGGCAGATGTTGTTTTTAAAATTAAAGATATTGTCTAGTTTTGTGTGGTTTTTCTCACTGCAAATAACCTTTAGCACAGTTGTGGAAGTATACATGGGTATATCTCCACTTATCAGCTAGTCTGATAAAGAAAATGAGTGTTAGCAATTCTATCAGAAAATATTTCTGAGAATTACTTGTGTGTAAAATGCTTTTGCTTTAAATTCCAAGGTGAGCAAGGCATCCATCTGTCTGTCTGTCTATCTCCTGACTGTTATGGTACAATAATCTTTTTAGCAGTCTGCAATCTCCTTACTTTTCTACACTTTAAGCAGATCGCCAGGAAAGACAAGATAAGAAAACTCCTTTCCATGGATTTTTCAGTAGTAGTACTGTGGTCCCTCCTTAGTGGTGATCTTTTCCTTGAGAAATTGTTACTTTTGAAAAATTCACAGAAATTATCAAATCAGTTTTCCAGCTTGCAAACCTGGTAGAGAATTTCAAGAGGATAGGAAATGGTTTCTAAATGGCAGCATATAAATACAAGCAAATAAATAAAATGCCTAACTCATGTCCAATTGGTAAATTATTGCCATGTTCTTTAAACAGATTAAGTCAGTGAGCCAGTCTGATGTAGTGATGAAGGTGATGGCTTAGAAACCAGGAGACTGTGAGTTCTAGGCATGAAACCAAACTGGGTGACTTTGGGCCAATCACTCTCTTTCAACAGGGTTGAAAGGAATATTTGCCACCTTGATTTACTTAAAAGTAATAAGTAAGTCAAAATAGGACAGGATTCTAGAGTAACCTGAGTCAAATTAGGCTATTTTTCTAAAACACTGAATCACAGTATTCTCATGTATGCACTACTATTATACCACCCCGACTATTTTCCAGCATAATGATACGTTTTTATCTGATTTCAGTGTTCCACATCATATGCTGTGCTTATCCTTGTATTATAATTTCTGGTACAGACTGAGCAACTGCTTAAGCAATCAAACATTATCATGCTAAGCTGCAGACGTGTTTGAAAACTTTTCATATTTATTTCATTGTAACCTTAAACTTATTGCTGATCTCTATAGGAAAATCACAGTGTTCCTACCAATCTATTGCTTCTTTTGAAATCTATATAACAAACAGAAGATTGTTAAAAGGCATGCCTAAAATAAGCACATCTTATTAAACTATTAGATGAAATATTAAAACTTTGGACTTAATAACTAATACTTCAATATCTTTAAAAAAAATAACTTTTTAAGTCCCTTATCTTTAACCAGCCATAAAGACCCTCCATAGTTCTACACCATGCTATGGAAATTAAGAGAAACAAGGACATTTCTCATGAATTTATGCTGTGAGTTTTAAAAATAAGTTTCTATTTAAGAAAATATGAAGGCAGTACAGATTATGACTGCCTGGGTAGTTTGGAAAATATTGTTTGGGTCATTGTGCATTAAATTGGAATTAAAAATATCTTAGAACATTTGATTATGTAGGAGACTTCAGTAGCATACAAAAAATAATGTTATTTAAGCATAGACATTACTTTTGGCATTACTTTTTCCATTAATAACATTGTTCTGCTGAATTCCATGTTTCCATTGTTGTTGTTTTGTTCTGCTTCCTCTACAAGTTTGGTATTGTTTCAGGAAGATTTTATTCAGTTGTAAAGCTGCAGAAGAGCACTAAATGCCAACAAAGAGGTACAGAAAATATTACTCCTTTGTTATCCTCTAATAATTGTCCAGGTTATTGCAGATTGTATGTGATAGGCCTAATTTCTTTTATTGCAAAACTTTCATCCAAGAACAGTTATCAAACACAGCTGGTTTGGGACATGTATCTATTAAATTGAATGTAGCTTTTTAAAGACCTTGTGCATACTATAAAATATTCAGGAAGGATAATATGAACTACATTTTCCTCTATGGCTCAGAACAGAGAGTAGAATCTGATGAATTCAAAGCATTCAATTTTACTTTTTACTGAGAAAAGTGCTACAATTAATTTAAGATATTCTATTTTTACAAGTTGAATTTATTGTTGAAGTATAGGGGTTGGACATAATAACCATTTTATATTCTGGTAAAGTTGATGGTGCCAGTTAGTAAAGTATAATGGGATTACTTATTCTATCTTCATTTTATGTCGTTCTCTAGAGAGAATGAAATGAAATTTAATCAAAATACATTTCCATGACATCTAATGTCATTTCAAAAGATAGTAATAATTTATAAGCACTACTTAATTCATACATTCTGGCTGTGAACCTATTTATACGTACCTAGCAATAAGCCATAATGATTCAATAACTGGTTCATTCGTTATATTAAGCTACAGTTTAACTATGGTTTATTTAATAACTCACAACTTGCTTAATTGGTAGAGCACGTTAAAGTAACATTTGTTTAACCATAGTTTATTTGATAAAACACAATTGACTAGGTTTGAAAAACATATTGAGCAAAATATACGCTATAACAGCTCAGCTACACAACTTAATTCAAAGCAAACAAACACATTCTAGTGTAGCAGGAGATATCAGCCAGCCCTTGGATAAGTTGAGTATAGATTTGAAGCTAGATTTCCCAGTCCTTATTCTTAAGAGCTTAATTTGGACAGCTTTTTATTAACTTGCTAATCACCCAGGACAAGTATTCATTAACCACGCTATGAGTATTAAGTGACAGACTTTTATCTGTTCTTATCTTGAAGAGGTTCAGTGTCATTTTTAAGACTGATCTTCTGCTATCTTCTGGCTTGTTCTTCAAGAGACAGCAAAAACAGTATATATTAAAATGTACTTTATCATAATTTATATTTTATATTTATATTTTATGCATCTACTGATTACTGCAATATTGTTATTGGTTCTGAAATTTTGCATGGTTTGCCCTTTTTTCCATTTGTAAGCTGCTTTGGTTTTTTAAAAATACAGAGAAAGGAAAAACAAGTTAAAGTTCTGTGAATTAATTAGCCTTGGTAGGATGAAAATTACAGGTATCTCTTTGCTTTGTGGTTATCCAAACTGCACGAGGAGAAAAATCTGTGGATCTATGGATGTGTCAAATAAGTCAAAATAGGGCCATGATCAAAGCCCCACCTCTTTTAAAAGTGCAGTTACCATCTTGACTTATTTGACCTCATTGTAGATGCCTATAAATTACTTATCATAGGTTTTAGGGACCATATCCTCATTTGGCTCCATGTATTACTATCTCTGTTCCTACTAGCACTGAGCTGAAAAGCATTCTGCTATTTATTGTATTGAATTATTACTGAACAAATGAAAACAAAAAGAACAAAATATATAAATATTTACTACTGAATAAATGAGACATGTTTTCAACAGCTACAACAGTTCTGACTGTGTAGTGTCACATGCTTTCCGTACTTTTAAACTTTTTCCAAGATATGAATGAAATTTTGCAAATAAGCAACCTGTCTACAAGTAGAAATATACAACATTAATACTGTACATTATCAGACTCTGTTTTCTATAGAGTTTTTACAATACGCAAATGAAAATATAAGAAGCAGCCAGGCCTGAAATTGATGGCTTTATGGTATTAGCATAACTGAAAGCTGTTGTCAACATAGATACAGACAAGGAATCTATTGTCATAGGTCCAGCTTACAAAAATAAGTTGTATAAAATGGGCACATAAAAATATCTTATACCCACATGCATGCCAAGCTACTAGGCTGCTGATAGAGCCAAGACAATAAATTAACATAAAACCACGCATACTTAATTTTAATGGTTTAATATTTTAAGTAGATTCTGCATTACTCACATTACCTAGTACTTTACAGGAGGTAAATAGAATGTTTTTATTTATAATTTAAATTCAGTGCATTAAATGCACTGGATGACATTTTAATGGGAGCTTTGATCACCTAGGTCAGGGGTAGGCAACCTTGTCTCTTTTATGACTCGTGGACTTCAACTCCCAGAATTCCTGAGACAGCCATGCTGTCTCAGGAATTCTGGAAGTTGAAGTCCACGAGTCATAAAAGAGCCAAGGTTGCCTACCCCTGACCTAGGTTGTTTCTAGCAGAAGCCATTTTGCATTTAGTCAGAGTGTTTTCAAAAACATTTGTAATGCTAAGATCAGTGCTTCAAGTAACTTGTTTTTTTTTTGTTTTCATGGGGGGAGGGCTAGCAAAAAACAAACTTTCTAGGAAAACATAAAATGGCATAATCTAAAGGAGAATGGGTAACCAAATCAGCTCTAGGAAACCTTATCCTGATACCTCATTTCTAAATTTCTAGCTTCTTATTATGATTAAAGTTAGGGATTTTTTGTCCCAAATAATTTTGGTCACAGATATAAGAAATACTAAAACATTAGCTTAAAGGAGCAAACTCTATTAGAAAATTGCAACTTAATACAACAATATAAAACCTGAGGCTTTAGCTGTTCTTTACAAAAGTACAACATTAAATTGGACTGTTCCAGTGAGGTAAACGATAAACTGAAGAAGGCCCTGCAAAAGCAGATCCACTGACTGTGGCAAAATGAAGGAACTAGTAAGAAGGCTGGTTCCTTGGAACCTCTCTAAGGACAAGATGGGAGATTACCCATATATGTCCCAGGTGGCTTTTCCCCACAAGGAGACAGCAGGATAGCAGATTTCTATGGTTTGACTGCTGGGGGATGATGGGATTACCCATCTTGCATGCAACCATCCAGATTCTAAATTCACAAATCTCACTTTCTAAGGACTTTTGGAAATTGCTTGTTAATTCTAAGCTTCTAGAGACCTTCAAAATGACAAGTTTGAAAATGCCACCTGATTCTACCTTTAACCTTGAATGAAAGACAATTTTAATTATAAGCTTAAGAATTTAAAGAATCCTAAATAAACAGCAAAAATCAAAATAAGATTTTGATCTTAGAATGTTATAAAAGGATTAGAAGTCCAGATAAAATTAGAATATTGAAATTTTTACAGTAAGACTTTGGAATTAATTATAAAGTACGAACTTCTGATGGGAAATAGATCCTAGACACAATATACATAAATAATTTCATGATTTTAAAATCTGGACACTAGAGGGATTAAAAAAATTAGATAGAGAAAACATGACAATGAAAATAGTGAAGGAGACTTTTGAAGAATGGAATCAGAAAGTGATATCAACAATATCAGTAATGAGATCTGTTGGAATGAATAGACAAACAGAAATGTCAGATGTAAAACAACTTTTATCTGACAAGATAGATATAATATTGAAAATAGATTGAGGGGGAAAAAGGCTTGTTAAAGCCTTGAAGAACTCTGTGCAATAAGACAATGAAGAGAAATCAAATCCTCTGATAATATTTAAATCAGGGGTCTTCAAACTTGGCCCTTTTATGATTTGTGGACTTCAACTCCCAGCCAGCCTGTCTGGCTGAGGAATTCTGGGAACTGAAGTCCACAAGCCATAAAAGGGCCAAGTTTGAAGATCACTGATTTAAATGAACTAATGATTGCCACTCCCACTGACCTTTGCCATCTTCTTCTTCCCACTGCTGACAAGCACACTCAACTTAACTCTTTGCAAGGCAGCTGCTCACTGTGTGAGGCGTCCCTGTAGTCAGCTTTGGATGGCAGGGATGGTAGGGCACTGGAATGCAGAGCAGCCAAAAGAGAAGACATTGAGATAGTTAAGTGTGTGTATGTGTGTGGGGTAAACTTGAAGTGCACACTGAGATTGTAAATAGGCATCCAAACACTCAAATTTTGATCACATGACAGTAAAGGTGCTATGACACTGTAACTTTGAGGTATGGGTGTCAGTACCATTCATTCAGCGGTGTTGTAACTTTGAACAGTTACTGAATAATAGGTGGTTAAGAGAGACTGTAAAGCTCTCTTCATGATTTCATGGATGAGATGTAGAAGAGATGGCAAAAGAGGGAGGAAGGAAGTCTGGTGGTGCAGTGGTTAAAGTTAAAGTGCAGTATTGCAGGCAAGGTCTTCCCACAACTTCATCCTGATGGTGCTCAAGGTTGACTCAGCCTTCCATCCTTCTAAGGCAGGGGTGTCAAACTCTCAATGTCATGTGACATGTCGTGACGTGTCACAACTTTTTTGCCATTGCCGGCAATGGGGTGGGTGCAATTTTGCTATCATGCATCTGACCCATGGGCTGGCAGTTTGATACCTCTGTTCTAAGGTCAGTAAAATAAGAACACATATTGTTGGGGGCAATATGCAAATAATGCTTCTACATTGTAAACCAGCCAGAGAGTGCTGTAAAGCAATATGGGGCAGTATATAAGCCTAAATGCTATTGCTAATAAGCCTTGAGATGATCATCCAGTCCTACAGCCAACCCTACCCCATTTCTTTTGCAGTGCCATTTATTTTTCTGTTGGATCCGATGTGCAAAAGAGGTGGGCAAGAAAACCAAAAGAATCAGTTGCATATAGTAGATTATCATTCCACAACAGAATCAGGAGGTGGTGCAGCAGTTAGAGTGCAGTACTGCAGGCCACTTTAGCTGACTGTGTTCAGCAGGTCAGCGGTTCAAATCTCACCGGCTCAAGGTTGACTCAGCCTTCCATCCTTCTGGGGTAGGTAAAATGAGGACCCAGATTGTTGGGGGCAATGTAAATATATATATATACATTGCTTACTGGTGTACACCGCTTAGAGAGTGCTTGCACTTAAAGCGGTATATAAGTCTCATAAATAAATAAATCCAGTGGTGGCTTAGAAAAGACTCAGTTGTAGAAACAATAGAGATTGGCACATGCAGCAGCCCATTTCCCATTATTATAGTCTTCTGCCAGAAAAAGAATGGGTGCATGACATTTTAACTCAGTAGTGGAAAAATTTTCTTAGCATATACATACATCATAGCAAGTACAGTATAAGAATTCATAACTGACCATATTTCTATTTATGTTCCCCATGTTTCTGTTTTCCATAATCACAATAGAGCCTTTATCATCAATAATCATAACTACATTAAATTTACTCTAGCATTCAAAAAATAGAGGATATAAAATTGCTGCTGCATTTCTCCTCTTTTAGTATTTCACTTTGGTTCTTATTTTGAACCAAATTCTGCTGATAAACAGGTTCTATAATCTTTTTATGATTGACTATCCTTCTTCTTGAAGCTTGCTATTTATTATATTTGTTCAAACCCACAAGGTTTCTGCCTCTGAATTTCATATCTACTGTACCTTTCAATAAATAGTCATGCTTACTGCGAAAGGTGCAGACTGAAAAAGCACTCAATGGAAGGTAAGCATAAAATCCCTGAGATGAAAAGGATTCTGCTTCAGACATGCAGTATGAGTTTTAATTATGGTGAAGAATATAAGTAATGATAACTGAAGTAAATGCCAGAATCCTATTAGGAATCAGAACCTCTATGTTTCACAGTTATTTCAATCTATTGCTTTCTTTTGTTCATATCTTTGATTGCCTTCAAAGTCACAAAATAGAGCAGCAAGTCACAGTTTCTGGGCCACAAAGATGGAGAAGGAGAAGGAAGAGGAGGAGGAAGAGGAAGAGGAGGAGGTGGTTGCATTTATACTTAGAAACAAAACAAAGCAGAATTCTGCTCCTCCCACTCTATGTAACTAACAGCACTACTATTTTTAATATTCTTCAAATTTTCTGAATTTGGCACCTGGTTTATTAATTTTTCACAAAGTGTCCCTACCTATAGGGATACAAAGGTGTTTTCTGTTTTATTATTGTAAACTGCCAAGTCTGAATTGTGGTAGCAAATAAACCTAAATAATAATAATAATAATAATAATAATAATAATAATAATAATAATAATAATAATGTTTCTCAAAAGTTCTATATCCTGCTGAGGGATGGCAATGAATAATATGTTTCATGAGCCTGGCTCCTCTTTCATTTTTTTAACAATTTGGATAATGAGCAGAGTGCTTGTCAAATTTAATTTACAGAGGCTACAAAATTGATACAGTAGTTAATGTGATAACAAACAGACACAATTCAAAATAATCTTCAGGGGTTAGCAAAATTGATAGAAAATAACAGAATGAAATGTAGCAGAAATAATAGTAGAGTTCTTCCCAAATCAAAAATCAGATGAATAGGCACGGGACAAGATACCCCTGAACTGACAATAGAATGTGTGAAGAGGATCGTGAAATTATCATTGTTTGCAAGCTAAATGTAAGTTAGTAATACAAAAATATAAACAGATTCAGGTTGCCACAATATTATTTTTATTTATTAAAGAATTTAAACCACCCAAAAACTGAATGGCAGGATTTATACACCTTGCAGACAGCTGGTCATTTGCATTCTTTTAGCGAGTCAGTGAAGCCCCTGGAAGCTTATCTGTGTTGTCAGAGTAACCTGAGAAGTGCAAACCTCTTTCAAACCAAAGCGGTCAAAGAGGCCATGTACATCAAAGTTGAACAGCCCTCTCTCAACAGAGAGGGAGGGATATGACATAATCTCCAGTCCACAACACAGTCCAGACCCTGACCCTGGTATCATTTTCAAAAGGATAAGAATGGATAATAATAAAAAATAAAAATATATATAATTGTATAGCAATTTAATGTATTAATATTTCATTTCAATATTCAAACAATATTTTATATTCATTCGATAATATTTCATTTCAATATTATTTTAATTTAATTCAACAAATTAAATTGTTAAATTTAAATTATTAAATATTTAATCATTGATTTGCACATATACTCCGCCAATATACTATGACATCTTAGGTTCTTAGGAAGAATATATACAAAGGCCAAAACCAGCTAAAGAATAGGTGTCAGCCTATTTTCACATTGTTATGTACATAATAATAAATATATGCTTATTGATGTGTCAAATATTTTTTAGAAATTCTCATAGAATTGTTATAGCAAAATTAAATTACACAGACTTTCTCAAACTTTATTTGTTTAAACAACTTTGCATGCCTTTTTCTTTTTCTTCAGCAATCAATGTCTAATCCTCTTTTTTTTTTTTTTACAATTATATTAACAAGCTCTTCAGGCATTAAACAGGAATGGATCATTTTATTTTTAAATATGAAGAAAAACCCTAAAACTATCACAAAGATGCTTTTTCCAGAGGCAACTGGGCTTTGCTTTCTTCTTGAAGATGGTTCACTTCTTATCCAAGAAGCTTCTTCAGTTCTGACTCAGTCTTCAAGAAAAAACAAAGAAAGTCCAGTTGCCTCTTGAAAAAGTACCTGTGGGACAACCATGACCTGAATGACTGAGAATCTCCATGGACACCTAAAACTATCAATAACCAAAGTGGCCTAAGCAATCTTGTTCACAATTTAAAAAAAAGATATTTACCAAATAGCTTTAAGTAGTCTCCCAGTTTGTAGCCATACAATATATTACAAGACTATTTGCAGTTTGAACAGTGCTTTTGAATCCCAGGTGCCAAAAGATTGTCAGCAATTCACTGGAAAAATTATAGGATTTGTTTCTGGGAAGCAGCAAGAGAAAATGTTTGGCTGATATTTGAAGTATTTTGCTCTTATTGATCGGACAGAAAGTTTTTCTTAGCTGCTGTCTCAAGATAAGATCAAAAGGACAATCTATGCAGAAAAAGTGAATTATATTGGAAAAAAAGGGCAGTGCTGAAGCACAAGATTATTTTCAGCAAAAACAGAAGGGAACAGAATGACAGGGTTACCATGCAGCTTCTGAAAGATTAGTAGCATTATTGAAGATCTGCTGTTTCTATAGTGAATGAAAGAGAGAGAGAGAAACTCAAAATGTCATTAAAAATGTTTTAATCTGCCTGATGCATTTCAGAAAATGTATTTCTCTTTCAGGGGCATTTTGGGAATGTCTTTGAACTAATTGATTGCCACATCAGCCAGTCACAGATGTTCCAGAATTGCCAGTGAACATCACACACATATACAAAATGGAGGGATTTGGACAATAGCATGTCTATTTTGCTGCTTTTTTTTTTTTTTTTTTTGATGTACAGAAACATTGTAAATGCCACTAGCAGTATATCTGCAAGCAGTTAGAAAACTAACACCATTACTAGAATCTAGTACTGATGTGTCAAGGCTAACACTTTGTGTAAGACACTGATTTACAAAAGGTAAACAAAAGGAATGCTGCAGATGCAATATATCCTGATCTTAATAAGCATGTGACAAGGTCTTTTATGGTACCCTTTTTGGCAAGGTAAATGAACATGGATTAGATAATACTACTGTTTAATGGGCTGAAACAGGCATAGTAACCGGCTGAGCCAATGGATTCCAAGAGTGCTTCTCAATGGTTTTACATTATCTAAAGGTATCAGGTAATATCACCTAGGGTTCTGTACATGGCCCTTTGTTATACAATATTTTTATAAATGAACTACAAGATTGAATGGAATAGACGTATATCTAATTTGTGGGATAATTTGCTAATATTTTAGAAGACATCGTATTTCAAACTGACTTCTGCAAATGTAAGCATCCAATTATAATCAATTATGCCTTAAACATATGTGCATGTGCGCGCACTGCCCCACTCACTCGTACACAAGTAACTGTGGTTTAGTGAGTTTATTAATATTCCTCAGCAATTTCCAGAACTGTCCCAATTAAGTCCAGCCACTAGCAGACCAATGTTAATCCACAAATAGTGGATAGTCCACAAAGCACTTGAAAGTTTCTCAAACAAAATAAATCCACCAGACAAACTTAAATCCACAACACAAGAGAGCTCATGAGGCAACAAAAATCCAGAGATTCTAAGGCATGATTCAAGTCAAAACACAGTATGAGTCCAAAGCAAGGCAGGAATCAGAACAACCAGAAAACACACAGCTAGGAAAGAAACATGTTGTTCCCAGCAATGCCTCCATATGTTTAGTGTAATAAATAGCCAGCTTCTAGTGCAGTCCATCAAGACAAACGGGGCTTTCTCCTCTTGAGTAGTCTGGCTGACCTTCTCTGCTCCTGCCTTTTCTCTGCCCTATATGTTCTTGGATCAGGTGCAGAAGGCAATTCCTCCTCCTCTTTGCTAGCCATTTGCAACTGCAAGCTTTCTCAAGCTGGGTCTAAGCCAAATCCCTTCCAGCAGCTATTCAAGCCATCAATCGACTCAGTTCCTGACCTGCCAGGAATCAGCTCATCCTCTCCCAAGCTGACATCTAAAGAGGTATCTGTAGACTCATCCAAGGGAGTCATCACACTGTGTGTGTGTAATACATAGGTACAAGAATGAGGGAAACCTGGGTTTATACCAATATGTTTAAGAAAGATCTTGGCATATATTAGTAGATCATCAGTTGAATATAAAGAAGCAACCGAACCCAGCAACTAAAAAGAGCTGTACTGCAGTAATAATTCCTTTGCTTAATGCACTGATTAGACTACATGTGCAATATTTATTCTAGTTTGGACATCACACAACACCGTAGAAAGAAAAGAAAATGATCTTAACAGAAATATGCAAGAATTGCTACTTAGACAAGCCAAAATCTTTTTTTTAAGTCCAGAGCAACATTTGGAAGCAGCTCAGACTGATACTGCTTAATTCTCTGGAATATAAGATCAGAAGAAGTTATAGTACAATCAGATTTTCAAGGTTCTCTTGTTACAGACAAACACAATAAAAATCATTTTAGCCTTTATGTACCCACTTCTTTAAATAAAAACTTGCAGTGTGAAAGAGAGTTGCTCTCTATTGAAACTGAAAACAAGACAAGGATCAAAGGATTGGTTTTTTAAAGGGCATTAGGGCTTAATATTAGAATATATATATAAAATAAAATAACAGAGTTGGAAGGGACCTTGTAGGGTCACCTAGTCCAAACCCCTGCTCAAGCACGAGACCCTATACCATTTAAGTCCAGAGCAACAAGGTAACAAAACAACAATATATTAACAAGGTAATATATTAATGACATCTTCGTTATACAGTGGAAAAGGTTGTCTAGAGCAGTAGTGGATTTTCCATCATTGTAGATTTTTCAGTGACCCCTGGATAGTTACATATTTGCGATGATTTAATGAATTCCTGCACTAAGCAGGGGATTGATACAGATGGACTATAAGAGCTTGTAATTTACTTATATGTTCTACACTAGGTTCATTCTAATTGTATTTGAGGAAAAAATATTTTGAATGAAATTGGATTTTTTAAAAAGTCAGAAGTTCTTTCAGGGTCCATCTCTGTAGAAAAAACAATCCATAACTGGAGAGAGCCTTTTAACTAAAATGTCATGGGTTTTTATAAAAATACTAATACACAAGGATGACATTTTGAGGTCTGGAGAGATTCTCACATCATTTCAATCATAATAATACAACAAAGCAGTTTGATGTGCTACATTTATTCATATTCTTCATGCAAGAGAGAATGGTCAGAAAATGCTGTCAACTTGCTGCAAAGAAAAAATGAAGTCCATAGTATGTGGCATAAACATTAATAGTTAGATGGTTTATATATAATAAAATACATTTGACATTTCCTGAACTACTTTTTTAGTTCAAAATATTGACAGCATCATTTGATATCCTATGTTATAATACAAAAAATATCATCATGAAGAGTAGGTATTTTAAAGAAATAATTAGCTGATTATTTTTAAAAACATAATTTGCTAGCCATCTCAGGGTCTTGAGGGATAAGAGTGCATACAAGAATCATATCTCAGTTTTATCCATTTTGAACATAAGTTTGTTAAACTTAAATTTTTGCAAATGCTTTCATACACTGTTGATTTTGAACTTTAGGTGCATTTTGTTGAATGATGAAGTCAGTTGATGCATGTACTTTTTAAGTTTTGACAGCTGTTCAGAGTACCAGGGTAGAAAATTCTATATAAATTTAAGGTTATTGGTATAGTATAACTTCATGAAACAAATATGTGCTAATGAGTATTTCATAATATATATTATTTGCTAGATATAGAATCAGAGGCAATTCCAGGTGGGATTGTTTTATTATACACTTGAAACAAAACAAGCTTTCCATTTTATGCACAAAACTAGTTTTTATTTATTGTTCATTTGCACACCAGATTAGAAACAAAGGCTAAAAGACTTAGAACACCAGGTCTTTTGTTGGAAGAGTCCAGAGATATTAATTCTCATTTTTATGATATTATAATTCATTCAGGTTGCCAATAAAGTTCTAATTGGTTGGTATCAAAACATACTTTCAGCTTGTTTGAATTTGGCACGTATACATTCATAAACCTGTTCCATCCCAATTCATGTGAATATTTTTACTCTATTTTTAAAAAGGTGCTTTTTCTTCAAAATATGCATTTCTCATGCTTTCTCTTAAAGTATACCCATTAAAATATCCACTAAAATGTTATATGCACTTTATTGTTTTGTAGTCAAGAATTTTGTTTCAACATTTGGTGATATGTATTATTTATTAGATGTTTATTCTGCTTTTATTGCTTTATCAATAACTCAAGGTGGAGAACATACCTAATTCTCTTTCCTCCTCTTATTTTCCACAGTACAAACATGTGATGTGGGCGGACCTGAGAGACAGTGACTGGCCCAAAGTCACCCAGGTAGCTTTCATGCTTAAGAGGGGAGATTAGAATTCACAGCCTCCTTGTTCTAGGCCTTAACCATTACACCGAACTGGTATTAGCCAAAATAAGTGGCTAAATCAATGGTTCTTGAAATGCAGCCCAAATAAAATCCCTTCTGGAATCTCCTCAGGAAGATGACAGTTAATACTACATGGGGGGAGAAACTAAGGATTATTCCTGATAGTATCAAAGTAAATAAACATGTATATCCCTTTCCCAACTATTAACTGGTATTGGTATCCCTGGACTGCTTATTTCCCCCCCCCCCCAAAAAAAAATTGGTTCCCCTATAACCTGAAGCTATATCGTCTTCTTCTAATCATGCTGTTCCCAGGCTTCAGAAGATTCAACATTGTGCTGCAAAACAATAAGCTCTCCTTTATTTCTGTGATTAATCAAAACATCTTAATGGCTTCCATATTAAAAAGCTTTAATAGGAGCTTAGTCTAACCCACTTGTAAATAAGTTTATCAACAGCTATAAGTTGTGATAGCCATATGTATAAATCATTGTCAGAAATATCTTAATACCAGTTGCAGGATTCTGTTGTGTAGGACAAAAGCTAGTCTATGCTTAGTTATACTTTTCATGACCTTCCCCATATTTTGTCGTTTAATGCATTCTTTGTTTTAAATGCTCGATTTATGAGCTATCCAAATACATCAACAAATATAGCAATAGCAATCACACTTAGATTTATATACCACTTCATAGTGCTTTGCAGCCCTCTCTAAGCAATTTACAGAGTCAGCATATTTCCCCCAACAATCTGGGTCTTCATTTTACTGACCTTGGAAGGATGGAAGGTTGAGTCAACCTTGACCCAGTGAGACTTGAACTACCAATTGGCTGAAAGTGAGCAGCCAGCAGAATTATCCTGCAATACTGCATTCTAAATATAAATATATAGTTATATTTGTTACCAATACAACCGGCAAACCTTCATTCTGTCTTCTATGATAACCATGGGAAGAAAAATAAACTAGAGATTTGTAAGGACCTGCCTCAACTAGATTTCCCAAGAAAGCAGAACTCTTGAAACAGGCATTGTCTCAAAAGGAACTTTTATTGGTAGTTAGTGACAGCTAGGAAGCAAAGCGAGGTCTAGCGAAAAAACCATGCAAGCAGTCTATCAAAAGCAATATTTGTTACTCCACCCCCCAGGGTCCCACTGTCCATTTGAATCTCGGCCAATCCACAGGTGGTATATTGTTTTGGTAACTGGTTCCTCTGGCAAGCTCCTCAAGGTCTCTCTCAATTTTGTTTCCTTCTGGCTCCAAACCGTCTTTCAGATGGTATTTGGCTGCATTGGGGGAAGGGCAGTGTGGCAAAGCAAGCATACCCCCTCCCAACAGAATGGCAAGTCCCACAGAATGATTATAAAAGTATGTATAGGATAGAAAGAAAAGTGATACATTTCTTTGGGGATCTGATAAGATTATTCTCTCTGTCTTCAAATGTATGGATTGTTTTGTAAGTCTTCACTCTGTTGCAGTTGTTTCACCCATGCAGGCAGAAAAAAATGTATTCCTGTAAATCTGAATTAGTCAGTTATTATTTACTTTCTTTCAGGCATTCTGACAAGTAATTATATAAGATTCTGTAGTTTCAAGGAAAGCAAGTTTAGTTTGTAAACCATAGGGACAAGATGTTTTGATTTGTTCCATTTTCTGTCTTTTTTGCCCTGACGTATTCTCTGGACTAATTCCACAAAAAAAATTAAGCAATTTACTGAACTAGCTCAGTGCTTTTGACAAACTGAACTCAATATAACCAGTTTTTCCCAATCAGGTGTTCTTAAAATGCATTTGTACTGAAGTTCCCAGAATTTCTAGCCAACTGTTGAATATATACATGCTCTTTAGGAATTCTGGAGGTGCCAACATGAAGAAGGCTGAGTAAATTAAAAGTAATGCTTGAATTTATGTCTGTTTGAGAATGAATTTAAGACAGTCATTCAATCCAGTTAAATACTGTTATTTTGGGAGAACTCAAGTGACTAAAATTTCCCTTTTAATGGAGTAAGAACTTCAGTTTATTTTTTTCTATACTTGTGTCACAGCAACATGTCAATCAGTTATTACAAAACATTGGCTTGGTTACATTCTTCTGTAATAGACAGTACAATCAAAGCATAATCTACTAATTTAGTCTTGTATCAGTAAATTTTATTTATCATCCTATCTCACAGGCTCTTACCAACATCCTGCAAATTGTCTGCAACAAACTCCTTATACAAAGCCTGCTTGTGCAAAGAAAGTTTTCTTATCTGTCAGAATGAATTTCTCATCATTATTTCAAGACTAGGGCTTCTGCTTACTGCCAGCTTTCTACCCTGACTAACAGGTGTGGTCTATGCCTCTAAGGACATTCTGATAGCAAGTTATAAGAACAAGAATGTATCCTGGGGCATCAGCTGTAATTGATGTAAGTCTGTTTCGGTGTCTTGCTATAAATATGAGACAATGGCATTGAAATAGTGGGCATCTTAAAATAACCAGTACAGCACTCCAGAACTCTCAAGGCAAATTGAGAAGTTGGTGTGCCAGATACCAAGACAGTGTTTGGAGATGAAAAAAATAACATTTTGTGTGCATTTGAATATTCCTGAGGGCTGAAATCTGATCTGAGCAATGATTACTGAAGGAGGCTTTATACTTATAAAAAAGGACCATAAAAAACTATTAAAAGCCTAGCACCTATACATCTGTGTGTTCCATGTATATATGTGCTGTAGAACAAAGGCAAATGCAAGCAATTTCTTGGACAAAAAGCAAGTTGAGTGATAGAAAAAAAGGGACACCAAATATATTCTGAACTTTCTATCTATAACCCAGTAGGTCATGAGTTGCTAAAGAGTGAGTCGGCACCACTGAAATCACACTTCTAACAAGCAGCAAGATGGTGCAATTTTTCACAGAAGTCATCAAGTTCAAATGACTCACTGTGAGGTGTTTTTCCTCATTATGAAGAGGTGAAAACAAAGGTAGCCAATGCTGTGATTCTTCAAATGGTAAAACATTTTAGACCACTGCTGGAAATGGATGAAATCAGATTTCAGTGTCCAACTTTTTTTTTTATTGCACATACAGATCTACCTCTGATTAGTTTAAGAGACCCTCCAGAGCATAACTGATATACTTGGGGGATGAGTTGCCAAGAAGAAAAATAATTAGCATTTCTGGCTGCAATTGACAGCATTGAAAGTTTTTGATATGAACATAGGGAACAATATCATTCTTTTCATGTGGAGATCATAATACTTATGTGTTATTAGTACTATTATAACATAGGCAAACTTCCAGGATTATTCAGTAAAATGACATGAAACACAATGAGGACTTAGAAAAATGGTAAATAACTCTGGGCTCTCTTGCAGTAATTATTGGCAGAAAGATGCAGCAATTCAACTATTTTGATTAACTAGAAAATAAGTAACAAAAAATATCCTACAAAAATTGTGTTCTCCCTTATACGCAATGAGGTTCCTTTTGTATAGACTGAAAATGTTAAGTAGTTGCTAATATTTTTTAAAAAGAAACATGCATTGGGCCAAGTAAGTGTATATGTGAGAAGGCAGGATGGATTGGTAACAATAACAAAAGCAGAGAGTCAGGGGAGGAAGGTCCAGTGTAAAAGCTTTGATAATCTATGGCATTATGCCAAAGACTTGACTATGTCATTGGTCATTACCTTAGAAGAGCCGTAGTGCACAGTGGTTAGAATGCAGCATTGCAAGCTAATTCTGCTGACTAACAGCAGTTCAAGTCTCACCAGCTCAGCCTTCCATCCTTCCAAGATTGGTAAAATGAGGACCCAGATTGTTGGGGGCAATATGCTAACTCGGTAAACCACTTAGAGAGGGCTGTAAAGATCTGTGAAGCAGTATATAAGTCTGCTATTGCTATTACTATTGCTCTCTTTTGTTTTATGAAGGTTAGTCTTTTATTAGCAGGTACAGAACTGCATATTTAGATATGCAGCAAATATTTAAATATTTAAAATGTTTGCCTCTAGTCAACCCTACAGGAACATTAGGTAAGCAAAATTCTACTTCTGAAATTCTGCACATCTCTGCAATTTCTTTGCCCTACAGAGTGTCCTTGCACAGCCATATCTGTACTCCATTTGTTAAGTCCATACTTTCTGCCAGTTACCCCGCACAGAGATTGTTCCCAAGGCAATAATTTATGCACCTTGCAAGGAGCAATTTGAGCCACTGTACTTCTATAAAGTTCATAGAAATGTGGCTTAGAATGAAAGTAATATCGATATGTATTCTTTATTAATTTCTTCCCTATAGCAAAACTTTGTCTATGAAAAGCACATAACTGCTACAAGTTCTGTCATTTATTGTATTTTCAGTTATTTAAAAGGCCAATTCACAAGCTGATGTGAAATGTTGCCCCGAGTGGGATTGCGAATGCTTTATTATGAGAAACAAAAAGCAAGAACCAGCAAACAATTCTGCTATTCTTCATAAACGGTGAATGAATGGCTCCCTGTGCTGTAGATCGAAGTGTTCCTCGTGGAAAAAATCTTGCCCTGATCATCTGTTTGTTAAGCAGCAGGAAGAAAATTCTAAGCTACAATGGATGAACCTAAATTAGCAACCTATTGGTACCTGCTTGACAACAGTGAGTGAATCAACACCAACTTTCTATGATTTCATTTTTAGATATTACTCAATAACTGATATCCAATTGGGTCTTTTCAGAGATATTTCCTTAGCTAAACAGAAAAACAGAATGATAATGGGTGGGCAAAAAAGCAGGGAAGCAACTTCCACAGCTTCCTGCCAGCTTCACCCTTGTGTCTCCTTGTGGGAAGTTGGCAAAGAACATCAAAAATCTGCCTTTGCCCTGCCAGCCGACAGGTAAGTGGCTAATGCTGCATGAAGGAGGGAGGGAGGGAGGAATTTTGAGATTGCCTGGGAAAACTGTCACAAAATGTTGAAAATAAAGATCATGTGATCACACAGCATCCAGTAGCACTAATTCAGCCACAACTTTTTCAAATTTCAATCCCTCCTGAGTCATGGATCCCAGATATTGGACACATTCTGTACATTTGAGATACATTGGTTTAAAAATTGTTGCTCTGTGATGCACCTTTTCTCCCTTTTAAAAGGTCATGACAAGGAGAGTTTTGGTAATACATAGATTTTGAGACTTTGATTATTTTTTAGATCACACTGACATCTAGTGGTGATACATAAATAGATGTATCCAATGATGGAAACTAAGCTATACAAATTGTAACATTCAGTACAATTCACTTACAATATTGTTTGTAAGATCTGTGACAGTAGCAGTTCTGAATTACATGGAAATAACAAACTTATCTTAATTATTTGTGATCATTACAATTTAAGAAGGCCAACTAGGAGGAGTCAGAAGATACTTTAAAACAGTGTTTCTCAAACCTTGATAAATTATTTAAAATTGGGTACAAGTAAGTTTTTGGGGCGTAATAACACACAAATTAATGGTTTTGCAAAGCAAATGATATAGCTTAGGTCAAGCAATCAGTGCAAAATGTTATTTGAAGAAAATAAGCATCATTTGGAGTCTATCTGGTTGACAATTCATGATGAATATTCTGTGATGCAATTATTTTTGTTTCCCAGCACCTATACGTGAGAAGTAAAGTTTTCCATTCTTATCTTCATAAAATTCACAAAATAAAACTGGTGAACCCCAAAATAGTTTTGAGTAATGAAAAAACAGTTTGGAAGCACTGTGTCAACGCTGCTAACATCGGATGTTTTTGCTTTGACAACAGTTGGAGATGCAACCATTTTCTTCTTAAGTTTTACTGTTAGAGTTAGAGTTAGATGATGCTAGGGGGAGGAATGTGCATGAGAGTTTAGCTAGACATAACAATACTGGACCTAGTGTGTGAACCACACACTACTGTGTGTTATTGAAATAAGAGATGATAAGAATTGGTGGGCTGGAGAACAAACGGGTAAGATCAGCATGCCTTTTTAGCTACTTAATAATCCCTATTTTCTACGCAACTGAAAATCTTCCAGGTTTCAATCAATAATCATACTAAAATATAATGTGATGACCAGTAATGTTTTTAATTCTTCTTATTTTACTAAAAGCCATGTGTTTATTTATTCCAGAAAAGTTGCATAGATTTGACATGAGTAAATATTTTGGGAAAGAGTCTAAGAACATCTTGCAATAATTTGACTAACAATCATAAGACTATAGAATCAGAATTGGAAAGAGCTATTTAGGGCACCAAGGTCTCCAGTTCCATATAAGAATCCAGATTAAAGCATTCCTAATAGATGTCTATCGTGTCTGTGAACATACTGTATGCGATGAAGACAGGCTTGTCTCACCATTCCTTCAGGTAATCAGTTTTATTGTTTCACTATCCTAACTATTAAGTGGAGGTTTTTCCTCTCCAATAACCAGCCAAAGCCTCTTTTTTTAACACATGGCTTCTGCAAACTGAAACAGTGAAGAACCAACTTTTTTATCCATGTGACATCCTTTGAGGTATTAGGAGAGAGGTTTCACGTCTGTCTTTTGTTTTGTGCAGAGGTGCAGGAGAGCACGAGAAATGCTCCATGCATTGGGAAGGATGTGTGGGTATGAACCAAAGATATTGCAGAGATAATTCATGGGGAAGGGGGGAGATATAGATTAGGGATGGTGCTCATGGGTGCACAAGATACCCTATGTAGATCATGTAGAATGCTTGGGAGGGGGCAGCTTGGGTCAACAAGACTGCATGGAGACTATGAATATGTGCGAGAATGTGTTGCACCAGTTATGTATGGCACATGGTGATGTGGCATAGGCAGTGGTGGGATTCAAATATGTGAACAATCGGTTCTCTGTGTAGATGCTGCTTCCGGAAGTCCGTTCTGGGCCTGAGTAACAAAAAATTAACTACAGGTTCTGCCAAAGTAGTGCAAACCGACTGAATCCCACCACAGGGCATAGGTTGGGAATAATGCTTGGGGATGCCTGGGAGTGTGCAAGAGGTGCCATGCAGGTCAGGGATGGCATGCAGGGATGATGTAGGTCTGGAGAGGTGTTTAGGATTGCTCAAGAGATACTGCATGGGTCAGGGAAGGTGGTGATGGTGGTGGTGGTGTGAGTTAATAAAAGTATATGGGAGCACACAAGTGCCATGCAGTTCAGGGAAGCACATCAGGGAGAAGCATAGGTCAGTGAGATTTCTTGAGTGTGTTCAACAGGTGCTGCATGAGTCAGGAAAGGCACACAGAGACAGTGAGGGTCAGGGAAGGGGCACAGGGGCAGCATAGGTCAAGAAAATGTGCAGGAGGGGCTTGGGCTAGAAAGACTGCATGGAGATTCCTTCTCTGTTCCTTCCCCCATTTCATCCTTCACTACCCCTTCTCCTCCCTTCTTTTCCCACTAAGCGGGTAAGTGGCTACTACTGGGTGGGTGAGGGAGCAAAGGATTGCCAGACTGCTGGGGAACTATCACAGAATATTGAGAATGAAGATCACATGACCACAGCAGCATCACAGCAACGGCCAGCCACTACTTTCCTAAATTTTATTTTCCTTGGAGTCATGCTTCTGGATTTTGGATTCATTCTATAAGTTAGCCCTTCTGAGGTACCTTGGTTCAGAAATTGTTGCCTTATGATACAATGTTTCATCCAGTTAAAAGCATAACAATGAGATTTTTAGTAGTTTATAGATTTCTGGAGTTAAATCTTACTACTATAAAGTTTACTGGTGGTATCGTAGCTATTCATAGTCAGGTCTTCTTTGAAAACTACCCTACTAAGAGCTTCCTAGATCTACTGCACAGTTTTTCTTAAATATCCTATTATTCAGCTATATTAATTTTTGAAGAAGCAGAAAAACCTTTTTTCTATTCACACCATACCTAATTTTATGTACCCTATCAAAACTCCTGTTCATTTTTCTCTATGTTAACCTGCCCAACAACTGTAATTTTTTTCTCTTACTTTTTTCTCTTACTTTTTTTATGCAATTTTTGAAGTTAATGAGAAAAAAAAATAGATCCGCGTTTCAAGTATATGGTTTCTTTCCTAATTTACAGATTAAATTTTACTGAAATTTGCTGTTATTGCCTTCATACGTCTTTCTTTTTTATTCCAGTATGCTTTTATTTGTATTTCTTTATACTGTTCATCTTTCATTTTAATATACATTTTCCTTTGAGAGATTGTTTTGCTTTTTAAAGATTGCTTTTTAGTTTAATCCCCCTGCATAATTTGAAGTCCTCAACAAATTTGGCCATTGGCCTGGCTCCAAATCTTTTCTTTTCACACATCAGGAAAGGCTACTCTTAATTTAAATTATGAAAACTCTTAATTTTAAAAAATGTAAACATATTTAAAACTATCAGTAAAAGTATCAGAATGTTAGTGGATTTTTATTTACTCCTCCATGGTTGAAAATATGTCTCATAGGTCTACAATGCCTGCAATACACTTGACACATAAAAACAGGCATAACTTTGCAGGTACCATCTTCATTATTTGCCATATTTTGCCTGCACCCTGGCTGAAACTTTGGAGAACCATTGTCGTGTGACTTTTCTCCATAGCATTTAGCAGGAATTTAATTCAACTTTGACTTTTTTTTTTACTGATATGTCTGGCTTACAGATACTATATAGTTATGTTAAATGCCGATACATTTTTATGTATTTATTTTATTATTATTTGTTGGTTCTAATCACTATAGAAAATTGCTTAAGGAAATTAATATAAGACTTAGCACTAAGTATATAACTTAGCAATGGCAACAGCAATGAAGTAGTATCCAAATTACCGTATATATGAAGGCTTATTAATGGTAGAAGAAGATGAAAACATATCTTTGCACTAGAAAAAGTAACAAAGTCATTTTCTGTAATTTGTAAAAGCCCTTTAAAGACCCATGGTGGCGAACCTATGGCACGCGTGCCACAGGTGGCACGCAGAGCCTTCTCTGTGGGCACGCGCACCATCGCCCCACAGAGGTCCTAGGCCTTCAGCTGGTTTTTATAAAATCTTTTCACTTTAGGCCTCCGCTGCCGTGTGCAAAAAAACCAAAAGGTTCAATCAATAATTTCAACTTCTCGTGGGAAAAAAAATCTCGCAAAGTTGGAATTGATTGATTGAACTTTTTAGTCCCACCCAGTCTGTCATTACCACCACAGCCACACCCACCCAATGGGCCATGCCCACCCAATTGACCACACCCACCCAATGGGCCACGCCCACCCGGCACCCGACGATACATACGTGGGTTTTGGGTTGCAGTTTGGGTACTCGGTCTCTAAAAGATTCACCATCACTGATATAGACTATTGATAACAGCCTAAGCTTTTATGTTATCATAGTAATTCATCCTGAAACTATATTACACTACTCAGCAAATACAAAATTCGTGACTCAAATCTGTATTGAATATCTTGGTAATGTTAAGAGTGCTTCAGATATTTAGAGACCTAATATACATTATTTTATAGATATATGTGGCACAATTCCTAAGAACAAATCTTTAATGTAAAAATGTAACTACATTGAAAAAAATGATAGCAATTCTGAACGTTATTAATTCAGTCTCCAATTCAATACAAAGATGTAATATGCCTATGGAAATATGCACAAAAGTATTGTACAACTTTCAGGTGCCTCATCATAAATTAATATGTGTTTGCCTGAAATTTTAATTCCTGAACCAGGTTCAGATCTGAATTTCTAAGGATTCAAAAGAATCTTCTTCATATGCATAATTCTTCTCTGTCTTGGATCAAAATCTGAGTTAGTGAAGAATTCTCAGCTTTTCTCCTACCTATTCCAGCAATCCAATCCTTACTTTTCTCAAAGTCTTTCCTTGATTTTCTTTCTTTTCCTGCTGTCTTCTCCCCACACTTCCCTCACTTAATCAACATCAGAATTGATATCAGTGAGGAAGAGGTGATAGACTCTAATCCCATTATTCTTTCTATCTATAGCAGCATATCAAAATTTTGAGATGATGAGTATGTGGTATCTTTCTTCCACAAATTGCCACATCTTTCAACAGGGTTATGCAGGCATTAGCAAATGCAAGCTGTTACACCCAAATATAATGGTTTAATTTAGGAATACTGGCAGATGACATACATATCTAAAATATAAATTCATAAAAAGATTGTAAATGTAAAAAATCCATCCATAATCACTAGAACACCATATCAATTTTATAGGTTAGGGATAAAACTAGACGTTTCTTGATTAATGTGAGAATGACTATGAGATGCTAATACAGATAACTTGACAAATGATTTGGAATATTCAGAATTAAATATGTCTATAAATAAAGACTTTCAACTAAAACCTGCCAGGAGGCATGAATACTGAGCAAAAGAGAGAGAAAGTAAAATCCCCAAAACAGGATTATCTGATTCTATCAAAATCAAATTTATCTCTTTTCAATGGTATAAATATTCCCAGAATACATTTGAATAATGAGGAATATGGTTGGATTGAGACAAATAAGGATAATAGACAAACTAATTAGCCAACTAATTCAGCCCCATTGAATCTGAATGGTAACACAACTCAACGCAAGTGGCCTACCCAAGTTAGTCAATGAAGAGGCAAAGAATAGAAATCTGTTCCTGTTAAAATGCTCTTAAAGAAAAGAAATAAAAACAGATTTGCTGCTGAATCCTCAGATTCTGTTTAATAACCTTTTTTTCATCAGACAGAGATGAAGAAACAATTTGCCATGTGTATCCATAGTTAATGTATGAACCATCTGGCAACCTTTCTAGAAGTATAGAGAACATATGTTTCATGTGGCTTTCCAGAGTGCCCAATAACAAATTTTAAAGCTGTTAGTTGACAGTAATAATCCCTACAGTGCTGACCCCTGCCCTTCTCAGTGGATAGGATGATTACATGGTTATAGCTTATTGGCTTTTGTCTAGGAATATCAGCCTTATATAGACTCTGGAATAATTGTATTCACTAATTTGTTATAGCCGTTATGTGGTTGCCTGTGAAAAAAAATCTGTCACTGCTTTCCTGACAGGATGATTTGGACTTCAAGCCCTGTGATAACTGAGATGTTGCTTGAAAGGAAATTGGACTACTGTATTTCATGCTTTAGAAGAGAGAACTCATTTTTTATAAGCACGTATGGGTCTCAGTTTTGAGAGAAAGTCAGTAATATACAAATGTACATTAAGGCTTTTAAAAAAAATATTAATGGGCAAAATTCAGCAATCCTGCCTCACAAAAGATTGCTTTTGAAAGCCATATTATTAGAAGAAGGTTCCAATATTTCAGAAGAGAATTATTTTTAAAGGACAGAGAGAGAGAGAGAGAGAGAGAGAGAGAGAGAGAGAGAGAGATTATGTTATATTATTATATTATGTTACATAACACAGCCTTCCACATTCATACTGTGATTTTAAATAGCAATGTATTCAGAAATCTCAAAAGCAATTCAAGAATATAGAAATTCTGTTACAAGAGACTATGGGTACGGATAATAAAATGCATGTGTAATTGTATATGAATGATAATAACAGTTATATCATGCTATCAGGAAAGAGAGCAGAGCTCCTTGGTGGCTAGAGCTGAATGTGCCAGAGATGCCAGTGGGTAGAGAGAACTAGTACATCAGGTAAGTGACAGTGAAGTGAGAGTAAGATTATTAACCTATGAGTGGAGTTTTATCCTTTGTGGTGGTAAAAAGTGCTCTGCCACACACATAAACTGTACTCACCACAAATCTATAAAAGCCCCCCCCCCGATCCCTCATCCCCATGCCACAATAAATCAGAACTGCTTGTAGTGCCCTTGTCAGAAAACATTCACAGCTAGCTGAAGTGATCCTGAATGGCATTTGGAGGAAGAATCAGTCAGGAACCTGTGGCCCAGTAAACCAAATTGTCCATATTCACTGACCATATTTCAGAAATAATATAGTTAGCATGCCAACCTAGTAGGAAGGGATAAATAATGTCACCCATACAGGTTTATCCTGCTGTAATTCATGCTGTGTCTGCCTTTTTCTTTTGTCTTGTCTTTGATTGTTAAGCCAAGAAAACAGTCCTTAAACAAATCAATTTTCCTCAATGTTGTTTTTTGCCAGAAAATGGTAGCAAACATAAAAAACTGGCCAAAAAAAGTCACAAATCATGGTTACATGACTACAGAATGCTGCAAACAGTTATAAAGGCCAGCTCATTGCCATTGCTCAAAATGCGATAATATAATAGTCGGGAGATGCCTGTTGTAACTTTGAAAGTGGGTCATAAGTAGCTTTTGTGGGGTCCATTGTAACTTTAGCAACCAGTTGTAAATCAAGGACTATCTGTACTGTATAGTATTGAATACTGCATCCAATGTGCTATCTCCTGGCAACCATGGGTTATGTTTTCCCTATGCTTTCTAAGGGTTTATTGTTATGAGCATTTTTACTTAACAAAAAGTACTTATATTAATACCACAAGTAATACAACAGGAGTATTCAAGGTAGATCTCTGGGTTTCCAAATTTGATCTCCTATATTTGATTCATTTAAGGCAGAATTAGGCAGATACAATCTGTATTTGTATTTTTGGTTTTTCCTGCTTAAATGTAATACTTTGCTTTTCTACACATTGAAACTCATTTTGTTGGATAGGGCCCATTGTTCAAGTTTGTCAAGATCTTTTTGGATCCTGAGTTTGTCTTCTGGAGTGTTGGCTACTCCTGTCAGTTTGGTGTCATCTGCAAATTTGATGAGTTTCCCTTCAACTCCCTCATCTAAGTCATTTATGAAGATATTGAAGAGTACTGGGCCTAAAATGGAATCTTGTGGTACCCCACTGCTTACTTCTCTCCATGTGGATGTAGTGCCATTGAAGACTACTCATTGAGTACGGTTTGATCCTTACCAGCTCAAGTTTGACTCAGCCTTCCATCCTCTCGAGGTCTGTAAATTGAGGACCCAGATTGTTGGGGGCAATATGCTGACTCTATAAACAGTTTAGTATCATAAAGCAATGTGAAGAGGTATATAAGTCAAAGTGCTATTGCTATTCTTCAGTAATTGCATCAGTTCTGGGCAACACTGGCGATATTTGACACACAAAGCCAAAGTAAAAAGAGAGTCAGAACGAAAATCTTATAAGGAATGGTTGAAGGCATAAAGCATATTTTTCTGGAAAATCAGAAATGGTGTGGAGGTGTGACAGCTATCTTAAGTATGTGAAGAGTTATCATATAAAAGACAAAGCAGAAATACTGAAAGTTGTTCCAGAAGAATGGTTTTTAAAAAAATAGTTTTAAACAAATTGATTTAAATTACGAAGAAGTAGATTCCAGGATAATTTAAGAAAAATGTCCTAATGGTAATAGCTGTTCAACAGTGAAACAAACTATTTGGGAAGTTGGTGGATTCTTTTTTTCTGGAGATATTTAAACAGAGGCTGGACAGCCATCTGTAAGAGGTGTTGTAACAGTTAACTCCTGCATTGGGGAAGGGGTTTGACTAGGTGATATACAACTTGACAGTGTTATATATTATGTTGTCAACTCAGAAGAGCAATATGAAAAAAAGAATCACTCTATAACTTGACAGAGCAATAACTGTTCTCAAAATGTTTTTCAAATAATTAAGTAGCTCTTAGATAGAAAGAACATTGTTTGAATGTTGTAAGCATCCCAGTTCTTTATTAAACCTGCTAGCTTTGTTCTTATTTTGGCCTTTCTTTTGGATGTGTCCTCGCTTTTCACAACTGCCTCCATTTGGAACTGGTAAAAGAATGGAAATGTTTTGGCATCTGTCTTTGACAATTAAAACAAAGATTGACATGAGTTGATACATCTGGTATGCAAGCTGATGCATTTTGCGTGTAATTTTTAGTTTTTATATACTTTGTGAGCAATCAAGAACAACTAAGCTAGAGTTACCGAATCAGTCACCTTTCAAATATAAAGACAAACTAAACCCTTTTTGAAGGACAAACAATTTAGAAACAATGAATCTGTGGGTAGAGTAGATTTGTTGGAAACGTACTGTATATTGGGACTGCAAGGGAAAGACTACTGTCTTTTTCATTCTAGCATTATATATGATTCATGGTAATTGTACCATAATACACATAAGTCATTTAGTTAATACAGATAACATTATGTTTATTTTTAATGTATTTCATGTATTCCCTTTTCCTCCTCCTCCTCCTCCTTCTCCTCCTCTCTGTTAATTTCTTTTCACACTCCTTTGATGATCAAGGTTTTCTCTTGTATTTCTTCAAACTATAATCTGGTCAGATTTTTTCTTGCTGTGCAATATTTCTTTCCAGTGTAATTATGTTTTTTCTCTTGACAATTATGTAGTGTAATAAGGAAAGGTTATTTAAAAAAGAGTATTCCCTTGAGAAATTTGGAACAAGCAGTATGTTCAATGCAGAGCAGTATGTTCAATAACAGCATGTATACTCTGCTCTCATTTTGAAAGATATGCTTGACTGTAGACTACACATGCACAAAAGTTATGTAATAAACTTCAGTATGCCTTCCTTAATGATGTCAGTGTCTTTAGTGTAGTGACTGTTTAAATGTGAGATTATTTATTATTGAGATGAAAGGTGTTTTCTTCAAATCTAGCTCAGCTTCTGCTGACTTCATTAATAAGGTTTTTTTATTTCCTATCTACCTAACATCCTGATATTCCTTTGTCACTCATCCAAGTACAAGTCAATAAGATGCATTTTTAAAGCTTTACAATGTTATCTGTGCTGGGAAGGATTAAAGATTGTAATATGTGAATAATGGAGGAAGTGTATATTTTGCTCAGAGCATTGGTACTTGGGCATCAGGATGTGCCTCTGATTTGTAGCTGGAGAGATAAAGCCATAAGTATTTTTAATAATATTACAAGCAAGCCTATTAAAACTGAGTTTAAAGCTATGGGCTCTATGCAGTAACAAAAATCAGGCACATCAAATCTCTTTATTGCATTGTATTTATCCTAAAACAAGAGGTAGATTTCCATACTATTATTACACCATATGTAACCAGTGTGGCACAGATTGGAGGCAGAAGGAAGTGATCTTAGGAATCTCAAAAACAAAGAGTAGGCAGAGAGACAGATTAAGGAGGGTAAAGTAAATTCTGAACTACGTATAACTTACTGCCTCCCCACTGGGTGTGATCAGTAGACCATGAAGTGCCAGAGCTATTGGGCTTGGATCTAAAACAGTATAGTGGTTAATGTATTGAACTAGGTCCAGATATCAGTTCAGGTTCTGAAATAGAGGTGGGATATAACTAAAATAAATAATAGTGTGGGTTGTTTGTTTTTTGCTTAGCATGTGCAATAAATTCTGAATTATTCAATGCCCATAGTTAAACAAGCCATTGCACAACATGATGTCTCAGCAAGAATATTGTTAACTAATTTTAAAGTTTAGACTACTTGCCATCACAAATCTCTATCATACTTCCTTTGACAGAATGGATAGCATCTTTTTTTGCAGGTTCATTCAAAAATTATTAGGGTGATATTCAATAGCAAAATAAGCATGACTGCCAGGTCAGATTCTCAGAGTCCTGCTCTTTGCATACTCCTCTCCCCTAATATGCTTTGAAGATATGCAGACTTTCTGATGCCGAAGTGGAAGGGATAGGAAAGAAGGGAACACGGAGAAAGAAAACAGCATTTGTACAGTAATCTACACTGGATCCAACTCAATTTCTTAACATATACAATAATGCTTAAAAATATCATGAGAAATTTGGGGTAGGTAATGGTTTAATGCCTCTTTTTAAAACAGCACTTTTGTTTGGTGTAACATTTGACTCATTTACAAATCTGCACTTGAGGTTACAAATATAACAGTGCCAGATGTTACTGTTTGAAAAGCACTGTAGATTTATTTAAATTACCCTTTGAAATGGCCAGTTTGGGTATGAAACAATTTTATATCCAGAAGGCATTCTCCACTTGTGAGACCCATATGTCTTGTTTCAAAATGTAGCATCACAGAAAGCCGTGTCAATAACATTCAGTTTCTAACTTAACAATATACCATTGCATGCAGAAAGATTATAACATAAATTAGTACTGAAATTCTTAAATGTTCTCTAACAATCCTATCATTTGCAGACACAATTTCCAATTTCCCACTCCAGTTAGTTTCTAGAGAATACACACAGAGAGAGGAGGGGGAAATCCGCATCTTTTTATGTCCGTGGTATGATTGTAATTATCATCTTTTGAAGCAGTTATAAATAATCCAGATAGGGTAACTTAACATAATAACACATCTTAGAATCCTATTAAGAACATTCATAGCTTTGATAGTCAAAGCAGAATACTTAAAACTGAAGTTTTTTGACAAAATTGATGAAAGAAAATCAGTGTAATCTCAACCGTCTTCCAGAAACATTTTGGGAGAGGGCTCCTTCAGGTGGCACAATACAGCATACAATAGATAGAATGGACCAGTGGATCCATTCCATCATCTCTAATGCAGATCAATTTTATTAGTCTTTCTCTCAACTTTATCTCACACTTCTGGGGACCAAGGGTAGAAACTTCTTCTTTCCTGTGGTCTAGAAAGGCCTTCCTATGGAGAAGAGACTCATCCCCTATCTGTTATTTTCAGGAAACAGCTAAGGACCAAATTATTTCAGAAGGCATTCTCTTAACAAAGATTATGGCACTTGTGCTATTTTTTATTCTCTAGTCTCTGTTTTTGTTGGTATTCTGTATTGATCGGTGTTTTATAATATTATTATTTCTTTTAACTATACCATATATGGTAAATATTAAATTGTAGTTATAAATATTATATTTATATAAACTACAAGTTGTCAAGAGGCATTAGATTGCAGCACATGGATGCATAGAGCAGTTCCATGGCCATTTCCCGTAATTATATCCAAAGGCTGATATATGAATTGTTATTCAATTTGTCTAAGCAAATGACAGTATTTAACCAAGTTTGACTGACCTCAGAAATTTGAGTAAGATCAAACCTGGTTAATACATGGATGGGAAATCACCAGGAATCCCTGACCCATAGGTTTTATTGGGCATTAAAAAGAAATAAATTTAATCCTGGATGAGGCATTGGTAAACATTTTCAAACATTTTGTTAGCATGTAAACTATTGTGCATATATATGTCCAGGGAGTCATTGAAAGTTGTTCTTTACTTCTGGGAATCTTTACAGATTGTTAAAACAAACTGATATTTTTTCTTCTTTTTCTCATCTATTTTTCTTTTGGGATCATATTCATAAAAACAAGCAAAAAATGTCTTGGTTTTATCAGTTGCACATATGTTACTCTGGAAGCTTTTTAATTAGACTGTGGTGAAAATGCTTTAAATATACAGAATTTTTAATTGAATTACACAATAGAAAGCAAATAGGATTGTCTGTAAGCCAGTAGTATGTAGCCAGCTTCCTAATATAGTTCTGATCTACTGATACTGAGTATATTGCCCTATCAGAGCAATTGGTATAATTAAGCTTAGTTTCAGAAATCAGTAAATGAGGATGTCACCAGTTACACTAGGATCCCCTTATACAGGTGCTCATGCAGAACTTTATTAATCAGTTGCATGAATATGTCAGGAACTCCCTGTAGTCCAAAAGATATCACTTTAAACTGGAAGCATCCTTACAGGCAGTTGAAGGCAGTCTTCCATTCATCGCCTTCCTTGACCCTCACCTGGTAGTACGCCTCCCTCAGATACAGTTTAGTAAAAACCTTCCCTTTGGCTAAATGTCCCAGCATGTTCTTCACAAGAAAAAGGGGATAAATATTCTCCACACATATGCTATTTATCCAACAAAAATCCAATGACTCATCTTCCTTCTCTTTGAATAGCCCTGGGGCTGCCACTTGGAACTTGGATGAAACCCCTAGCCAGATTTTTGTCAATGTAGTTTCTCAACTCCCCTATTTCGATCGGGGTCATTGAGTACATCTTGGGCTTAAAGACTTTTGTTCCTGCTCAGGAAGAAAACCCTATTTTGGACAAATGGCTGTCCAGTCTGTTCTTAAAAACTTCCAGTGTTGGAGCATTTACAACTTCTGGAGGCAGGTTGTTCCACTGGTTAATTGTTCTAACTGTTAGGAAGTTTCTCCTTAGTTCTAGGTTGCTTCTCTCCTTGATTAGTTTCCATCCATTGCTTCTTGTCCTGCCTTCAGGCGCTTTGGAAAATAGCTTGACTCCCTCTTCTTTGTGGCAGCCCCTGAGATATTGGAACACTGCTATCATGTCCCCCGTCATCCTTCTCTTCGTTAAACTAGACATACCCAATTCCAGCAACCGTTCCTTATATGTTTTAGCCTCCAGTCCCCTGATCATCTTTGTTGTTTTTCTCTGTACTCTTTCTAGAGTCTCAGCATCTTTTTTGCATCGCAGTGACCAAAAGTGAATGCAGTATTCCACGTGTGGCCTTACCAAGGCATTGTAACGTGGTATTAACACTTCACATGATCTTAATTCTATCCCTCTGTTAATGCAGCCTAGAACTGTGTTGGCCTTTTTGGCAGCTGCAGCACACTGCTGGCTCGTATTTAAGTGATTGTCCACTAGGACTCCGAGATCCCTCTCACAGTTACTACTATTGAGCAAGGTATCCCCTATACTATAACTGTACATTTGGTTTTTCTTGCCTAAATGTAGAACCTTACTTTTTTCACCACTGAATTTCATTTTGTTAGATAGCACCCAGTGTTCAAGTCTGTCCAGATCCTCCTGTATCTTAAGCCTGTCTTCTGGAGTGTTGGCTATTCCTCCCATCTTGGTGTCATCTGCAAATTTGATGATTTCCCCATCTATTCCCTCGTCCAAATCGTTGATGAAGAGGTTGAAGAGCACTGGGCCCAGAACAGAGCCTTGGGGCAGCCCACTACACACTTCCCTCCATGTAGATGCAGTTCCATTGAGGACCACGCGCTGAGTATGGCTGGTCAGCCAGCTATGGATCCAACTGATGGTGATGCTGTCTAACTCACATTTTTCTATCTTATCAAGTAGTAGGTTGTGATCTACTTTATCAAATGCCTTACTGAAGTCCAAGTAAATTATATCCATAGCATTCCTTTGATCCACTAATTTTGTCATTTGGTCAAAGAATGCAATAAGATTTTTCTGGCATGATCTGTTTTTGACAAACCCATGTTGGCTTTTAGTAATGACTTTGTTTGCCTCTAGGTGTTCGCTCATTCGTTGTCTTTTCCAGAATCTTCCCAGGTATTGAGGTCAGGCTGATAGGTCTCTACTTTCCTGGATCCATTTTTTTCCTTTTTTGAAGATGGGAACTACATCAGCTCTTTTCCAGTCCTCCGGTAGTTCCCCAGTGCTCCAGGATCTTTGAAAAATATAGTTCAATGGTTTTGAGATCACATCTGCCAGTTCCTTGAGAACCTGGGGTATAATCCATCTGGTCCTAGTGATTTGAACTCATCTAGGCTGGACAGGTGCTCACTTACCATTTTCTTGCCTATCTTAACTTGTGTTTCTATTCTGTTTTTTATGGCACTATTTTTGGTGGGTTGGTCTGTTTTTTCCCTTTGTGTAAAGACAAAGGGAAAAAACGAGTTAAATAATTCTGCTTTCTCTCTGTTCTCCCTAATCAAAATCTTTTCGGCAATCAATGAAGTATATAGTGACTTCTTTTTGGCGTTCTTTGACTTTCTCAATTATCTAAGATGCATCAGCAAAAATGTTGCATGTTTCCTGGCCTTTTTTATAACCATATTTGCCATTTGGAACTCTTAACTGTGTTGAATGATCCTAAGAATTGTTTTGCTGTGAAATTAAGGGTATTATGTAATAGTCTGCACATTCTGTTAAGTCTCTTTTTGGTATTTTTTGGATTAGCTTAGGTAGCACTTGTGTTGGTTCTTTTACTGCTGCTTTCTCTATTTCTGTGGTTATTTCATCAGTTTCTGTAGCCCTCTGACTTGGTAATGATCAGTACGCTATTCTAATCTAACATTAGTAATAAAGATTCATGTGAATGGGGAATATCTTCTAAGGCAGTGTTTCTCAACCTTGACAATTTTAAGGCATGTGGACTTCAACTCCCAGAATTCCACAGCCAGCATTGGAATTCTGGGAGTTGAAGTCCACATGTCTTAAAATTGTCAAGGTTGAGAAACACTGTTCTAAGGTAACTTGGAAATTCACATCTTCACTATATAGCATTTTAATATACTCCTTTCATCTTTGTTTGATCTGCTTTAAATCATTCATTATCTATCCATTGGCATCCTTTAGCATATCAATTCAAAGTTGAAACCACCTCCTGAGTTCAGGGATATTTTGAAAGACTTTCTTTTTTTTTTCAATGTCTGTTTCCATCTTTACAAATATTGTTGTAATATTTTTCTTTGTCTCTTCCAACAACTCTCTGAAATTCTTTATTAAGCTCCTTCCTTAATGAAGTTACAGTTCTATGGTCTTTGATTTGGTGTCATATGATCTTCTCATGTACTCCATGTTCAGTCTATGTAAAGAAATCTCGGTTGAGTTGAACAGACCAGAAGCTCTTAGCATGTGGTTTCAATCTTATTAGTTTATGTTGCACTCAAAAGCAGACTGTCTGCCAGAAATTTAATCTTGAAAAATACACTTGGGGAATTGTCCTTTGATTCTGAATGTTTATCATATTCTTCTCCAAACTTTTGTTCTCCAGATGTGTTAAGACAAAAAGCTCCCAGAATCCTCAGTTATAAAATTTGCTCTGACACATTGAGTGTTATGTTTGCCTTCAATATTATTTGATCTTAAACTGTGTATGATATATCAATTTATGCCTAGCTATTTGAGAACTGTCTCTATTTTATATTATAAATCTGCTGTCTTTGAAAATTTTTAAGAAATGGTTTATATAGTTCTGTGTTGTAACCTTCCCCATCTAGGATTTTAATATCATATATAAAGATTTAAAATCCTGATCATCCAAACACAAATCACAAATGTGCAAAGAGCCACTAAACAGATAATTGTCTGATTTTATGAATAAACTCATAAGACTATAAAAATATTTTTTCTTAATCCAACTAAATGTAAATCTATTACAAGACCCTTTTTTCTATACTGTATATTTCAACTCAAGTGGGGCTTGAACTGAGGTATCTGCTACTGTTGTTCTACAACAACCTACATATTGCTTTTAAATGTTTAAAATAGCACATTGATATTTTGACCAGTAGCTTTTAGTGGTTCTGTCTCCCATCAATTTGTCTGATCCTCATTTAAAGCAAACTAAGCTAGTTGCCATCACTACAACAAAGTCCTATAATTTAATTGCATACTTTCAGAAGAAAAGAAAATACAATTTATTCTGTCTGTCATAAACTGCTGCTTGTCATCTTCATCACATGATCTTTTCTAGCATTTACGAGATAGGAAGATATAACTTTATCCAAATTTTACATAATTATGTACAATTCTCACATATTTTGCCCTCTACCTTTATTTAATTAGAAAAGCCACAAACGTTTCAACTTTACATTGTAGCAAAAATGATCCAGCCTCTCAATCATTTTATCTACAGTATCAGTTTTAAAAAAATCATTTAGCGGGTCCTTCTACATTAGTTGTGTGGCAATACTTAGATTTTAATAAAAGCAAGATACTATTTATTTTTAAATGCTAGTGTATGAGTTTTGCTTTTTCATTTCTACCTAATTCTACCAATCTTGATTTACTAACCAAAATAGTATTCAGGAGATAGTGATGTCTTCCATACAGGCTTTCAGTGCTGTAAAAGTAATCTTTCTATCCAATTCTGTGAGGTATATAAGGGATCAAGGTTAGGATGAGAGAGAGAGAGAGAGAGAGAGGGAGGGAGGGAGGGAGGGAGGGAGGGAGAGAGAGAGAGAGAGAGAGAGAGAGAGAGAGAGAGAGAGAGAGAGAGAGAGAGAGAAGATGTGATTTGAATAGGCTATTTCTGATGTCCCAGAGAAGAGATTGTATTAGTAATTGCCTCATAATAATGGAACCATTTTTCTAGGGAAATATATATGATCTCTAATTTGCAAGTTTTATAGGCCTAGAAGATCTCTTATTACAATATGCCTTTATTAATGTTTGATTAACACTGTAACTAATTCAATGTCACTCAGTGAGTTCAACCATGATAGAATCTGATCTCCCTAGGTATAACATTTTTACCACTACAACTTGCATGTACCTAGGACTAACTGCATCTTGGACTACATCTGTTTTTTTAAATAATCTTTATTTTGTTATATACACAATGCCATGAATTCGTAAGTAATTAGTTCCAGCAATTAATTTTTGCCATTGGTTTGATAGTGTGGGTTGGTGTTTTAATTTAAACCAAGTGCCCTTTCCATTTGCTTCCTTTTTCTTCCTTTCATTTTCCTTCACACACTGAAAAGAAAACTTGCCTCTGCTTCTAGAATGCTTAATATGTTTGATGTGCACATTGATTCTCTTAGTGAGGATATTGCCTTTAACCTTCTTGTTCACAATAATGGTCACAGCATGCTGAGTAATGTTGTATACTTTATCTTGCCATGATAACATTTGTGGGATATGCCTTTTAAAACTGTTCTCATGCCCTTAATGTCAGTGATATCACCCTTCTTATAGATGTGCATGTAGGTAGAAAAAGGAACCCCATGTTTACAAAAGGATCTTGAAATCTGTCCCTTTCTTATTTCCCTTTGTGTTTGTCATCTCTACTTTAAAATGATAGTGACAAGTAATTTATTAAGTCTTATGTTTTTGTTCTTCACCAGTTACTTTTGCAACCAGTGAACAAAAAAGTGCAGAGAAAAGTTGTCCTATATCTTGATTCCCTAGGTCTAATTTATATATACTACAATTGCATGGTGTACCATGACTGCCAAGTTCAGTGGAATGTTATCCTTTGATGTGGCTGGGATAACTGAAAATAAAGAAGACATCAGTTCAAGAGCTTTTATTTGTTCATTCCCTTTGGTAGTTGTAACCATCACAATAAAAGGAAATACCATCTCTGAGTGAGTATAGGATTCTATTCCACGCTTCCCAAGGGTCTATCAAATTACCATACCATACCATACCATACCATACCATACCATACCATACCTCTCTAGTACAATAGTGATAAAAGCCTGCAAAAATGAACTACGAATTCTAGTCACTTAGCATATGGGTTACAGTGAAGATATTACACTTTCTTTTGAAGCAAAAAGTCACATGGGTTGTACATGATCATTAGTTGAATTAACAGTTTATCAAATTTGGCTAATTATACTGGAAGTTAAATCATGCATTTGTGATTGGAATTAAAGAAACCATTCCATAGATATCTTTTAGTAGGAGATAGAAGCTTCAGGACATTTGTTTCTCTTAATTAGCTGTGCACAATTTGCTAGCTGAGAGGAGAAAAAGAAAATTGGCTATAAAAAAATTAAATATCCTTTAATTATTGCTTTAACTTTCCAGCACTTTGAATCTAAAATGTATGTAATGATTACAAATGAGTCATTCATTTTATATTTACTGGCTGAAACTCACCTTGTTTTAATTCCCTCTGCAAAACTAAAAATGCATCTTAAAATTAAAACAATGGAAACTTATATAAAGTTGCTCAGATTTAGGCAATAATCAAGCACAGGTAAGGTTTTTCTATTTGAAGTACCCGAGTCAGAATTTAAAAAGAGGGCAAGAGAGTAACAATAATGGGTTGGTTTAGTCTCTGGGAGCACCCCATCATTAGAAGAGAAAAGATGACTTTTGATGATTCTCTGCTTACACCCTTTGAAAATTTACTATGAGAGGTTGGACAACATAAAATCACAAATGATGGCAAAAGAAAGCAACAACTGGTAATGTCCTCTCTTCTGCTTTCTGCCCATGAGATTCTTCACTGATCCAAAAGTCTTTCAAAGAAGGAAAGAGCTCTTCCATTTAAGGAAGACAAAAAATGTTTCCAGGTCCTAAAGCTACAAATCAAAAGGCCTTTAGGGCCACCAAAGCAGTGGGCAAGTATGCAAAGCTTCATTTGTGTATGCGCAGAATTTAGGTTGTGTGCCAAAATCACCGAAGCTGCTACCACCAGCCAGCAGAACTACAAAGGTTGGCGATCCCTACTCTAAGCTATAAATGTGTGGTTATAAAACATATCTGGCCTCAGACAACGTACTAAACCAATCCAAACAAACTATTGTGCAGCTTAGCACAGAGGTTTTCAATTTTTTTCAGGCCTTGGAACATTTTTTATTTTTAAAAATTCCTGAAACCCCTGCTACCTGCACACACAGACTGATCAGCTGTAATTAACAAAAATGCTTCCTGGGGTGATGAGGCTTCTGAACTTCCCATTCAGCTGGACCTTAGAAAAATAATATCTTGTCTCCATTCCCACCTGTTTAGTCTTTCACAGAACCCTGCAGAATGTAGTTTGAAAAACATTGGTTTAATGTATATGGCAATTCAGACAAATCCTGAAATTATATCACCAGAGATGTATTTGGTAGGGGATCCTTCAAATACCTTAAAAAAAAGAAAAAAAATTGAAAAGACAGACAGTAATGAGGATGAGTTTTTTTTAAGCACTAGGTACACTTATAACTAAAAAGTATCTATAATACTCTATGGTAATGCTAGAGATGTGCATGCCAAACTTATGTAGACTCTTCTAATTCCTATAATATCTTGATCTCACACACATGAATGATTTTCTCTGTTTTCTACCTTTCTTTCACATCAGTGAATTTTGGCTATTTTACTACAGGTCACAGCAGTGGCACAAACTGGGCACACTCAGAACTAAACATCCCAAGTAATCCTTACAAGTGACTTCAGCCTTTTTAAGGCTACCAATAGTGAAGGTTAATCATGTATTGTATATCTCAATCCACCTCTTCAATCTGCCAACATTTAGATCAAATAACTTTTTTTTATAAATAGCAACTATTGGGAAGGAGGGAATATAGTGAAGGGGAAAACATTTAACTTTATACCTTTATGACTGCAAAATTCCCTCAGAACATAGGAACTATTGTCAAAAGAGAGAAATTCTCAATGGAACTTCAGTTCTTCAGGGAGTAAGTGCCCCAACCACAATTCTGATGGAATTAGTATTGCTGAGCTGTATATAATTTAGTGGCATCTAATATTAATGATCCACCCTTATCAGTTTTATTATTAAGCACATCCAGGATTGACAACAACACTTCCTCATTAAAACACTGTTCCTATCTTCCATAATCTGGTAAGACTGCTTCCCTCTGCTTAATGGCATACAATAGCCAGCTCCAAAGGTCTCTAACCTCAGGAAAATAATACCATACAAGATATAGTATACTAATTTGCATAAGATACTTATATAAAATACTGATAAGATAATTCACTATATATGATACCATAGCATCTTTCATTAATATTAGCATGTGGTCCATCATATTTAGTCAACAAATATTGGGAGGGAGAGAATAAGAATAAGCTTTCCTCCAACTTATTTTTTACAGAATTTAGAATGGATAGAGGTTTGTTTTAAATCTAACCTAGAGTTTTTTTGACAAGGAAATAGTATCTAGCTACACATTATTTTATAAGTAATGTAAGAAGCTGTTTAAGTATTTTTATACAATGTGATTAAAAGATTCCTTTCACCTACTTCTTGATTTAACTCAGTGCTTCCCAAACATTTTCCTTCATTCCTCCAAACTTCTTATTGGGAAGTTATTTTTATCCAAAGTAGGTAAAACATTTTAAGTCAATTTAGATGTCTGCTATGATTGAGTAATGGGTTTGTGTTTTGTTACCCAAAGAAAAAATCATTTTTACCCAATCCCATAATAATATTGAATGAACTAAATATTGAGAATGTTTGAAATAAAAAGACAGAATATAAATTTGGTTTATTTGATCAAGGTTAAAACAATATATGTTGTTACTTTTAGCAAACCTTAATGGAGTTTTTGTTCCACTTAATGGAGTTTCTGACACCAGAACTGAAAAGATGATGTGAGGAGTCCTTGCTACTCTCTGAGCTTGTTTGTTGTTGTTGTTGGTTTTTTTTTGCAGACATTTCATTGCCCAAACTAAGTAGCATCATCAAATTAGCACTGATGATGTTACCTAGTTTGGGTAATGAAAAATCTGCAAGAAAACAAGCCAGTTCAGAAAGCATCAAGGATTGTCCTGTCAACCCTAAGCAACAGATATTCTCCTTTATTAGTGAAAAGATGTTTTATGGTTTTGTTTATAGATAGGAGATGGACTATGGGATGAAAAGATAATTGTTTGTAACCTCAGAAGGAGTGAAGAGTCACTAAATCTGTTTATATTTGTTCTTATTAAGGTTGGAAGTCACTTCTTTATATATTTATTTTCTTTTTCTTTATTATATTTTCTTTATTCTTTTTCTTTCTTTTTTAACCTTTTTACTTATTTTTCTTCTCTTACTCTCTCCTCCTTATGTTTAATTTGTATTAAATGTTATTTATTTTTAATCATTAAATTTATATGGCACCCATATTTTACTATTTTTACTATTATTGTTTTACTGTTATAATCAAAATTCTTAATCTGTGTGGCAATTTAAGCAAATAATTATATACCAATTATAAACATGGCATATTTAATAAAAGTGCAACCTGGTTGAATCCATGTTATTTTCTTGGCAACACAATACATCTGGCATGCCACTTCAGTGATGTTTCAGTTTCCCATTCTAGTATATAGTCCTGGGATTTCCTGGGATTTCCTGATCATCTTTTAATCAAATCTAGTCCTGCCCAGATTTTTCAAGGTCTAACTATCTTGTTCATAATGCTATGCCATTCTTTTTGAATCTCATAAGCAGATCAACTGAAGCAGAGACTGTAGCTATAAAGGAAAAAATGGGAAAGAAAGCAACAACAACCATATCAGTAGCAATTAACCTCAGTTTTAATTTTGGATGTATTACATCAATGCTGGTGCTTGTTATACACAAAAGAATTATAGGCAAGGATGATTCATGGTACAGACTGATTGATTACAGTTTTCAGTGACATCTACTTCAAGTATCAGATGTATTTCAACTACATTAAGTTGAAACAGAACAAGAAAACCTTCTATAATCAAAGAGCAGCATCAATCACTCAATATTCAGAACATTATTGGTTGTTGGCTTGCTGTACCTCAATAATGAGAAAACAAGCTTACTGTAACCTTCCTCAAAAGAGGAATTTGAATGCTGCTGCACAGAAGCCCTACCTAAATCTGATGAATGGGACTTAGAATAGGACCCTTGGTGATAAATTCCAACTAAGGGAAGAACAGAAGTTGTCTGTAAATGCCATTCAGTTTTGAAATGAATGGAAATTCAGGACTTGTGTTAAGTGATCCAAACCTTACTCACTCTGAGCCTTTTTAAAATGTTGAGAGTCCCAGGAACAGAATGTTCATTTAACCATACTCTCCCATCCCACATTTTTCATGCTTTGTCTTGCATCTTTATAATGCTATTCCCAAAGTCCCATGAATTGAGGATCTGTGCTGAGGTTGCAGCTCTGAAATAACTTTTAGCATCTTGTAAGTGATAAGTTTCAATTCATGCTTCTTGAATAAAAAATGTGATTCCATTTGATCATTGAAAAAAACTAATTATGCTTTGGATGTATGGTTCCCATTTTTCACCCTGTTTTAAAATATCCCTTACTAAACTCTCTTTAGTTTCAAAGGTGATCTTTCACTTGCAATTTGAAATTGGATAGTCTTTCTAGGATAATACCATTACCCTTACCCCACCCCACTTTAAAATAGTAGTGAAGTATGAAAATTTGACACTTGGTAAAGCAATAACTGAGACTGTCCAGCTGCACAACTTTGCAAAGCATAACATTTCCAGGAAGCTTGTTGGCTTTGAGTTTGTGATCTGATATTATTTGATTTATTGCTTCAGAATGTGTTAGGCTTCTGAACATTAATGTGTTATATGATATATATATTATTCCTTCAAACTGAAAATCAAATAAATCTTTATCCTTAAGCATTCTCAGTTATATTAAAATTCTGATGATGAATGAATGAAATGATTCCTGAACATAAGAAATTATTATCTGTATTTTGCATTACCATCCAAATGTGTGCTAGTCATGAGGTTGTGTGAAATCATGAATTATACGGTTAAAAAAAAAGAAAGAAAAATTGCTATGTCTATACTTTCTATCGTATATTCTGATTGAAAAAAACTTGGCTTGCAATAAAATAAACTCTGATTACTTTTGTCTCTAATTTCTGTGGGCTGGAATGCACTATTCTTGAAGAGTATAACTATGAAATATAAGTATTACATTTAATTCACATAAAGCAATACATATTTATGTATTATATTTTGCAAAATAGAAAATGACCATTTCATGCGTACACATGCTTACTTATCATTTGCTTCTACATTTCACACAGATCTATGCATGCAATTTGCAATGTCTCAGCAGATTTTAAACAGGTAATTCAGTCATCAGTAATCTTGCAAGCTTTCCCTGTTTACAGATTTTGTGTTATAAAGACTTGTTTTCCACCCTTGATTCAATTTTTTGGCACATGTTTGTACAATATTTGCCAGCGGTGAGTAAGCCAACTCCACAGATGGCTCTTCTGATGCCAAATACTTTGGTATATTTGCCAATTCGTATCTAGAAAGCTATATAAACTGGATATAATCCAAAGAAAACCTGGTGCATTTTCCAGTTATTGCAATCTTCAGCACATCTTATCTCTCATTCTTCCTGTTGATCTGTTTTTCTTAACTTTTTTAGAAGTATGGAATTCTTATTATTTATTAAGAGAAGATCTGCTGAATCACACCGAGATTCATCTCATGTAGCTTCATATTTTAGTGACCTACTACATAGCTATGGAAGGTCCAAAAACAGGAACAGAAGAGAGACTAATTCTTTTTAAGCCCACCAAAACTGATGGCTATCACAAAAGCTAATTGCTTTGGAGGGGAGACAAGAGTGTCTGGGGCCTAATGTGTAGCCAAGGACATATAATCTTCCCACCAAAATTCCTTTTATAGTAACTTTGGGATGATCTGTCCTAAAACCATATTTTTTCACGTCTATTATAATTCCTTCTCTGCCATCAATGACTTTGATTAGTCTAATCATATTCCCTACTCCAAGCCTTCTACCTACAGTAGACAAGAAAAGATCTCTGAGGCCTCTGATAAGAGTTTGGAGATTTTGTTTTTGAACCTTAGATGAACATCCACCTTAGATGTTCTTACAAGCAGACAACACACTATTCATTCCTAGCTTAAATTTGTTTTGAAGACAAAATGGAATATATGCCTGACAATTTTCCCAGACCATTGGAAAAAGGACACAATACAATGTGATCATTTCATTTTGTTTTTTAACTTCATGTTATATTATTATATGCCAACAACAACAACAATAATAACAACAACAACATCATCATGGTCTTATGCATGTGACAATTCATCTTGCTTTTCCTACTTCTTAATTTTTCATCTGCTATCCAGGTCAAGATGTATTTGACTGAAATTCAATTAATAAAATTACTTTGTGTTCTCAGTATTATATGCTGAAATGCAACTCTTTGTACTTGCTGATCTGATCATGAAAACAGTGAAGTCAAGCTTATTTTGCCTTTAGTTCTGTCCTTATTCCTTTTTACAATCAGTAATTCCACTATATTTAAAGGGGCATATGGCTATCCTGGGTTTTTAGCCTTTTCTCCTGGCTTCTGCCAATCCTTGTAGCCTACCATCCTACTAAGACTCATATACAATGAGTAAAGAGACCATATTGTGTTCTTTCGCATCTCCTGTATGCCTGCTAGCAAACTCTACCATTTGATTCCCTTTCTTAGAATATACTTGTGAGCAAAGTCTTTATCTGGTCTTTCTTCTCATCAGGCTTTTTATCAGCAAAGCCACCATGAATCATCCTCTCCATCTCTTCCATCCACCTGTAAAGTTGCCATAGCTGCCTAACTCTTTCGTCTATTTGCAACCAGCTAAATAAACTCTAGCAAAAAAGGCTCCATTTTAAACATCAAAGTTTTCTTTTTTTTTAAACAAGTTTTATTGTTTTTTTCATTTTACAAACAAGTCCTTAAGAATCAATGTGGTGGCAGGGCAATCAATTGTCCACAAACAAAGTCATACACATAAAATTTTAATTAAATCATTAAAAAACCCTCTCTTTTCCCTCTAGTAACATATTATATTCAAGTTAATATATTTCAATACAACTAAGTCAATCATAAAAATTCTCAATAACCTTTCATCTAAATAGACCCACAAATCCAGATCTTGTGTTAAGCTTAACTATTTCAATTGCTATATTCCATATTTCTAATCTAAATACATAATTAACACTTTGGGTGTCTCCCCATTACCTTTTTCCTTAACATATTCAATAAACATTTATTAGTATCATTTCTTCTTTTTTCTTATTCTTTTCCATTACAACGTAGCTATCATTTCTAATAAAAAAAATATTAGTTCAAAACAGAAAAGAAAAAAAGAACAAAGAACAAAAACAAAGACAAAGACAAAAGAAAAGAAAAAAGAAAAAAGAAAAAAATACAACATCAAGGTTTTCTTTATGCAGCAGAGGACTAAACCAGTCATATAGCCAATAAACATACTGACTGGTTCAGAAATAAATCATCCAGACCATGGGCTGACTCTGTCTAAATAACAGTAACAGTAACAATAACAATAAAGTTGGAAGGGACCTTGGAAGTCATCTAGTCCAGCCCTCTGCTCAGGCAGGAAACCCTATACCATTTCAGATAATCTCTTCTTAAAAACTTCCAGTACTGGAACATTCACCACTTCTGGAGGCAGGTTGTTCCATTGGTTAATTGTTCTGTCAGAAAGTTTCCCCTTAGTCCTAGGTTGCTTCTCTCCTTGATTAGTTTCCATCCATTGCTTCTTGTCCTGCCTTCAGATACTTTGGAGAATAGCTTGACTCCCTCTTCTTTGTGGCAGCCCCTGAGATATTGGAACACTGCTATCATGTCCCCCCCCCTTGTCCTTCTATTCATTAAACTAGACATACCCAATTCCAACATCTTTTTTACATCGCAGTGACCAAAACTGGATGCAGTATTCCAAGTGTGGCCTTACCAAGGTATTATAAAGTGGTATTAATACTTCATAGGACAACTAGGAGCATTACGGCCAATCTAAGCAAATGGACCGGTGACTCACTCAAGGAGCAGGGTGCAGAAGTAGCTGGCCATATAAGTAAACTTCCAGATCCTTTACTTTCACTATGACGATGTTGGCAGTGTGGAGGGTGGGAGGAGAGGAGATCAAGCAGGCTGGCCTTGAGCCGATCTACAATTGCTGTGGCAGCCACCTGTGCTGGCAGCAGCAAACAGGCAAGAAATACAGCCCTCCAAGAGGAATGAAAAAATGCAGCAATGGCTGGAGATGAGGCATGGAGGAGAGAAGGAGATGGAGAGTGGAAGGATTCTTATGTGCTTGTGTGACTTTGAAGTTCTGGGATTTGTTCAATGAGGGCTTTGTGTTCTTAAGGAGTGTTTGGCAATTTCTATTTGGCTGATGGCTGATGTCTCGTGATAGCTTCTATTGTTCTTCTCTTGTTAGCTGTAAGTTTTGCTGCAAGGGATTTTGAAGTATTTTTCTCCTGAATGGATTTTGCCTGTAGCATTCCTTTACTTATGAATGGAGCCATGTGGGGAGGTTGCCTTAGCTGGCAGCCAGTATATACATTTTTTTTTTCTTCCATAAGTGCCGGCTGTGCTCCTTACTTTCCTTTCTAGCTAGTAGCTAATTCTTAAAGGAAAATGTGCCTTTTTAAGTTAGTTCACTCAGCAGCTTGTCTTTTCTGTCTCTGGAGGCCTTTCCTTGTTTGATCAATATATGGAAGAGGGAAAATATGGGGGGGGGTTTCAAATTCTTCCTTCAGAAGGAGATGGGAATGAGAAAAAGGGAGGCAGGGAAGGGAGGGAGGAAAGGAAGTCCCACCTTAGCACTTGCCACCAGAAGCTCTGCCATTGATTTTGCTTGTCAAAAGATTGCAGAAGGGGATCACATGACCCTGGAACACTGACCATTATAAATATGAATCAGTTGCCAAGCATCCAAAAATAAATTCACATGACCCTGGGCTTGCTGCAATGGTCATAAGTGTGAAAAATGGTCATAAGTCATTTCAGTGCAATTGCAACTTTGAACAGGTTTTTTTTTTGGGTCATCAAGTTTTTGACACCTTGCTAGGTGGTACTCAAATATTGCCATATCCTAAAAGTGGTACAATCGGTAAAAAGGTTGAAAAGCCCTGCTCTATATTCATGGGACCTTGCTAAATGATTAACAAGCCAAAGTCTACTTTGCCCTCTGAATGTAGACCTAGTCCAATTCAACAATTTCCCTGATGCTGTCCTAAACTTTCTAGGACTGCCGCATTTAAGATTGCCAAGGAAAAAAAAACCCTGAGAGTTCATAGAGCTTTCTTTCAGCATAGTCAGCTCTTGAAAATTAACAGCACGGATACAACTAGCTTTGATTCATTGTCAAACATTGCCACCAGGTGGCTTAATAATGAAAATTACTGTTAAGAGTTATTGTTGACAGAAAATCTTACTTTTGGCAGTTGTAAAAGCTATTAATAAAAATATTTAGCCACAAAGCTATTAGGAAAATATGTGGTTTGGAACAAATATTATACTATATTAAAACAGCTTTATCTTTTCAACAGCATGAAACAAAACAACCACTTTTCCTGTCTGACGTATATACTCATTATTCAAACATATGAAATTCTGTATTCCTTTACTATCTCCTTTAAATTAAGAAGATTAGGGGGGAAATTGTAGGTAATGTAAAATAAATATTCCAGGATATAAAATGGAAAGCACAGAATTGGGAATACAGAATTTTATCCTTAAAATTCTTTCTGAAAATCCTAACAGAGACATGTATTTACCATTATTATCGTATCAGGCAGATTCCAAATACAAACATGTCATGAAATATGAATTCATTAGACAATGGTTATGCAGATGAATCTATATAGGGCTTCTACAAGAACATCTTTTTGGACCTAGACCACAAGTAGAATTTTGAGAGCATGAAGTGGGTGCACTTACAGAATAGCTACAATGGGACAATTGCTTAATCATAAAATGGCTGAAACAATAGGTATGGCCAGTGTCAGAGTATCCACTTAGTAGAAAGCAAAAGATGCCCTAGGACAGGGGTGTCAAACTGTTGGCCTACGGGCTGGATGCGTCATGCTGAAACCACGCCCACCCCATTGCTGGCAATGGAAGAAAAGTCACGATACGTCACAACACATCACATGACGTTGCGAGTTTGACACCCCTGTCCTAGGATGTTATTTTACAAATTTTGTGGGACTAAAAGTATTGTCTCAATTAAACACCATATGGGAGGCTGTGTTTTATATTCCAATTTCCATTTTTTTAAAAAAAAAATCCTTTTTTTAAGAATATCAGGATAGATTAGAAACTTGGTAAACACAGGAGAGGAGAAGGCAGACACCTAACCCATATTATGGCAATAAATGATACGGAAAATGCAAGCTACAATCTTTTGCAGCATTTGGACATTATTTTAATAAGCCAAAGTTTTATCTAAAGCAAGGTTTAATTCTGTTTAGTGAAATATTTTTGCTTCCACTCTTGGAATATGGCTCAATGATAATAAAAACTAGATATTTCTGAAGTAAAACTGACAAAGAAGAAACTCGTAAACTATTTTTGGATTACAATTCTACGTATGGGATTTGTACCACATCTGAAATTTGAGTTCCTCTTAGCATGAAGTTTTTAATTGTTTGAATTGAAATTTCTGTTTTATAATGTGCTGATTATTGCTGTTGATAATCAGACAATACTTGAATTTTAACAATTATTTTCATTTGCTTCAATATTATGTATTCATTTGTTAAAAACTGATAAAATGTTTTTTTTTTTAAATTAACCAAACACTATGTGACTTGTAAACTTCCCTGTGCTTTATTTTATATTTTTTTCATCTATTCTTTGGATATGTGTCTGTATGTCTTTTAGTACTGGGCAGTATTCTTCTAGGATTTGGAGTTTGTTTCCTTTTAAGATCCACATTTACAAACATGCATTGAGATACAGACCTGCATTCAGTTGCAGCTATCCAATTCTTTTGGCCTTAGGACTTATGAGAGTAACATGTGTTTAAACACATCCATCTTTTGATTCTACTTGTAATTCATCTTGGTCTTTCTCATTCTCTGATAAAGTCATGTTCCCATGTTTTGTAAGATAAAATCAGAAAGTTTCTATTGGAGTGAGACATGTTTGACCTCATCCATTTCTCACTTTGGAGACAGAGGATGCCTTGGTTCATTCTCTTCTTTTTATTTCATCTGAGAACAGAAATTGAGGTATGAGATTCTCTTATAGTTTCACATTTAGCCTGTGTGGTAAGACAGACATTTTTTGGAATAGCAGTAACAATACCGTGTTTTCCCCAAAGTAAAACCTGGTCTTATATTATTTTTGCCTCCAAAAGAGGCATTAGGTCTTATTTTCGGGCAGTGTCTTATATTTTTTGTAACATCTGCCTCGCCTTGTGGCAGTGGCATCAACAGCCCTATCCAACAGGAGCCCACATGACTACTGGCCCATTTCTGCTGCTGGCCACTTCCATGAAGGTCTGTGTTAGTTTATTTAAATATTTACTCCAAGCAGTTAAGAGTAATAAAAAAATACAATAAAACCACATTAATCTCCTAAAAAAAACCAAGTCCTCCTTGGAAAACAAATAACATTTAATATTCACATTAAAAACCAAAACGGGAACAATTAAAAATCTCCAAAACAGTTTGATCAACTTTTCAGGACATAAAATACAGAAAGCGTACTATACTTCCAAAGTCCAGCAGAACAATATAGATATTGCTGTTTTAGTATTAGCTGAACAATATTTTAATAAAGTGGGAGAAGGGAGAGTGGCAATCCAGGGCTTCAGGGGAAAGCTATTCCACAAGAATGGGCAAGAGATGCCTACTGAGAAGATGTGTCTTTTAATTTCCACTCTCTTTCTTAGTTGAATGCCCAGAATGGACAGATTTGTTTTGAAGAGACAAACTTGAAGGTTAAATAGAAGCCAAGCCATTTAAGGCTTTATCAATTAAACTAGCAGTTTGAAAATATTCTCAATAATCTATTCCAGTTCCAGAAAATGATACCACATGACTGAACCAGCTCTCACCTACCTCAGTTGCACAGCCTGGTAGTCTTTAAAGTAATTAAATTGCAGAAATATAGCTCTTGGGCTTATGGCTGCTGTTGGAAAAGATATTCTTCCACAGGTGTGGGTGATGCTACTGTAGATATACCTGTTTTAGGAACCAGATGCTCTGGCTATAATCATGCCTCCACTATCTCACACTTTTTATATTGCAACAAACTCTAACTGGGCCTGCCGCTGAAGATTACAGTATTTGGAAACTTCAGTTGGAACAGAATGTAGTTGTGTGCTAACAGGTAAAAGCTGACTCAGCAATAACTTCTCTTCTTCGATCTCTGCATTGGTCATTTATATGCTGCCAGATACAATTCAAAGTGCTTGTTATCATCTATAAAGTCCTTCATCGTTCAGATCCAATTATCTTGGGTTCACCTGCTCTATGTAGAATGCACATGTTCTATATTTGAATTGTGAAGGCATACTGTACAATCCTATTTTTCACCAAACTAAAGAGCTGGGGATCAGGAAGCCTGTCTTTCTGTAGCTAGCCCAGCCTTACAGAAAAATTAGCCCTAATGTAAGAATATTCCCTTTTTCGTTAACATCCAGAAGCGAAGTTAAAAAAAAAAACAGTTGTCTTTTGCTAGGCTTTTCAGTTATAATTTATATGGACGTTGTTTTTGAAATATGATACAAACTTGGCAGATGATGATGATTATGAAGAAAAAAATTCCTTGTTTGTGTGCTTTTCCTGGTCATCAATAGATGTGAGTTCAGGGGAACCATCAAATCCCTGGTTGATGCTGAAGCATCTCCTGTACATTCTTAATAATCTGTGGCAGATTCAAGAATTCCTCTCATATGTCAACCACTCCTCAGAAATAAGCAATTGCTATCATCCATGCAGAATAAGAAATAAGTGTGCATTATTAAAAGTAAATATATACAGGTAGTCCTTGACTTATAACCATTTGTTTAGCAACCATTCAAAGTTACAATGAAACTATGCAGCATTGCTACAGTCACGTGATCACAATTTGGACACTAGGCAACTAACATGTATCTAGTTGCAACATCCTGGGGTCATGTAATTGCCACTTGTGACCTTCCCACCTTCTGATAAGCAAAGACAATGTGAGGATCCGGATTTACTTAACAAACACAAGACTACTTAGCAATTGCAGTGATTTGCTTGACAATCATAGCAAAAATGTTGTACAAGCACTCACTTAACAATCACCTCGCTTGCCCATGGAAATATTTGTCCCAGTTATGGTTCTATGTTGAGGACCTCTTCTACAATTCTGTCATGTCTTTCATTAACAAGAATATTTATACATTTATTTTTAGTAGCTAAATCTTAACTCATTTTTATTTTAATCAATTTTATAAATCAATTTAGGGAATAAGTTAAATGAACACAATATTATGTCATGATGGTAATTTTATATTAATATTAATTATGTTTTAATTGACATATTTGGAAACACTGAAAATCAATATGATATTCAGTGCTTTAACTATACTAGCATCTTACATGATACAAATTCATGATACAAATCAGTCTCAGTTGGTTGCTTTTGTGGCTACATGTTTATAAATAATCAAAGTTGTCAGCAGAATCTTTTTCTCTCTTTTTAATTCAATCTGCTGAAGAAGCTTTTCCTACGGGATAGTGAAAAGTTTTATGTTTTATGCTGCCTTCTTTCATTTGCCTCATATGTAATTTTGATTAAACAACAGAAAATGTCAGAATAACTTTACATCTGATACAAGAAATCTATTTACACAATAGCAACAATAGTGTGGCTTAAATATACTTTGCATAACACATAATTATGGCTTTTAAAAATAACTGGATAAATTCATAAAAGGCAGTTTTGTCAAGGACTATTTAGTCTTGTGACTCAGTGGTCCCACCTGGTTGGGTGCAAGAGATGGATGTATCTCTACCTGAGTGCACCTCAGGAGTACCAAGGCCAACCTCTGTGAGAGATTAAACATTGGATTGAGAGGGTCCTCAGTTGATCCAGCAGGCTTTCTCTTATATTCTTATGTTACATTCTTAACTATACAAATTAAAATGTCTTTCTAGAACTGAAATTTGAAATCCAAAATTTATTAAAAATTGCTGGTTTATAGGTATCACCTTAGGAGCAAGCCTCAGGTAATTCAAAAGAATTTAAACATTGAGTTAATTTAGATCTGGACCAGGCTGATTTTTTAAAGTTAAGCTGAGCTTAAAATTCATCTCTCCATTTCCACAAGACAGTTCATCTTCCTCAAAGATTTAAGTCAGAGGCTTTTAGAGTTTCTTGGTTCACAGCATCCTTACTATCTCAAAAATTTTTCATAATGACTTGAGGGCAAAACTGTGAATTACCCAGAGCTAGTACTTCATATGGTGTCCATCAGATGTTGAGAATCACCATGCTCTTTAAATTTAAAATATCCCATGGTGCCCCTAGAGGGATGTCCTGGGGAACCATGGTACACAATTTGGGAATTGCAGGTAGAGACTAATTTAGCAAATTCAAGAATGGAACAAACTTATATTAAGATGCCTGGGAATTAAGATTAGATTTTCCATGGAAAGAAATGAATGTCCAGGGTCTAGGAAATCAGACAATGGATTTTCTCTTATAAGTCATGTGGCATCATTCACAATCCTCCCCACTCTAATAAGTTTTTTTTTAAAAAAAAAAAAATTGAAGCAGTTTAAAAGGTGTATGTATATGCATATGCATACAAGAATGAATGAATGAATACATTTCTGGCAGTGGGATAAGAGAAAGGAAAAAAGAAGATAAGGGAAAGTTAGAGAAAATATTTAGGTCGGTTCGCCTTCTGCTTCATGTTTTTAAAACTGTTTTTTAAAACTTCCTGCAGAGCCCAGGAATGCTTTTTAGTAGCTGTTGCTATTTAAACCTTCTACAAATTGGTGATTTTGTAGCCACTATCACTAGGTAAAGGTTCAATTCGTGATTCACCAATTTTATTAATTGTCAGAGTGCATTTTTGCCAATTGACCTGAGCCACTTCTTGGTTACTTTTTCTTTTTTCTTGTGCCTTCAAGTCAGTTTTTGACCTTGGTGACAAATATCTGCAGTTTCTTTGGCAAGTTTTTTCAGAAGTGGATTGCCTTTTTTTCTAGGCTAAGAGATCACCTAGATGGCTTTGTGCTTAAATTGGGATTAGAACTTGTGGTCTTCTCGTTTCAAGCTTCAAGAATTAACCACTGCACCAAGATGGCTTCCTCTGGTTATCTTCCTTTGATACTACTGTTAACATTCTAAGAAATAGTTTCTCATTCTATCATAAAACTTGTGCAGGATAACCAGAAATATTTCTCTCTCAATCTCTCGCTCTGTGTGCATGTCTGTATACCCCTATTTATTCAATCTCTTACACACACACACACACACACACACACACACACACACCAATCTATGAAGGTTGAGCTGAAAAAGAAAGTCAGTGGGAATATCTCTTGCATAAACCTCACTGAATGAATCTGAATTATACAAGTGTGTACAACATGATACTGCACAACACCACATTACTACTCCATTATTTTACATACGGCAACTGAAGGAAACATTCCCAAAAACAGTGCCAACTATTTCCTCAATAAATGAGACCAGTCGATATAATCCACATCCTGCTGCAATGAGCAACAAAATGACCCTTGATCATAATAGATTCAGATTGCACACTATAAGACTTAGCTCTCTCCCACTGTTCTATCTGTAGAGAATAATCAAAAACTGTAAATAGAAATAAATTGCATGAAATCCTGTGTGGTTTCTAGATGCTTTCAGATAACTATAAAGGCACCACCTGCCACCTTCATTCAAAACTGACTGTCAGAAAACCTGACATAGGATTTGCTTAGAATTATATCTAAGTAATATCCTATTGAATATGTCTGTTGTTTGGTTCCATTTTTCATTTTTCAGACAATATTATAGAAGTTATTTCTGTCCCAAAGAACATTTCCTTTTTCCTGAATTGTCTAGTTTATGCATTTTGCCATGCGTAAAAAAATAGTCATTCTACAGTAGATTTGAATGTATTGCTTTCATTAGATGAGTAGGTCTTTGTGAAGAATTAGCATATCATCCATTCCTTCATGTTGCATAATGAGATCTATGATTTGTAAAGAATATTCCATTTTTCCCTGCAGAGGCACTCTTGGTGCTCTCATGCCATAGCTTGAAATATGCTGCCTGCACATTTGAAAGAGGTGAAAATGCAGCAGCTCAATGCTACAGGGAAAAAAAAACTGTACTGGGCTATACCTCTGCTTCAGGAGGGATACATATTCATATGCATGGCTCCTACTTTTTCTTTTTCATTGGGGAATCTGGTTCTCTGTCATGTTCCCAATATTTATTCTACAGATTGTATACCAAAACAGAAAAGTGGGTTGCAATAATTCTTCTTTGGGAAGAGCAACAGTAATTTGTGAGTCAGAGGTCAAGATTTAAAATCAGTGGATATTCTCTTTAAATTTATAAGCTCACCAAGTCACCCAGAATCCTTACTTGGTTAATATATGTTGAGTTTATGTCAGCTGTAACTGTTTTATTTATGAGATTTCAGAGTGTTAGGAGGTGAATAGGGAAAGGTCAACTGTAGACAAGCAGATTTCAGAGTGATGGAAAGAAAAGTTTTCCAATCTGACAAAAATCAGATGTTTGTGAAACTATGTCAGCAACAAAATCCTACACAAGAAGGTATCAAAGTGATAACTAACAGAGGGTTGAACAAGCAAACCTTTCCTGGAAATATATGGTTCATTTTGGATTTCAGAAGCACATGAGAAACCAGAAGCCCAACAAGACTGTTGGACAGCACTTCAAGGACATGTCTCTTCTACTTTTCAGAAACTAGGAGTTTTAACTAGAGATGATATAAATCTTACAAGATTTGGCAACAGTGATGTGCTAGAAGGAAAGGATCACATCACACTCGTTTGGGAGGCACAAGGCACTTCCAGGTTAAAAGGATTGGCTGGTGACATCACCATTGCCTGGGGGATGCCCAGCAGGGGGCTCCTTCCCTGATCCAGCAGGAGTTCACCCTGCTCCCTGGCAACATTTGCGTCCTGAACACGGGCTTGCTAATCTCCAAATCAGCATTCTAATCACTTGAGCCACCGTGATCCTATAAGGAAAGGTTGATGTGTGAAGTGGCAAAAGGAACAAATATGAATTTATTGGAAAGATTAGGAAGTTCACAGAACACAGTCCTATAAGAGGCAAGGGAACCTACAATAATAGTCTGTATCAACCCACTGTGAATCACATAGAAATGGATAGAAGAGGCACAGAAGCTATCAACATGCAAAACTATTCAGAAATTTGAGAAGTGATTTTGTAGTGTGGCAAGCAGAAAGTGAGCCACTGAAATGACTACCAACATTTCAGGATTCTTTATGAAAAGTTGACTTCATGTTCCTCATTTTTCATTCTCCTTATTCTTCAATTAGCAACAAAATAAAGTCAAATAAAGAGAAGTTGAACCTATAATACCCCACAGAGGGACACACCATTTGAGCACCACATCTTTTCACTTCAGGTGACATCAGCACTGTGTAGCAATAAAGGCCAATGAAGTACATAAAAAATATTGCTCGAAGAAATATTGGAGGCTAATTAAGAAAGCAAGTCAAAATAAAGGGAAAAGTTCATTTATTAATTGTTTCCCAAAGGCTCACATCTAATATCATCTAGAACATGAAATGGACATCTTCCTTCATAATTCTTAAAATTATTATTTTCTCATTATGTTTAATATGAAGATTACCAATGCAAATGGAAAGCTGAAATTTGATTCTGGAGGTTCACAAGGAGTAAAGGAATTTTTAATATTGTTATTGCATAGCCACTTCTTCTCCTACAAGCCTCTGATTTGAATCTTAAGTTTCTAGTTTTCATTTACTCCAACTAGTTGTTGGTTTTCCTTTTAATTTTTTTTAATGTACATATTTTAATTTTCAGGAGGGATGGGTTTGTTCTTGATACATCTGTTTCTTTACAGATAATTGTGAGGATTTAAATTTTAAAAAAATAATTTAGTTTATTTTGTAATCAATTCCATACCTTTCTTTTTTAAAAAAGATGCCTTTAAGATAACAAAAAAGATAAAATAAGCAAAAATTATAAGAAATGGTGTTAGGGGTGAGTCTTTGGTTAGCATAGATACCGATTTTTATTATGTTGAGTATTTTAGGTTCAAGAAATTTCTACTTAAAGTTTGTTTAAACACAACATAAAAATCTAATCAATATCTCAAGTAGGGAGATCCTACATTTTGGGCCCAAATTAGTACGGTAACTGGTACAGATTATTTTCCTTTTATTTTTAATTCACTGGAACTGAATTAAACTGAAGTGGATGAACTATGGTTTACTTAAGCTTATGTTAAGCTTATGGGTGGACCAGAAATTGAATTCAAGCTTCCCAGTTATAAATCAAATTTGCAATTGTCATACACTTTTCAAACTGAAATGCCAACTTTGTATTGACAATGCAAATGTTAGAAAACTTTCTAGGTAATCAAAAACAGACTAATACGAAGTGCTAGCCAATACTTCCTATGGGTTTTATATGACAAAAACCATCATTATTTTATTTTATTGGAGCTCCAGTTTTTTTTAATGTGCAACCCTGTGCAAGCAAGATTAATTTGGTTCTAAAATAAACTTCTACTTTCTTTTCTTCTGCCCTTGCTTAGAAAATAATTTCTGAACTTTCAGTAGTATGCTGTGAGTTATTAGAACTGACATGTAATTTCATTCGTTTCTGCAGTCCCTCTGTATCAATCTGCTATAAAGAGCCAGAAGTGGAGATACTCAATGTGAGGCTATGAATGTCAGTGGGTAGAAGGCTTCTGAAATGCAATTTCTCTCATCTGGGTCTCTACCTTGACCTGTGCTGTCCAAATCCTAATTGCTGCCTTCTTGTCATTGTGATTCAGACTTAAAGCAAAATTATTTGTCATTTTATTTTAGGAATCTGTTCCTAAGACTGCTTTATAGGACCAATCTTTAATCTTCATTTTCATTTTGTCTGTGAAGGATCTCATAAACAGTTGATCCCATTGGACTTCTGAAGCCATATGAGAATTTTACCCAAAAATCTTCAGCCTTTTCTTGAAAGACAAATTCTAAACTAAATAATACATGGTACATATTATAATGCTTAGATTAGATTATGTTGTTCTTTTGACACTCCCTATTAGTCTTATTGGTTATTTGCTTGCTTTTTCCCAAATAAAATATATTATTTCTTTTACTATCCCAGACAGCCTTTTCTAAATCAGTACCATCCAGATATGTTTGACTACAACTTCCATTCTTGTTAGCCAAATGTCATGTTGGCTGAGATTGATAGGAGATCGCCCAATTCATGTTGAAGGTACCAATTAAAGAATTACCTAACTCAGATAAACATGAAGCTGGAAATATTAGTTCAGGTTCTCTAAATTCAAAATGGTTATGTCATAAATTCCAAGTTCCTAAAATTAGCTGACTAAACATAGACTATTCTTCCATCAACAATTACATCATTTCAAACCAAAAAGAAGCCACTATGTGCAAGAAAAAACATGAACTTTCCAAGTTCTTCAAGACCACTGCTAGTTTTGAAAAATTACAATTTCTTACAAACAACATGGCATCTACTTTATTTTTGCATCTTAGAATCAACAAATTTGAACTACAGTAACATTTAAACATTTACCGTGTTTCCCTGAAAATAAGCCCCACCCCAAAAAAAGACCTACCCTGATTTTTGGGGGGGCCTAATATAAGACATACCCCCAAAATAAGCCCTAATTAGGACTCTGCTTATTCTGTCCCACCTGGTTGCCACAATGGGGCAGAAAGCCATGTGACACATCGCGCCACTGCCTCCACAACAAGGTGAGGCAGGTGGAGGAGGGGGTGGAACTGCCCTATGTGGCCAACACCCACTTCCTTCAGCCCCCCCCCCCCCAGCCAGGCCATTCCTTGCTCCCTTTCACTCCCCTCCCAAGTTGGACTGCCATGCTACCATATGGAGGATAGGTGGGGTAGGCCTGGTCCTTCTCTGCCATTTCAGAGCCAGGGGGAAGTGATGGTGAAAGGCTCCGCTGCCACTGTGTACCACTGGAGGGGCTTTCTTCATGCTTTGCCCCACAGATCACCTGCCTAGCGGCAGCTGCCACCTCCTTCTCCTCCAACATCTCTCCCGTGGGCGGCACAAGCCTCCTCTGCTGCCTCCCTCTGCCAGTCCTCCGCAAGGCGAGGCAGGTGTTACAAAAAATATAAGACACTGCCTGAAAATAAAACCTAATGCTTCTTTTGGAGGCAAAAATAATATAAGACCGGGTCTTACTTTCGAGGAAACTTGATAGTAAAAACATGATCTCATAATCATATTACCTATATTATTATAATTATATTAATATTATCATATTATCTAGAGAGAATGACAGAATTTTAATTTTAAAATAAACAAGTAAACAAATAAATATTCATTCATTAGAAACTCATCTAATAGAAATAATTGATATTTCCCAATCTTTTTTAATGTAGACCTACATGATAGTAGTTGTTAAGTTAGTATATAATGCAATAAAAGAAAGGGGGGAAAAGCTTTATTCTGAAGAGGCATACTGCACTCATTTGGCACTAGTTTTCCTTTTCCAGTTTTCAAGTTGATTCCATCAGATACTGAAAAACTTCAAAAGAGAACTTTATATGTAAAAAAAATTCTAATTCTTTCTTGCCTTATCCACAAATACAGCTTAAGAACTGGTCTAAATTATTTTAGTAAGTTCTCTCTTTTTAAAATTAAAAATACCATGGCAGAAAAAATTAGCTATAATCCATTCTTACTTCTACATGGCAGGAAGTTGCTAGCAAACAGGGATATTATCAGAGACTCTGGCATATGGAGGTTTTTTTTAAACAGAGCATTCGCTCATGATAATAAAACTTTTGAAAAACAGAAAAGTTAAAAAGTATAATTAAAACTACTATTAAAAGTACTAACATTTACAAACCAAAATATAACTCACTACTAGTAAATCAAGGATTTTTTTTCCTGATTGCCCTGCCCATTATTAATTAAAAGATTTATCTGTGAGTAGAGATGAGAGGAATAATTTTTTTTTATGTTGAAATAGCTTTTCTCTTGTTACTGGGCCAGCTTGCAGTCTCACATTTCATGTACAAACTAGACTGCAGGAAATGTTTTGAGGTCTGCGATCTTTCTGTCTGAGGTATTTTAGTCAAGACAAATATCAGCTCTAAATTTATCAGATTTCTTTATCAGGAATCTGATAAATAACTGAGTAATAATATACATAAAAGGGACTATTTAAAAACCAATGTAATATAATTGGAAATTACATTACATTGGTTTTTAAATAGTCCCTTTCAATTTGGATTTAAGAAACTAACACTTAGCCCATACCATCTTGAAAGACTGTTGCATATAGCTGTTTAAAAAAAAAACTTGGCTTGTCATTCCCTAATTAGTGGAATTATTTTAAAAAAGGGAGATAGTCATTTATTTTGTTAGTGACTGAGATGGACAGCTAGAATGAACATATCTGCAGAAGTATTTTGGTACAGCTGTGTTTGCTTTTCCTATTACTTTCAACTTCTGCCATTTTCTTGCATGCCATACCTGATGTTGATTGCTATTGGGATGAATGAGTTTCACTGAAGCAATCAGAAAGGCTACAACAGGTCAAATAGTTACAACAGTCTGAAGGAGCAGTTACAATTGCCTGCAGTTCAATTACTTTTGTCCGGAGACTGTGAAAGCCATTCTAAAACCTTTGGGGGTTTTTTCTCTGCAAAGTACTTCATGGTTGATTTGGTGGCAGGTCTTTTCAGATCATCATCTTGCTGAAATATCCAATCACTTTTCAGCATGAATTTCTTCACTGACTGTGGAACATTAATGGAACAGTGGACAGCCTGTCTTAGCCTTCTGGAAAGCTATAAAAACTTGGTTTTCCATCAGATGTTATAGAGTGGTATAGTATTGCCTATTCAACAGATAGGTTGTCCCAAAATTCATCATCTAAAACAATGTTTCTCAGGCTTGGTAACTTTTAAGATGTGAGAGCTTCAATTCTCAGAATTCCCCAGCCAACAACTTTTTCTAGAAGTTGAAGTTCACACATCTTAAAGTAGGCAAGATTAAGAAACACAGATTTAAAGCACGCAAAAGAAAAACTTGATACCCTGGCACATTTTGAAGCAATGTGCTTTGCACTGATAAACATGAAAACATCTGTAGGAATCAAATTTGCTGAAAGCAATTGTGGTTTAAGTTTTACCATACAGCTAGTTGCTCTTCATGGTTTCTTTAAAATTTATAATTTGATGGTTTTTAAACTTTTGTATACAATTTTCTACATCTGTGCAATCAAATGCAGGTTTAAAACAAAGATTTAACTCTCAAAATTACTTCCCCAGATGCAGAATAAAAATCATAGACCAATACATCTGTATGATAAATTAAAGCACATTTGTTCTACTGTTCTATTGTGGGAAGAATCCAGAGAGAGAAATATTTTGGGGGATATTAAAAAGGCAGAATATATTTCCCCAAAGGAATAATGGAGGAGATCTTTAAAAAGACAGAAACCAGACCTCAGAAATCAGCCCCTAGGCAGCCCCTAGGCAGAGGCCAGCTTTTAGAAATGCAAATTCAATAATCCTTTCAGAAGGGTTTGAGCCTTCCAGCTAGAAACTGAAGAAATTAAGAAGACAAAGACCCCTAAAATCTACACACCCCCACCCAAATTCTAAGGACAGGAAACATAATAGGATTAACCCACTAACACCAAAAGGACACACTCAGACTCAGGTCAAAGTACATGATACAAGAAATACAAAGCCTCAAACAGGAACAGGAAACAACCTTAAGAGCCCCAGAAAGTATAAAAACCCACCACTCTCTACTACATGTGGTCAGTTTTTCCAGAGCCATCTTTCTGTTTGGCTCTCCTCTTCAATAAGAAGAACAACCTTCTTTCTAAAGCAGTCTCCATTTTGTTTATTCCCGGCTTGGACTGGACCCTGATGAAGATTTTTCTTTCAACACTATTTTAAGAGAAGATGATATGTAACTAAAATAATAATAAATAATAATAAAATTACTATAAAAAGCCATGCAATTTCTATAATGCACTAATAAAAGTGCTTTTCACCAAGAAACAGTTTTCCTCAGGAAGGCTGTGGAATTTTATCAGTTCATTTTCTTTATACAGAACCATGTTGGAAGCATTTTCCTTTCTGCTATCACTTTATATCACTTTATTTATAACTGGTATAGAATCTCAATATAATATCCCAGTTGGATTTTAATAATATTTTAAGCAATAGTGTTCACAGGAGTTGAGTGGCTAATAATTTGTTACTAATATACCTCTAATTTACACTTTTCTTCCTAGAGAGCTTAGGGCAGAGCATTTGCAAATAGTAATATGCTGTCTTTTTATTGCTTTGTTTATTGTAATTATTCAATAAACAAAGCAATAAAAAGGTAGCATATTACTATTTGCAAATGCTCATGTGGTCATGACCAATTATATTTTGAGACAATAACTAAATCTAGATAGCATCGGCCATACTTTCCTGAAGAGAGTTCCATGATTGGAGCCCTAGATTTGAAAAAATCCTACTTCAGATAATCAAATAGTACATCAAAGCAACAGACTGGCTGCAAATAGTTCTCGGGCTAATTTTGCTGCAGCTGATACTGGAGAAGTTTAAATACTTGGAATCTAAGCTATTTAGGCCCTTATAGAGTAGTAATTGCATTTTGAAATATTCCCAATAACTCAGTGAAACCAATGAAATTCTTTAAGAATTGGGGTTACATAATTTTGCTCTACATAGGTTTGATAGTTGCAAACTGTATCAGTTACAGATTATTCTACTCTGTATTCCAAATAGCACTATATGGAACACAAGACTATGAATTATAAAAATTATTTGCACTAATAATACATTTCTCTTTTAGCAACATATTATGTCAAACTCACCATTTAGCCCCTATAAAAAAGGACGTACTTTGATTTTTTACTAAGCTTATGATTATCTTGATTCATGAAGGATGGGACACAAGACTGTAGTATTTATGTTTTGACATGGAGCTGAGATACTATTAAATCTCTCACTTCGTTTGAGCATGGCTGGAGCAATAATTTCTTATGCCTTTTGTATTTTTGAACCTGGAAGTATAGGCATGGCAACACCTCTAACAAAAACCTCTGTTGACTGCTAGTAGTGGAATGTGGTGAACAGTGAGATTTCGGACCTATGACTGCATTCTGGAAAATAACAACTTTCATACTGAAAGATACTTGCCCCTTTTATAGTAAAAAGGGAAGCGGTATACCTATACAGCACTCCGGATATTTAAAAGTGCATATTTTCAAATGTGGTTCACCACTTCCCTTTTTGAAAATGGTGTTTTGTTTGTTTTATATGAAGAGGAAAGGTTTGTGGTCAGTTTGTAAGATACTAAGAACCTGTGAGTTCAAGGCCTCGCTTAGTCATGAAAGCCGCCTGGATGACTTTAGGCCAGTCATTCTCTCTCTCAGTTCCATCCACATCACAGGGTTGTTGTGGAGAAAACAGGAGGCAGGAATTTTCTTTGTGCAGGCTTCAGTTATATGTATATCCATATAAAAAGGTAATAATCGTAATCATCCTTGTTAGATCAGTTTTAACTAGATCCTTTCAGCATTGCATTTTCCAACATAATCTGCCATAGACTTATTTCTAATTAGACATATATTTCACTGTCCAACACTGAATTCTAAATATTAAGAACTAGTCTGATAGCTAGCTAGCTAGCTAATGAGAGAGAGAGAGAGAGAGAGAGAGAGAGAGAGAGAGAGAGAGAGAGAGAGAGAGAGAGAGAGAGAGAGAATGCTGTAATTCAGTGATTCAGATATGAAACAACTAACTCACTTATGAATTGGCTGAAGAATTACCTTGTCAAGTTTGAAATAATTGAGTTGAAGGATCTCAAAGTTTTCTTTTATTTCATTCTATTTATACTCATCAGCTTAGGATATTTCTAGATGATCATCTCTCATTTAACTAAATTATCCAACTTTACAATGAAAACAAAGCACAACTTGACTGTAGTAATCCTCTAAGATTACTAAAGACTTACTAGAATAGGTATATTTACTTCTTCATGGATCTAAAGGTCTTATTGAGAATTAAAGGTCAAACAAGGCTTTCTCTTATTAGTCAGCTAGACATCAATAGGTGTCTCTTCTATCTCCTCAGTTTCAGAGTAACACACATTTCTTCCCCCCACCCTCCAGCCATACTAATAAGAACAAAGAAACCCCTAAGCAAACAGGTGTTTGCTTGTCAGAGCAACAAGCTGCCAAAACTCTTATGTGGTCTACTGCAGATCTTTCCACCAATACCAACATTCTGATACACAAGGAAGTGGATAAGGCAATGACTACCAAGCCTTTTTCATGCAACACAACCTTGCACAGTTCAGCCACTTTTGCAGCAACATTGCCTAAAAATAGAAAATCCCCATGTGCAATTGTTTCAATTGCTTCTTGATAAGTACCCAGGAATGGTGCTAGATAATCAGCAAAGAATTCAATTTGTTGTAATATTCCAGATGCATTTTAATGGAAAAGCTTTTAGTATTTGCTTTTCCAGTCAACCAATATTATTTGTGTCAGCTTCCTGAAGAATGCTAACCCAGCCTGCCATTGTTAGTCAGCTTTATTTTATAGGTTTATGCAGGGCTTTTTTTCTCATAGAACGTCCAGAACGGAGTTCCGGCACCTTTTTTGGATGGAAACTTGTAGTGTAGGCAACAGAGTTCTGGCACCTTTTTTGAATGGAACCTTGTAGTGTAGATTGTATGACATGTGTGAGTTCTGGCACTTTTCTTTTTTTTTAGAAAAAAAGCACTGGGTTTATGTATAGAGATAGATACATATAGATAATAACAAGACACAGCCATTTTGTGCCCAAATCATCAGCTGAGAGAGGAAAAAATCTTGTACAGCACTTTGCAAATGTATCAGAAAGTTATCATTCTGAGTAGTAAGCTTTTTTGTTATTATTATTATTATACTACTCAGGGCTTTTTTTCTCATAGAATGCCCAGAACAGAGTTCCGGCACCTTTTTGGGATGGAACCTTGTAGGCTAGGCAAGGTGGGCTGTATGACATGTGTGAGTTCCAGCACCTTTTTTTTTTTTTTTACAAAAAAAGCACTGATACTACTATAGATAATGTTTCCTCACTCCCATTACTACCAAGCAGTATTGCCTTTGATTACATTTCCCATTATTTGAACTAGTAATGAGGAAAAGTGATGGAAATATTGCAGGTATCAACAACATGGCTACTTCATCTACATAAGCTCCCTTATCTGTTTCTCTTTAGATAAAGCTTAAATTAATCTGAAAAATATGCAAATGTTGCTTTCTTTCTTTTCAGTTCTTTTAGCTTTACAAAGCTAAAAGAACTGAAATTCTGAGTTTCCTAAATCAATATTACAAGTAAATACTCTTTAATGTGTAATCATGGAAAGTACATTCTTCAAGCACATAATATGCTATCTATTTTTACTGGGCCAATGCTACACTGAAAAATCTGTTTAAAATTTTTATAGAAAGGTTTATTCTTGAAACAAGCAAATAAAAACACACTTAAAGGAAATTATTATTTTTTTTTAATTGAAAGTTTTTTAAATTTTACAAAACAAATCCCCTCCCCAAACCCCCCCACCCTCCCATACCCTCCCCCAGCTTCCCAAACCTCCCAAACCCTCCCCCAACCTTCCCAGAGCTGAGTACAGGCTTAATTAAAATTTTTCAGAAAAAGAAAAAAAAACTTAAAACACATATAAATCCTAAACAAATCTAAATACATTAAATTAAATAGGTTATCTTCTCTAAAAAATAATAATTGCAATCATTAAACACATTATAATATACTCTAAACATTTTCTAGTATCATACTTATATTATTATCCATCATTCTGTATAAACTCCCTCCAAAACACAAATTTAAACATTACTTTCTTTGAATATCTATACCTACAATATAAAATCTAATCTCTCCCTCTTTCTTTATCCTAGAACACAAAAATAAACATATAAACCTTCATTATACCATTAAAACTAAATACTCTTTGAATACTTAAACTAAATACTTAAACTTAAACTTCTTATCTAAGATTTTCATTCAATCTCCATAATCTTCTCTCCTATCAAAAAAAAAACCTTAAAAGACATATAAATCCTAAACAAATCTAGATACATTTAATTAAACAAGTAATCTTCTCTTAATAATAATAATAATAAAAAACCCCAATCATTAAACACATTATAATATACTCTGAACCTTTTCATATCATACTTATGTTATTATCCATCATTCTTTATAAACTCCCTCCAAAACACAAATTTGAACATTACTTAAAACATTAAAATTCCCTCATACACATTTAAATCTATACCAGTAACAAATTCCATCCACAATAAACACATTCCTTATCAATTTCTCTTGTCCATAAACCATTAAAATTCCCTTATACACATTTAAATCTTTACCAATAACAAATTCCATCCACAATAAACACATTCCTTATCAGTCTCTCTTGTCCATAAACCTCAAAAGAAGTGCTTTGAAAACTACCCTTAAAGCTAACTCCAAAAAGTTTGTAAATCTTGCTTCTTCCACAGACTCAGTACTCTTTTGAATACTTAAACTAAGTACTTAAACTTAAACTTCTTATCTAGAATTTTCATTCGATCTCCATCCTTGTCAGTCTCTCTTATCCATAAATCTTGAAAGAAGTGCTTTGAAATCTGCCCTTAAAGGTAGCTCCAAAAAGTTTATAAATCCTGCTTCTCCCGCAGACTCAGGAGCCAATACTTGTGAGGCTTCCTTAAACTCCTTCTGTTGCTCTTTTTCTTTACGATTATATGTTGCACGAGTTGTCCTCTGCTCCTTCATCTCGACTTGTTGAGGCCCCTCAAACTGAGATTTCCCATTTTTCATTAATATAGGCTCTTCAGACTGCAATTCTACCCTTAAAGGTTGCTCCAAAAAATTTATAAATCCTACTTCTCCCGCAGATTCAGAAACCAATAGTTGTGAGGCTTCCTTAACCTTCTTCTGTTGCTCCTTTTCTTTACAGTTATATGTTGCACAGGTTATCCTCTGCTCCTCCATCTCAACTTGTTGAGGCCCCTCAAACTGAGGTTTCCCAATTTTCATAAGTATAGGCTCTTCAGACTGTAATTCTACCTTCTTTTCTTCCAAAGCTTTAAACTTAATAGATGGCGATGAACATACCCCCAGGACCGAAGTATAAAAGTCTTTTGCTTGAGAAACAGTATTAAGTCTATAACATATCCCCAGGTAATTCACCACCATTCCAATCGGAACATCCCATCTGAACAAGATTAGTCTCTTTTTAAGTTCATCTGCTAAAAAAGCACACTCCTTTCTTCTTCTTAAAATTTTAGATGGGATCTCCTTTAGAATTATAACATCTTGTGAAGCAATTTGAAATCTCTTCTTATAAAAAGCTTGTATAATTTCGTTGCGCAGGGATCTTTTCCCAAAGTAAATTACCACATCTCTTGGCAAATTCTTTTGCACTGCCACCACAGAGTTAACTCTAAATAATTTTTCAATTTCACTAAGTATTTCCTCTTTTTCTTTATTCAAAATCACAGCAAAGTCCTTTGCAACCATCTCTCTCAGATCTCCTTGCACAGACTCTCCCAAACCTCTGATTCTTAAGGCATATTCCATTTGTCTATATTGAAGCATAAGAATCTCATTTTCCATTTCTTTTTCCATGCTTTCAAATTTTCCCTCCATCATTTCCACTTTTTCTGGTACCTCTTCTACACGAGAGTTCAGCTTTTCAAGAACAGAGGCAACTCCTTTTAGAGCCAAAACTATCTCTTGCCTCAAAATCTTATTATTTTCCTCTAAAATCTCTTTCATTTCTGCCCTAATTTGAGATATAACATTTCCCATCATATCTTGCAAATCCTTCACAATTATTGGCTGTACCAAGGAAGAGGGTGAAGGTATTGATTTAGGTTGTTGCACTGATGATAACACCGAAGAAGAAACCATCTTAGGAGCTGTAGGAATTACTGGATGCTTTGGAGCCATCTTAAAAAAAATCTTTACTCCTTCTTAAAAATTACAAAAATTAAGCAAAAGAAAAAGAGAGATTAAGTCCAAAAAAATTCAAAAAATCCTTCAAAAGGAGATCATTATAACAAAAAGATACTGAACGCTTTGGAGCCATCTTAGAAAAATCTTTACTCATTCTTAAAAGTTACAAAAATTAAACAAAAGAAAAAGAGAGATTAACTCCAAAAAATCAAAAAATCCTTCAAAAGGAAATCATTATAATAAAAAGAAAGGAGTTAAAAAAAGAAAAGGGAAGAAGAAAAAAATAATTAAATAGAAAAAATCAATTCCATGTTTTTAAAAGTACAAAAAACAAAACAAAGAAGTTAAACAAAAATAATAACGCTTCTAAAATCCAAACCCAACATCAAAATCAAATCCACATTCCGTTCCAATCATTAAAAAAAAAGGAAAAGGATAAAAAAAAAACACCAAAAAGCCTGCCGATCGCCATTCTGCCTTCCCAAAGGAAAAAAAAAAACCCGAAAGGCTTGCCGATCGCCATTTTACTTTCCTTTTCAACAAAAGGAAAAAAATAAAAAGAGGGAATATAAAAGTAAAAGTAAATCTTTAAACTTAAAATCCAAATAAAATCAAAGAAAGCAAAAGCTAAATCCTCTACTCAGCTCTGTCCGCCTCTAAAAAAAACTCACCAGATCACTTTAATCGCGGAGGTGGTTGCAGCGGCTTGTTTTGTCCCTAGGGACAAAAGCAGCTGGGAAGCGGAGACAGTCTGAACTCCGTGGGAGCACTCCTCTCACCCCCCTAAAAAAGCCTTGGGGGTGCATGAGAGTGTCTCTACCACTGTTCAGACAACCCTCTTCCCCCCCCCTTTGCCCGGGAGGGGGATTTTGAACCGCTGAACAGCTGATGGCCGCTGTTCATAGCGATTCAAACACTTACCCAGGAGGACGGCTACAAAGTAGCCGCCATCGCGTGCGCAGATCCACCGGAAGCCGTCACTTAAAGGAAATTATGAGATGTTAGGGTCAAAGGCAAGACTTTGGATGCCAAAGTGCAAAACCAAAAAGGAAAATGGTCTTTGGAATTTGTTCAAACTGAATGTATCACATGGGATGTGCTTTGAATAGTATATCTATTTGACACATTTTCTCAGACTCTTAAAAACTAACCTTTCTGCATATATATAAATTGAGGTCATGGTCTAGCATGGTCTAGCATATAAGGAACGGTTGCTGGAATTGGATATGTCTAGTCTAATGAAGAGAAGGACGAGGGAGGACATGATAGCAGTGTTCCCATATCTCAGGGGTTGCCACAAAGAAGAGGGAGTCTAGCTATTCTCCAAAGCACCTGAAGGCAGGACAAGAAGCAACGGATGGAAACTAAGCAAAGAGAGAAGCAACCTAGAACTACGGAGAAATTTTCTGATAGCTAGAATAATTAATCAGTGGAACAACCTGCCTCCAGAAGTGGTGAATGCTCCAACACTGGAAGTTTTTAAGAAGAGACTGGACAGCTATTTGTCTGAAATGGTATAGGGCAGGGGTAGGCAACCCAAAACACTCAAAGAGCCACTTGGACCCGTTTCCCACCAAAAACAAAACACCGGGAGCCACAAAACCCTTTTGATATCTAAAATGAAGATAACACTGCATATATCCTTTTTTACCTTTATTATAGGGGTGTGTGTGTGTGTGTGTGTGTGTGTGTGTGTGTGTGTGTGTATGTGTGTGTGTGTATGTATATGTATGTGTATATATATATATATATATATATATGTATATATATATATATATATATACACACACACACACACACACACACACACACACACATTAAAAATAAAAGTAAAAATATGACTCTTGGGAATATCCATACTATTAAAACAATGATCACCAAGAGAATGATTTAAGAGAATAAAATTACATACACACAAAGGTAAAAAAGGATATATACAGTGTTATCTTCATTTTAGATGTCAAAAGGGTCTCTCTCTGTGTGTCTCTCTCTCCCTCTCTATCTGCCCTTGGTCTGCCACTCCTCTTCCCCCACTCTCTTTCTTTCTCTCTCTCTTTCCTCTCTCTCCCTCCCTCCCTCCCTCCCTCTCTCTCTTTCTCTCTCTCCCTCCCCTCCTATCTGCTGCTCACCTGGCAAGCTTCAAGCTGTTGTCCAACAAGCTCAGGGGTAAGCAATCTCGTCTCTTTTATGACTCATGGACTTCAACTCCCAGAATTCCTGAGTCAGCCTAGCTGGGCTAGCTAGCTCTCTCCTGCCCTTCCTGCTTCCTGCAGAGACGCAGCAAAGGGAGGAGCTCCGCCCAGTAAGCTTTTCAGCTCCTCGGAGAAGATTGTGAGTGCACTCTCTTTTACACACACACACACACACACACACACACACACAAAAACACAAACAGAGAGAGAGAGAGAGAGAGAGAGAGAGAGAGAGAGAAGCAGGGAAATGCAATTGCCTCTCTCTGTCTCTGTCTCTCTCTGCAAAGGCAGAGGAGGCTGGGAGCCACAGGGGAAGGCTCAAAGAGCCGCATGCGGCTCCGGGGCCGCAGGTTGCCGACCTGTGGTATAGGGTTTCCTGTCTGAGTAGGGAGTTGGACTAAATGACTTATTTATTATTATTATTATTATTATTATTATTATTTGCTTCTTAGAAAACTCAAAAATATTTCTACTTTCAGGCTGAATGTTATCACTCAATCAAAGCAGCAATTACATTATTTCTACCTCTTCAAGTGTAGGCATAAATCAAATCTATTTTTCTTTCCATCTCCTGCTGTGAAGTCTGAAGCTGCTAAAGTTTCTAAACAACCTCAGATCTCTGCTGCAGTTAACTTGAACAGCTTATTCATCTTAAAGAGAGCATTTTAACATTGTGAGTGGATGAATACTTTCCATGCAAAAATCCTTTTAGAAGCATATTACATTGGATTGCACCGATAACAGGAGGCAGCAATGAATATTTAAATTTGTGATAGGTTGTGGGAAAGGGAATCTTCTGAAATCGAAAAATTGATTGTTTTTATATCCATTTGCTAGTTCACTTTGTTGTTAAAAGCTAATCATTTGGTGATACTGATTTCCTGTTCTGCCATCTTGCCTACTGTCATAAAAAGTTTCATGAAATCTAGATAGTCGATTAAATAATCATTGTAATCAAAAGGTTAAAGGAAAACCACCTTTAATATGCCTTTTAATAGTACTGTTCCTTTCACAGGATAAGGATTATAGCATAACTGGAGAAAATGGCTATATAAACTTTATATCCTTACCTCCCAAGTCATGCTTCATGTAGCTGCAGATGTTTGAGGGACATCACAGATGAAGTACGGAAAAATACATTTTAAAATAAATATATTATGTTATTGGTAAAAGAAGATGGAAGAGTTCAGTTATAACAGCGAAGATGTGTCCGGAAATTAAATGTGAAACTAAAAAACAAATTAATATTATTGTGTTGATTCTCTTTGACGTAAGAGAATTGTGTCAACAGTATGATGGGAAGCATATAAATTTAATAAATAAATAAAGACACAGATTAGGGAAAATGCTGCCAGGCTTTCAAGATTGTGTATTATGGCATTAGGTTGATTTTGTTGCCAAGACTGTGGTTTGGATTGTGTGGTTGATATCTTGGTTATGTTGGTGCTGTTTGTTGTTTTAGCTGAGCTTCTATATTTATTATTTAATGTTTTTCATTCTGCTAGTACCCAGTTATATGCTTTGTGATAGGCCATATAATTTATCCATACAAATCGATGAATTAATGAACGGCCTATTTAAATACAGTAAAAGTCTAGTATCTTGTGATGTATATCTCCTGATCTGGTGTATCTTAAAGGGATGATATTTGGGCCTTATCTTGCATCCTAAATTTTATCTACATTGGTTTCTAGGTACAATTTAAAGTCCCTGTTTAAACCTACAAATGTATTTATGGTTTGCACCTAGGTATCACCAGGACCACATTCTCCAGCTAGAATTATCTCAACCAATAAGATCACCTTGATAGACGCTGCTACTACTGCTCCACTTCTGAGTAATTTCTGGGACTGTTGTCAAGAAATGATGCTTTTCTCTTTTAGCATCAACCATCTGAAAAGAGCCATTGTTTTTATTTTCAATATTCATGCTGCTTCTTTTTTCTGGGAGATCCTTGCAAGGTCCAGCAGCCTGAATGTGTAACCAAGTGAAAGAATCATGTTGCCCAGGATGCATCACAAGGAGGCTAGTCTACATTGCACTGCATTACTTGAAATCTGGAGGCTAAAACTCAGTATCAGCAAAACTGAGATTGCCTTTTTCACTTGAACAGAAACGCTAACTACTGTATACACCAAAAATGGAATTTAGGAACCAGCTGCTGGTGTTTAACCATAATCCAAAGTATTTAGGAATGACCCTTGATCAGACCTTAACTTCTAGGGAACATCTAAAAAAATGGATAAAATAAAAACCAGGAACAATATTCTTCATAAACCTTCTGGCACCAGCCGGGAAGCAGGTACTACAGTTCTTAGGACTACTTCTTATTTGGCGGCTAAGTATTGCAGCCCTGTTTGGTTAAACAGTGCCCATACAATAGCATTGGATATACAGCTTAATCACACTACGAGACCAATATCAGGAACTATTAAATGGCTACCAGTATTATCTACCATACCACCCCATATTTTAGAAGAAAATCAGCCTTAAAAAGCGAATGGCAAAAATGTGAGGTAAACCTATTATATGAGGACTGTCACAATCAGATATTCAGATTCAAATCTTGGAACCCACTGTGGAAACTTGGACAGCAATTAATCAGAGAAACTGACTGATACTGAGATAACGTGCTGCCAGGAGTGGGCAACTTCTAACCCAGATCTGTTTAATTTAATGTCTGATCTAGTATAATGCCCCTTCAGCTTTGATCTTCCAAAGAAAAGCTGGACAGTGCTCAACAGGATCCAGACTAACCATGGCAGGTACCAATACTGCAAATATAAATGGGGGCTGGTTGATAATCCTGTGACTGTGGGAATATCCAACAAACTTTACATCAGATTGCGACAGAAAAATATCATCCTGAGGGCAATGCAGTCCAATAGCTAAATGATCTAGATATCCGGCCATAGGTTTAGTCATTCCAATAACTGCTCATACATAATTTAATTTTATTCATGTTTATTCATTACTTTTATTGTGTTTTTAAAATAATTCACTACTCTGGTGATTTATATTTTGATATACATTTTATATGTTTTTTCTGTGGATTTTATGCATTATGCTATGCCATACATTTTTTTTTAAAAAAATCAATCCTCTGGAAAAGCACCCCACTGTGCAACAGGGCCACTGTTGTCAACATTCAGGAAAAAACAAACAAACAGAGTCCTTCTATAGCAGTGGTTCTCAACCTGTGGGTCGGGACCCCATTTGGGGTCGAACGACCATTTCACGGGGGTCACCAAACAAGGCTGTCCGCCATTTTCCCCTTTTCTTTGGCCACGCCCCTGGCACCCGGTGATGTATAAGTGGTTGGGGGTCACCACAATATGGGGAACTGTATTATGGGGTCGCGGCATTAGAAAGGTTGAGAACCACTGTTCTATAGAGTCTTTCCCTAATGTATCACACCATAGGATTTGGGGGGCTTTTTCTTACCTTAAATATTTTATTTTCAAACCTACTATCATTTTCTTAGTGCTATATTTGTTTGAGTCTTATTATCATGAATGATTCAATTTGTTGAAATTGGCAGTATACAAGTTTTATATATTTGTATCTATTCAATTTAGAGGCTGCCCAATTCCAAAAAACTGTGTTGCTTACAATATACTACATCTAATGTATTACAATTGCATGCTAATCTTCTCTCACAGCAATCAAATAAGTTTTAGCCTTCAAATAATACATCCGCACTTGGGAGACTCTATTGATCTATTATTGTACAACCATAAATATATACAGAAGAACTTTAGAATGTATATTGGCACTGGTTGGGTTTTAAAGGATAATTTTATTATGTATCATTTTAATTCCTATTCACTCCATAAAAACTCTTTTGATTTTTTAAAAGTGTTCCCTGAAGCATTAAGGAGAAACTATAGTTAGCAAAATATATTGACAATAATTCACAACAAATCTGCCTCTTAAGATGTGAAAATTTTAATTTTAATTTATACTTGAGATTGAATCAGAATAAAAATATGTCAGGAGTAGAATGGCAATTTAAACATGACTGGACAAGTAAATGTAGATTATTTTGCCCTATTCACTGTGATTTATATGAAGATACTGAACTATGGAGTGTTCACAAGAAATTTGAACTCAACAAGAGATGGACAGAAAACAGGTAGTCATCAAATTGTGACAATTGGTACTGGAACTTCCATCACTAAGCAAAGCAGTTGTTGAGTTGAACCCAATTCTATGACTTTTTTTGCTGCAGTCCTTAAGTGAATTACTGTGGCCATTAAGTGAATCACATGATTGTTAAGCAAATCTGATTTGACTTTGCTTATTGGAAGCCAGCTAAAAGTCACAAAAGGTGATCATGTGACCCCAAGATACTGCAATCATCATAAATACATGCCAATTGCCAAGCAAGTGAATTTTTATCATGTGACTGTTGGAATGCTGCAATAGTCATAAGTGTGAGGACCAGCTGTCAGTCATTTGTTTTAATGTTGCTGTAACTTTGAATAGTGACTAAACAAATGGTCGTAAGTTGAGGACTACCTACCATATTTTCTGGCGTATAAGGCGACTCGGCATATAAGATGACCCCCGACTTTGGTGCCGATTTTCATGCCTAGAAAGTAGTCTTATATGCCGGAAACTACGGTATGTTAAACAATACCACTAATCAAATAGCAGAAGTTCCCCTTTAAAAAAAAATAAAATAAAATAAAGCTCCTAACATAATCAGTATTTACAAGATATATCCAAAAAGACTGCAGCTATGCAGTCCTATTACTACTATTACTAATAATAATAAAGTTGGAAGAGACCTTGGAAGTCATCTAGTCCAACCCCCTGGTCAAGCAGGATACCCTATACCAGGGGTAGGCAACCTTGTCCTGCCTTTAGGAGCTTTGGAGAATAGCTTAGCTCCCTCTTCTTTGTGGCAACCCCTGAGATATTGGAACACTGCTATCATGTCCCCCCTCGTCTTTCTCTTCATTAAACTAGACATACCCAATTCCAGCAGCTGTTCCTTATATGTTTTAGCCTCCAGTCCCCTAATCATCTTTGTTGCTCTGCTCTGTACTCTTTCTAAACATCTTTTTTACATCGCAGTGACCAAAACTGGATGCAGTATTCCAAGTGTGGCATTACCAAGGCATTGTAAAGTGGTATTAATACTTCACGTGATCTTGAGTCTAGTCCTCTGTTAATGCAGCCTAGTACTGTGTTGGCCTTTTTGGCATCTGCAGCACACTGCTGGCTCATATTTAAGTGATTGTCCACTAGGACTCTGAGATCCCTCTCACAGTTACTACTATTGAGCAAGGTACCACCTATACTATACCTGTACATTTGGTTTTTCTTGCCTAAATGTAGAACCTTACTTTTTTCACCACTGAATTTCATTTTGTTAGATAGTGCCCAGTGTTCAAGTCTGTCCAGATCCTCCTGTATCTTAAGTCTGTCTTCTGGAGTGTTGGCTATTCCTGCCAGCTTGGTGTCGTCTACAAATTTGATGAAATGTTTGATCAAGTCTCTGCCTGTTTTTATGTGCATTGGGATCCACATAAAAAAGAGGAAGAGCTTTAATCACCCCACTGTGGCTGCTATCTTGACTATTTTAACCAAACATTGCGGACAATTCTTAATATAGTTATCTTACACAGAGTAGACTTAGTCCAGTTATTAATATATATTAATAGACATTCAATATTATCATTATTAACAGATTAAATTAAAAGTATGGAAAAGACTTACTTTTATCTAAATTACACTTTTAAGAGAAAAATGGCACAGAGAGAAAGAGGGAGAGATGAATTTCTTTATGTTTTAAACACAAAAGTTTATTTCATTAATAATAAGCCAGATGAGGAACAAACACAAGGACTCTTTCCTTTATTTATCTCTCCACATTTGCCCTGGGGGTCAAAATAGAACAGATGTAAAAAAAAATTGGTGGAACTTTTCAATATCTTTCTTAATGACAAGATGATTGTACTTCCATCCTTCTATTTTCTACTTCTCTGAAAATGTGAAGCAAAAGAGAGGCATAATCTTGCAAAGGTTATTTTCCTTGACAAAACATTTTCTTCCCAGAGAAAAAGCTGGGTTGCATGCATGTTTGCAATGACCATGCCAAGAGCAAAAATTGCTATTGATATTATACATTCTTCCTCTGCTCTTTCATAATGTCTAAGTTACAATGGGGTGAGATGTTATTTCCTTTCTTTCCAGACACAAATAAAATCTTCTCACGTCTTTTTAATATATACAATTCAATTTATTACTGAAGTTTCTTTTCCCCTCTTATTTTGTCTGCAAAAATGCTCAGCATATATTGATGTACCCCTTTCAAGAAATTAGCTAATGTTGGTGGGTATACAAAAGAAATATTGGGCATCTCCATTAAGGTGAGCAGCAAGACAATGATGAAACCTGCATGTGCCAAACCTCTGTACTTATATCAGAAATTAAGACACATGCATGTAATTATGGTATTTGCACAATCAAGTCAGAGTGGTTTACCAAGGACATCACTAATTAGATTTGTTCCATCTTTTATATTTGTATACATACTGAGTAAATGTTATAAATCAATATTGATTGATTCAATCTGTATGGTCATTCATATCAAAGAAGTGATTCTTAGTAGCAAACAGGCATAAAATCAGTTAAATGCAATTACAATCCCAATGCAAAAAGAAAAATTATAATCCATAGATGTTAGTACCTTAATATTACTTAATATGTAGCCCGTCATCTAGTTGAATGTATGCAAGTAGGCTTTCATGAATTAAAAATGATATTTAAATTAATCATGTCAAAAAAAGATTGTATTTACATAACTGCTGTAAAGAATATTACAAGCCACTTCTTTATGTTTTTCTTCTCATTTTCAACTTTTTTTCTTTACTTGCATTTTTTATTTCCTTCTTTCTTCCTTAGTTTATATTAGTTTTCACCTTCTTGTTTAAAAGTTTTAATTATATATGTCTGTCTCAATATATGCCTAGTTTCTATTTCTCCATTTGTTACTGGAGCAGAATATATTGAAAGTCATTTCTCATAAAGATTACTGAGAATAAGATAGAATAAGTCTAACACTGGAGGCTTTTAAGAAAGGACTTGTCTAAAAAGGTATAGGATCTCCTGCTTGAGCAGGGGATTGGACTAAAAGACTTCTAAGCTCCCTTGTAACCCTGTTATTCTGTTATAATTTCCTTCTAATTTCATCCACTTTTAAATCCATGATCATTGCCTTGAAATTTCCAGGTGATTTTTTTTTAACAGTAAAGCAACATGTACTGTAGGATGGATCTCTTGCTTTTAAGCTGCTGTTTAATTCATGACTGTCCTATTACTCTTGCAAATTTCTATTTCCTCAGAGCATCCTATTTTATTAATAACAGAAAAATCTCTTAACCTATTTCATATTTATGCAAGTTTTCCTCCTTGACATTCTCTGATGTCCTTTAGACAGATGATTCAATTCACATACTTTATCAGCTTTCTTCAACGTGGGGCCTTTCAGTTGTGTCATACCATAAACCCACTACTCGTGAACTCACATGCAGGTAGTGATGGCAGCTGTAGTTCAACCCATTTGAAAGCCATCAAAAGGTCACTTAAGATTTTATATTTGTAGCCTAGAATTTGTAGCCTGTGGTTATTTTTTATTTATCAGTGTGGCCTTTTTATCTCCTATAACTGTGCAGATCTGATTTAAATTATGGTCTTACAAAGGACATTTCTTTAACTTCTCTTTATATCAAGGGGGATTAACTTCAGACCTGGGACCACATCTGGTTCCCACAAAGTTCTGGGAAATGTCTTGAGAGTCCTTCCAAAAGTTTTCAGTGAACTGATGATTGACTGATTGATTGATTGACAGACAGATGAAAGCATCAATAACATAGGAATAAATTATATTGATTGTATTAAAGGCTTAGATAGTTTAAATTAATTTAAATCAAATTTAGTTTTTGCTTTGGTCACAACATTTGGAATGTGCTAATGCCAGTTTTCTCTTGCTCCCCTTCTAGGTGCTTAGGATGCAAGATTAATCCTACTGCTTTTGTTATTCCAAGAAGAAAGTTACTTCTTCTCTCATCAACAATAAAAATACAATTACAAATAGTTATCAATGTGCTATCCTTTTATGTCATATATTTATTGCCTTAGGTAAGTTGAGTACTATACTATGATACAGTGATACAGTAAAGTTTTGGACTAGGCCTAGATTCAAATCCACTCTCAGCTGTAGAAAATCATTGGGTGTTTTTGAACTAGCTTTCTTAATCTAACCTCACAGGGTCGTTGTGGAAATAAATTGCAGGAAGGATTGGTATATGTACCACTCTTAGCTAGAAGAAAAGCACATAGATCTCATGAAAGAATATTAAACTAGCTAGGCAGGGATAGGCAACCCAAAACACTCAAAGAGCCACTTGGACCCGTTTCCCACCAAAAACAAAACACCGGGAGCCGCAAAACCCTTTTGATAACTAAAATGAAGATAACACTGCATATATCCTTTTTTACCTTTATTATAGGGGGGTGTGTGTGTGTGTCTGTCTCTCTCTCTGTATGTATATATGTAAAAAAGGATATATGCAGTGGTATCTTCATTTTAGATGTCAAAAGGGTCTCTCTCTCTATCTGCCCTTGGTCTGCCAGTCCTCTTCCCCCACTCTCTTTCTTTTTCCTCTCTCTCTCTCTCTCTCTCCTTCCTTCCCCCTCTTTTTCTCTCTCTTTCTCCCCCCCTCCCTCTCTCCTATCTGCTGCTCACCTGGCAAGCTGGCTTCAAGCTGTTCTCCAACAAGCTCAGGGGTAGGTGACCTCGGCTCTTTTATGACTCATGGACTTCAACTCCCAGAATTCCTGAGTCAGCATACGTGAGCTAGCTAGCTCTCTCCTGCCCTTCCTGCTTCCTGCAGAGACACAGCAAAGAGAGGAGCTCCGCCCAATAAGCTTTTAAGCTCCTCGGAAAACACTGAGTGCACTCTCTTTTTCACACAAACACACAAACACAGAGAGAAGCAGGGAAGCACAATTGCCTCTCTCTATCTCTGTCTCTCTCTTCAAATGGCAGAGGAGGCTGGGAGCCACAGGGGAAGGCTCAAAGAGCCGCATGCGGCTCCAGAGCCGCAGGTTGCCGACCTGTGAGCTAGGCTGATCAGCCAACAAAGTATGTTTTCTGAAGTTAAAAATGCTAATTATTGCAGATAGTGCTATTCATGTCAGCAGAGTTTCAAGAAATTTTTTTATCAGTAACCTATTTATTAAATGAAGGAGGGGGGGGGGAGACATGAACTAAGAATTGATTTGTCTGCACTACTCCTGGATTTATTTTTTTGCCAAAAAGATTGAATAGTTGAATTTAGAATGTAGTTAAATATTAAAACGGCTGAAACAATCCCAGGATACTCAGAAGTGGGTAGTCACTAAAAGAACATATTCTAAACAAAGCTGAAAGAATGGCTAGGACTCCTTAATAAGACAATGGATTATATCATTGGCATTTCCCCATTAGGCTTAGGAGAAACAAATGAACATAAATACAGTATTTGTATTGGCAAATTTGTATTGGAAGCTGTGCGAATCAATAAAGAGAGGCAGAATTGCCTAAACTTGCAGGGCTATCAGCCAGAAGACTGAAAGCAAAAGAAATCTGTTCCAGACAGCACAATACACCACCAGGAGAACAGATCAGGCTGACCCACCTGAAGAAAAAGGAAAAATAATTGATGTGGAAGAAAATATATAAAAGGAACAGGAATGAAAATAGAATGATTTCAGAAAGAGAAAACCCATGTTTTACACACATAAAGAATAAACAAATGATAGATGAAATTTCTAATACATTGACCAGAAAGTATTCCGGAAAAGATTCAGGAGCTGCTCATAACACAGTGATGTTACAAAGTGCTATTGAACTGATTGAAGTTGCTATAAAAAGGATACTGAGGATCAGAAAGGATACTTGAATGAAAAAGGCTCTGGGTGTGGAAAAGAATGAACCATACAAAAAATGAAGTTAGAAGAGAGTATTTGTTATTCATTTAAAATTTTGTCCTACTTTTATTTTTGGTTAACTAAAAGTAACCAAACTAAATAAAAAATAATAACTAAAATTGTTGTGGTGCAGCCAAATAAAATAACAAATAGTGAAGATTAAAACAGGCAGGGGGAAATTTGATAGGTTTTGCAGTAGATGAAGAGGGAGAAACAAGCTGCCTCCCTCTGAATGAAGAGAAATAAACATTCCAGCCTTGTTTTTAATGTTTTAAAATATTTTTTAAAATAATAAGCCCTTTTTAACACTAAGGGCCTAATAATGATCAACAGAATTTTCTCAGACACAATAATATTCACAGGCATAACATTGCCTACCTTTTCTTTCAAGCTGTCGGATATATCCTGGAAGCAGAATATGAAACAGAGAAAGATGCTAAATAGTACTCATATTTGTACTTGGAATTATTTGGGATAAGTTAGAAAAATACATCAGAGAAAAAGATGGCCTTAAGGATAGTTTTGGTTAATGTTAGAAATATGGACAGTATTTGATGAAAAACGGCTCTGAGTTTAGATTCTCCTGCATGCTAGGAACTATAGAAGCATTGCAAGTTGTACGTTTAAACATTGTTATCTTGTGCTAGGAGACACTTCAAAGAGATGCTTTGCTTTGCTGAAGCTTCAAACAAAGCAGCTCCTAGAGCAGTGTTTCTCAACATTAGCAGCTTAAAGCTGTGTGGACTTCAATTCCCAGAATTCCTCAGCCATAGTTCTGGGGATAAAAAACTAGATGGGTTTGTAACCATGTTTAATGATGGCCACGTTGTATAAATGTACTGCTATGATTTTACACCACTGAAATTCAGAATCTATCTTTTAACTTCATTAAGTAACAATTTTTTTAAAAGGCCTTTTTCATTAGGGAACTCTGTTTCTCACAAAATTTGTAGTTTAATTCAGAAGACAGACATAAAAATTCACAAAGATAATTGATAAAGATATAAATCCTGATGTTATTATATAAAATATATGTGCTTTTTCTATTTTAGCTTGTGGAGGTTTAACTACTGATATCTGTATTTTTATACATGCTTTGTATTTTTATTTGTTATAACTTTGTTATATAGTTTTGATCTCTAAAAAGCAGAACAGTAAAAACGAAGTAAAGATATGGATAACAAATAATTATACGGTCAGTTTGTTCTGGTGTGGTTTAGGCCTGCTGTTTGTCTTTTATCAATTTTTTTTTCATTTAGGTATACATTGTGTTTTGTGGATCATTCTTGAAATTATCCTTAGAGTTCTTTCACTCTATAATATTGGTGACCTTTTAGCACTCTCATAAATTTATAAAAAAAATTATATAACTTTCAGTTTGAGAAGGGATACTATATTTTTGTGACCAATAATGAAAATGAAAAGAATATACTTTAATAAGATACAGATTTACTCCATAACTTTCCCCTTCAATTCTTTCAGACACTGCTTTCTCCATTGATACAAAAAAAGCACCAAACAGGGACTGGAGAAAAATGCACTTTGGAACCAATATTGCTGAACCTGGTGTTCAGATTACACTTTTCATAATTCTTAGCAACAAGGCCAGCAATACCAAAGTCAAAGCTGAGTTAACTTTTGAAATCCTGATTTCTCTCAATAAAGCAACAATTACTTAATAAGATGAACAAAATTATATATTGGTAAAATATGCACAGTGAACTTAAATTAAGAATGAAAAGATGAGAAATACTGAGATTGACAGATTCAGCATCACCCTATCACATTAAAAAATTAATCTTCAAAGTGGGCTATATTTCCCCTGCAGGGAGGAGAGACAAATGCCAAAAACATTATTGTTCTAATATGATACAAACTCTGCTCCTTTGGTACATGTGTCACAATGTCAAAGCCATGTGCTTGTGTCATAATTATATGATTTTGCTCTCATTTATTAAAAGAAATGGATCCTGCTTACAACAAGGTGGTTTGAAGTCATTTCACAACTGAGAAATGTAAAATGAGGTTCTGTAAGTTATCCAAATATACTTTTGTACCTAATATATAAACCATGAAATATTTAGCAGCAATGCTAAATTTAAGTAAAGTTTCTAATTTATAGAGATACTCCTGAAAAATGGAATTCTGAAAATAAGTGAAAGTTTGTTTCAGACACAACTGGCAAAATCAGTAATCTAACATGCAATACAAAATGTGTTTGGGAATTGCAATCTAAATGTCAGACATAATTAATGTTATTTTTAAATGTGAGGCAGCTGACTGCTGTTTTAAAAAAAATGTGCTGCCCACATGAGTTTTCCAATGAATGAGATACCATTTCAGTATCTTTTTCCTTTAATCAGCAGAAAAACAGATCATAACATTTCTGAATCACAGAATTTGGCATGAATTTCACAACTCGAAATATTGCAAGACTATTGGAAAATAATAAAAGATTTTGGGGAGAAAGCAAAAAGGACTGAAGTGATAAATCCTGGAATTGATTGAAATTTGTGGGAACAAAGAACTTAAAGCTGTTTAAGACCAATATGAGTAGAACTACAAATTTATTTCAGAGACCTTAACTGAGTTACTTCAGAAAATCTCTGAAAATCTTGAGCCAGAAATTTAGCATCCAATCTCATACTGAATATTGGTTTAAATATATTTAATTTTTGCTCCATTTTTTTGAATTGCCAAATTTGCAGATAGGATATTGAATACAAAATTCTTTTTTATTATTTGAATGATGTGGTGGGTGTATTTTACTTCTGTTCAAGATCTGTTAACTGGGATAAATACAAGTTTATTGATTTATTCCTGGATTTGATTTGGATGCTTCTTCATTTGCATTAAAAAAAGTCTGATTTTTGTTTGTGGACTTCTAGATCTGATTCTAAATCAAGTGTGGATTTGTGTAGACTAGGTATCTAAGAATACATGCAGAAGAATAAATAATCATAGCTAGTTTGTTTTGTTGAATACAACTAGATAACTTGTTAATTTTTTGCTAGCCAACTGAGATAACATCAAGGTTGGACAACTCACTGAAATTGAACCTCAATCATTATTGAGAGTCAATATATGGCTAAGTCCATATATTATAAAAACTCTGTTTGGTTAACAGTTGAACAAACCATAATTGGTTAAGTTTAGGTACCGTAATAAGACAAATCTAACCGTATCATGGTATGACCAAAGGTGTTTTTTCAGGAGGCAACTGGACTTGTTTTTCTTTTGAAGACATTTTTTTTCTTATCCAAGAAGCTTCTTCAGCTCTGACTGGATGGTGGGGAATGGAAAGATTTATATTCCTTTCTGACAGCTGGTCATTTGCATTCTTTTAGAGAGTCGTTGAATGCAAATATTGTGAGAATAAGAATACAAATGACCAGTTGTCTGCAAGGAATATAAATCCTTCCATTCCCCACCATCCAGTCAGAGCTGAAGAAGCTTCTTGGATGAGAAGTGAAACATCTTCAAAAGAAAAACTAGAAAATCCAGTTGCCTCCTGAAAAAGCTCCTTTGGGACATACCATGACCCGGATGACTGAGAATTTCTATAGATATATCATGGTATAGCACACTATGTTAATTCAATTAACAAAAATTGTTTAATAAAGTTTTATCCTTAATTTGGAAACTATACTATCCAAGAACCAAGCTGACTGAGAATTATAACAGCTGCTGTTCAATGTATCTGACAAAGCAGATTGGGAAGATGTAAATTGATTTAAGGTGCTTTGTATTACTCACTTTTAGCATGTGAATACTGTGATACTATATGTGTACTTATTTCACTTAAGAGGATTTATTTCCTGTCCTTCAAAGGCAAATGGTTAACGAATATTGCCAAAAATTATCAGTAAAAAACATGGAAGAAGAGAATGAATCCTTTCTTAGTTATTACTTTCATACTTATTGCATGGAGACAAATATTGCTATTAATTTGGTTGATAAAAATGTTTAACACTTGCAATTAATGTCACAATTTAGGAATTACATTGGGAAACACTGCATCTAGATTCAAACAGAAGATTTAATGTGGCTGGGAATAATTAAAATGTAGCTGTTGCGTACCAAAAGTAAATACTCAACCTGTCTGTCAAATATAATTACATATGCATACATAGAATTGTGTAGGGGATGATGAAAAACAAGAGTGTTTCACAAAAGTGTAAGTGCTCCCACATGTCCCTTTATTCTCTGTTAATTGCTGTGATTTGACTCTTTCACAGTCCGCCTCTCCCCCCACCCCAATGGAAGCACTCACCATCTGGCTGGTTGGTCTGTTTTCTTGGTATCATTCCCATTTAAGCCTTGCCAGTTTCTGTCTATTTTAAGTAAAACACTCATTAAGGACAGTCACAGCTGCCACACAGTGATATTTGAAAGGAAAATTTTGCCTTTGCTGAGGTGCCAAGATAATAAGAATAGCAAGTTTATGTCTGATGATTCAGCTTCTCTTTTCCTTGGAATTCATCTACTTTCATCTGCATAGCATGAAAGATAAACAATCACAAGTACCTGAGAGGTTAGAGGAATGACAGAAAGAGATTATTAAAAAAAGAGAAATTACTTTTATGTTACATAATATCTGATTGTTACTCAGGAAAACATAATCTTTTATCATGGAAATCTAGAAAATACTTCAAGCACAGTTATTTCTCCTTTTATTTTGCTTAAACCATACCATAACAACATGTGAATGGAACTTTCACTCTCCCTTAAAAAAATAAAATGACAGAATGACATAGGAAAAAGCCTTATATCAGAGAAAACTGAAAAAGCTGTTATAATCAAGTTTACCCCAACTGATCTGCTCCCTATTGGATACTCGGGGGTTTCATTTTCAAAATTTTCAGTTATGAATGCATTGGCTGGGAATTCTGAGTTATAATCTGAATACACCTAATGGTCAATAGTATTTAGAGAAACCTAAATACGATGCAACAGGCAACCTGTTAAGTGAATGTATATAGTCATATATTTCAGGAAGTTAATTTATATTGTTGAGCTCCTCATATTCTGGTACTATTCCATTTTATAGTTAATAGCATTTATTTCACATATGATTGCATTATATTTAGTTATGCATTATGTTTCTCTTCCAACTCAAATTACATATTTAGGAGGCTACTGCATATTGTATTCCCAAATAGCACATCATAAAGAATTCATTTGTTTTGCTGTATTTTTACACCACCTGAATTAAGGTCATGTGACTATAGCCATTTGTCTCTCTAGAGAACAGTAAATGGACCACAATTTAACTGTAACCTAATTAATAATATCTCACAACTGTTCTGTGCTTTGAAAGTTTAATGGTACCATAGGGCTTTGATTAAATATAATGGCATTTGCATTAATATTTTACATGAAACCAAAGTAGGAGAAAGGCCCAAAGGCAAATAATGCAACTTGTAAATCAGAGTGGTTATATTGGTAAAGATCAAGGCATAGATTTACAGGTAAAAACTGCTTCTTACATTCTAAATGCAGTTCTCAATGGAAATTGCCAAGTATATTTTTAACCTGATTTCAGAAAGTTGAACTTATTTGAAAATAAGGTTTTGTAAGGCAATATGAATTTTCAGAAAGGTTTAGAAATATACTTTATTGGTCATAAGCACATACAAAGCTTCTTCAAAGTATTTTCCTTCCTATCTCTTTCTACCGAACCCATAAGATTTTTTTTATGCTGTGCTATGTTTTGTGGCTGAACTGTTATACCTGTAGGAAATTGTGTTGAGGAATAATAGGGAATATTCACATTGCTTCTGACTTGCAGATATGCCACTTTTGTATTAAGAGCTTCTAAATATTTTTTTCAAACCATTTAAATCAGTATAGATTGCATGTTTGATAGGAGGATGTCAGATAAGGTAAGATAAAGCAAAGAAGGGGCCTGGAAATTAAATGCATTCATTAACTGGCTTTTTGTTTTAGTAACTATTTTCTAAAAATTATTCTAGTAATGATAATACAGTATTTCTGTACTGGTCTCCAATGAGGCAAGAGTCCAAAAAGTATAATGAATCCTTAGATGGCATTATTTTACATTCCATGTATAGTTCCATTTTTTTGTAATAACTAATCAATTTGTTGTCAGGAAAAAACATCATGTCAACATGTTACAAGTTACACAGCTGTAATATTAGATGTATTTGCAGCTTGCCAATCTGAATCCTCTCATCTGCTAAATTCACTTCTGCATTATAACTGAAACTACTTTAAGAATAAAGCAAGTTGACAATTTACTGCGACACCTGTCATAAATTCTAACACTACCAGATCATAGAGACGTAGTATATAATTGTGTTAGCCCCACTTCATTAAAAATGAACTATTTTTTGGCTTATATAGTTTAATTTATATGCATGAACATTTTCTTTGTGCAACTGCTTAGAACAGTCATACAACTGGTTATTTAGCAATCAGGTATGGCAGACCCCCAAAAGCTACTTACGGACTGATTTTGAAGTTATGAGATCCATAGTGACATGACTGCATTTTGAGCACTTGGCAATCAGCTCACCTTTATGGCCTTTTGCATTGAAACAGTAATTGTTGACGTTTTATGCCACTTTTGGGGCTTTTTTCCCCATTTCTCACAAAAACTACCCATTGGATAAAATGGATTCACTTAATGGCCATGGTGTTTGCTTAACTAACACCAACAATCCTACAATTTGGATAAAACTATATTAAGTTTTTAGACTGCCTTGGATCAGTAGTCCCCAACCTTTATGGCTTGGCAGCTGACCGAGGGGGGGGGGGGAGAGGGGAACCAGCCTGCACAAGTGGCAGGCCAGCATGCACACACTGCATGGTGCCACTCGTGCCAAGTTGAACTGTGTGCGCACCAGATTGCCACTTGCACAAGTCGAGTTGTGCATGTGCAAGCCGATGCACTGCTCATATGGTTCCAAATGGGCCATAGCCTGGTTATGGGCCACGGCCTGGGGATTGGGGGTTCCTGCTTTAGATTCTCCTTTCACCAATTCCCTGTTTTTTTCTTCCTAAATTAATTTTGAATAAAGCTTATATTTATTGTTGTTATCTCAGAACATTAGAGTTTTGCTGTTAATGAAAACATTTTTCTTCATGCAAGTGTATCAATACACTAATATTTTCCCATTTTCTGTGACAATATCTTAAATTAGAAAATTTAAGAAAGCACAGAAGAAAGCATATCCAGTGTCATTTTTCAACAAGAAAACAAATAAAGAAAAACATTACCCATCCTTATCACAATCACTTTGAAATTCAGCCCTTATTTCAGGACTGGATTAGGTAAGTTCCAATATAATGTAGAACAGAATTTTTCAAAATTATAGGGCATTTAAAATAAAAAATGCCAGTGGGTACTATTTCTCCTTATTGGTTCCTATAATCAGGGGTGGGCAATTAATTTTTCCAAAAGGCCACATGAGAAATTTGGACTTTTTGCGGAGGGGCACTGGCACACACACACACACACACACACACACACACACACACACACACACCACTACTGCCAGACAGGGATAATCAAATGGCCAGATGTGACCTATTGACTGTAAAATGCCAGGTCTGCGATAAACAGTGGAATGAATAGACAAACGAAGGAATCTTTGTGAGTGTAGTTTTTATCTCATCTACCAACCATCCATTTATTTATTTTCTGAGGGTTTTTAAAATTGTTAGATTCCAGAATCATTTTTGAGATGGGCACCCATATAAATTGATAGCACACTTTTCTTCCAAAAGATAGGAGTTTAGAAAAACAAAGGAAGCAGTGATGTGGGATGGGGAGAAGTTTCTATATCACCTACAGGTTTTGGATGAGTCCTTTATTTTTGGATCTTGAGTCCCATAATCTGTTCTATGTGAATACAACCAGTCTGAAATACCAAATAGGAATATATTAACATACAGCCTCAGATAAAATAATTTTGAAAACAACTATAATACTATAATGTACTGGCTGAGGAATTCTGGGAGTTGAAGTCCACAAGTCATAAAAGGGCCAAGTTTGAGGACCAGTTGTAGAGCGTGGAATGCTGCCATTACACTTGGAGGAGGGGTTGATATATTTATTACTTCGTTGGTTTATTGTTACTGTTTTTATATTTTTATTTTATGGTTGCTTTTAGTTTCAACAAGCAGTAACCTGCTCAAGTCTTTTGAGTTGGGCAAACTATTAACATTGAGAATTTAGCCCAGCTGACATTGAAGTAAGGATCACCTGCACAGAGAGGTTTATACCCAGATAAATAAATACAGACCTGTTTGCTCACCTTGATGACATCTTATTGGGGTTACATGTAAGAAGCATCTTGGGCTGAGGGGACCAAGGCCAGGAATAATCCTATTTCTAAATTGCAGCAAGCGAGAAAACAGCAGATTAACGCACAATCTTGAGGCATATTATCACATTTAACTTGCTTGAATTTTGTGGACCAGAGGCCCACAGTCTACAAAAATCAGTACCGTACCCATTGATTCATCTTTATTAGTATTTTTCAACACTGGCAACTTCAAGTTGCCAAAATTGAGAAACACTGATCTATATACCATGATACTAATTGCGGGACAGACGATAGCCTTTTTCTTTGCGTCGCCTTAACTACAAAGTCAAATATGGCAGTCGCACAAAAAAACAAACAAACAAAAAAAACCAACCAAATCCTGGCATATTTAAAATATGGCAAAAGTTTTTCGTGGGCCATAAACCTTTCCGCGCCTCTCAGAATGTCTTTATATGCCACGAACTCTAAATCCTTTCTCCGTAATCCGATGAAGCTGGTAGACTGCGCTGTTTCCTCTGCAATATTAGTCTCTTTCAAGTTCTGACACTCGGAAACGAGACGCTCCATTACTGATCGCCTCTTCTTTTTCCAACAGGACCAGAGGCGCCTCCTGCCCTCTCAGAAAGCTCAGCTGGCCCCCAAGAGCTCCACCGCCACTGATGCAGAAGTTTTTTCCGCTCTTTCTCCTCATGGCAGAGTGGTGGCCGAAAGGACGCGCATGCGCCTTGGAAAAGAATGGGGGGGTGCGGAGGAGAGGAACGGCAAGTGAAGAGACTAGGGGCGCTGCCGCTTCACAGCAGACCACACGAGTCCAAAAAGGGGGCTGGTTGAGGGAGCTCGTAAGGTGCTGTAGAGCCGCCGCCGCCTTCGGTGCCAGAGGCGGAATGTTACGCCCCCCCCCACCCCCCCAGGAACTGACTTGAGTCCTTGGCTACCGGGCGCCTCTCCCATTGTTCCCATTCCGCGTCTCAGGCAGCGCAGGTCCACCGGTTCCTCCCTTTCCCGCTGAGGCGAAGGCGGGGAACATCTCTCTCTCTCTCTCTCTCACCCCCCCCCCGTGCCTCTCGGCCGCCTCCTCCCGGCTGCGGGTTGTCCCATTAAAGGCGGAGAAGGGTAGGAGGAGCCGGAGCAGCATGATGGCGGCGGCCGAGGCTGGCGGTGAAGAGGGGAGCTCGGGAGCGGCCGGAGAAGCGGGGGGACATTGCCCACCCGCCGCCAACGCAGCCCCCCGCAGCGGGAGCAGCAAGAGCGCGGCTGCGGTTCTTCTAGGAGGCTCCGGCCTGAACGCCTCTCCCGCCCCGGGCTCGCTCGCGGTGGGTTCCAGGCCTGCCCCTGCGGAGATGTCCAAGGGGCTGCTAGCGACGACTCTACCGCTTTCCGAGAGCGGCGGCACCGCCGTCAATGCTGCCGGGGGCTTCCCTCCGCTGCCGCCGCCTCCGCAGCCGCCGCGTCCGGCCGGGGGACTGAGCACCGTGGATGAAGGCGACTCTCTCGACGGGCCCGAGTACGAAGAAGAAGAGGTGGCCATCCCACTGAACGCGCCCCCCACGAACCAGTGAGTATTCCCCCCTACGCCCCGTCCAGTCTAAGGATTTAGATGAGGTTCCTTCCCAAGAGTCTCGGTTTCTAATACCGCACCCAGTGGAAGTGTGTTGTGTATGTCAAACTCTGAGCAAGTCCCGAAAGTTTCTTTGCGCCGCCTTTCTCTTCCCGCATCCCGTTGGAAGCTGCTTAGTCAACTGCCTGCTTGCCTGGAAAAACTGAAAACCTGAGAATTAAGTCTTTCCCCTGGCCCTTCACTTGAAAAAAGTAAGAAGCATCGAGGCTCATATTTGACAGTTTTCCTCCGCTTTTGCCTAAAGCTTCCCAAAGTGGTATTTTCCGAAAACTTAACCGTATTTTTAACAGTCCTCAATATTTTCATCTAAGGAATCCATGACTAAAGTCAAAAATGCTGTATGATACTTCCTTGTCTTTAACTATAGAATTTTCTGCATATAAAGGTTGCTATGCTACCATGAAGTAACACATACTTTGTATGCAAAGCTTTTTCATAGAAGATGTAAAATAAAAATTTTAGTAACATCCCTCTGAAATAACTTAACATAAATACAGCTTGTCACCCTTTGCATCTGGTAACCTGTCTCTAACATTAAAAATGTCACTTTCTGTTGAGTTTAGGCAGAAAAAGTTTTTTGAATAGATATTTCTGATGAATGAAAGAAATGTTATGTATTCTGATAATGGATTAACTTTGAAAGAGGCGGAGATGTTGATCCTGACATCAGAGCAGGTTCATGTGGGGACTGAGAAGCTTTAGGTACTTACAACTGCAAAGCTTTAAACAAGCTTTCTGCAGTGTATTTAAAAACAGAATGGGAAATAGTTTAGCTTTTCAAAGGAGGCAAAACATGCTTCATCTCATCCACTGCAGTTAGTGCATAATCCAGTGACTTCTTATTTCCAAAGAGACTTCAGTCTTCCTTTTATGAGCAGGACATTGCACAAACTAGATAAAAATTGTTCATCTATTAACAATTGAATTTATTGAAATGGCACATAGTTGCTAAAATGAATTTTGATCCCTGAATACTATTTCCAAGGTCAAAACTATTATAACATAAAGCAGAGATGTTTTATTTAGGTTGACCACAGCTGATGCCCTAATAAACCCAGCATAGATGCAAAATTGTAATGGAAAATATGGATTTATCCAATTGTCTACTGTGATTCTTCCCTGAAAAGGGAAAAATGTATCAATGACAAATTATAACTATTTTGAATTCATTTATTGTGTTCTTCCAGTAGTAGCCTTATAATCATTTTTACAAAAATATTCCTGAGATTTCTCCTTGAAAAACTAAGGACAAATCTGCTGCATCCAAATATTTCAAGTACATTATGTTAAACTATGTTTACATTATGCATATAATACAAATTTACAAAAATGAGATAATTTCTGATATTTGAATAATGTCATTGCTAATTGCTGTGAAAATAGATTAAATGGACATTTAGGAGTAATGCCTTTATCTTTTATTGATTTAAAGCAATTATTTGATTATTGAGAGTTGGATGGCATACAAGAATTATTGAGCTGGGCAGCATGGAAGTTTAATAAATTATTATTAATGGTAATCTGTCTACCCAACTACTCCATTGGATCAAAAGTTAACTATATGCTATTTTGTATACTACCAGTCAGTTTTGATGAGACGAGCAACTATATAAATTGATTGATAAAAATATTTTTTTTGTATTTTAAATATGTGTGCTACTGCTTTATTAACAAGATAAGTATAAAAGTATTAAAGTAGTATCTCTGAAGCTGTTAGATATTTGCAGCTTCATAAAGGTGAACAGTATTTGGATCTGAAAAAGATATCTTAGCTCTGTACAGATAGTTCCTTAAAGGAACCAATCCATTTCCTGGACTTGCATGTTACTTGTGCAGGCATAGGAAAATACCTGTTAGAGTATAATAGGATATAACACTTCTTTTTTACTTCCTTAACTGATGCCTGTTTGAGCTTCCATTAGGTATAGAAAGTGCCCATGGTAGATCCAGATACTATACACCTGCACTTCTTTGCAGCCATTGTGGGAGGTCTGCTTACAAAGTCTTTCTGCACTACAAGTCTGGCATTGTGATATTATAGTGCAAGAAATGAAATGTGGTAATTTAGGAAGGATTGGAAAATTGAAATTCATACGTTGCCTAGACAAATCCCTGAAATATTCTAGCCCTGGAAATTGCATGCTAATGAAAAAGGAGAAAATTGTGCGTCCCTCCCATCACCACCACCCAGTTGGTGTCAGTTGGAATTTAGATTTGGTGATCCTTCACAACAGATTCTTTTTCCTCTGCTCCCATTGCATAGCTCTGACTGCTAAACAAGTAGTCCTTGACTTACAACGGTTTATTTAGTGACAGCTCACTGAAAAAAATGACATGACCATTTTTCACATTTATGACCATTGCAGCATCCCCATGGTCATGTGATCAAAATTAGACTCTTGGCAACTGACTCATATTTATGAACTTTGCAGTGTCCTAGGATCATGTGATCACTTTTTTGCGACCTTCTGACAAGCAAAGTCAATGAGGAAGCCAGATTCACTGAACAACTGTGCTACTAACTTAATGACTGCAGTGATTCAGTTAACTGTGGCAAGAAAGGTTGTAAAATGGGGTGAAACTCACTTAACAAATGTCTCACTTAGCAACATAAATTTTGGGCTCAGTTGTGATCATAAGTCAAGAACTACCTGTAGAGTATACTTGGACATATGAACTCAGTGGAGCTGGACTTTTAAGTCAACATATAGAATCATTATAAAATTATTGAACTGTTTGTAGAGAATTTTATTAATTATTGTACTTATTGTGTAATCTGAAAAATACAATTGAAGTAACATTTTGAAAAGAGCTGTTGTATATATCAACTTTAATGACATATTGTTCTGTGTAAACTTTTTATATGTTTTATTGCTTGCTTATGTGTAAAAGGATAAGATATAAATATCCCATAGAAAAGAGAGGAAGTTAATGCAATATTGAAATTAATATGAACATCAAAACAATAAATGAATACTGTCCATCATCTTTTTAAACTGAAAAGTTCTACGAAAATTACTAAAACATCTATGGAGTTGAATGCAAGTGCTTTTTTGGCAGGGCAAGATTTTCTTATTGATAAATAGAATTATAAATGGAATTAATTTGGATTTTATTTTTTAAAGGAGAAAAATTAAATACTTTTGTTAACATATTAGTAATTATTTATGCCAAGTTCTTAAAGAGATGGGAATACCAGACCATCTTATTTGTCTCTTGAGAAACCTATATGCAGGTCAAGAAGCAACAGTGAGAACTGGACACGGAACCACTGATTGGTTCAAAATTGGAAAAGGAGTCCGGCAAGGCTGTATACTGTCGCCCTGCCTATTTAACTTATATGCAGAGCACATCATGAGAAAGGCATGGCTAGATGAATCAAAAGTTGGAATTAAGATTGCCGGGAGAAATATCAACAACCTAAGATATGCAGATGATACCACTCTAATGGCAGAAAGTGAAGAGGAACTAAAGAGCCTCTTGATGCGGGTGAAGAAGGAGAGTGCAAAAGTTGGCTTTAAACTCAACATTAAGAAAACCAAAATCATGGCATCCGGCCCTCTCAATTCCTGGCAAATAGATGGGGAAGAAATGGAGGTAGTGACAGATTTTATTTTTCTGGGCTCCAAGATCACCTCAGATGGGGACTGCAGCCAAGAAATTAAAAGACGCTTGCTCCTGGGGAGGAAAGCTATGGCAAATCTAGACAGCATACTAAAAAGCAGAGACATCATCCTGCCAACAAAAGTGCATATAGTCAAGGCCATGGTTTTCCCAGTTGCAATGTATGGCTGTGAAAGTTGGACCATAAGAAAGGCTGAGCGACAAAGAATTGAGGCCTTTGAACTATGGTGCTGGAGAAGACTCCTGCGAGTCCCTTGGACTGCAAGGCGTTCAAACCGGTAGTCCTTGAAGAGATCAACCCCGACTGCTCTTTAGAAGGCCAGATCCTGAAGTTGAAACTCAAATACTTTGGCCACCTAATGAGAAGGAAAGACTCACTGGAGAAGGGCATAATGCTGGGAAAGATTGAGGGCAAAAGAAGAAGGGGACGACAGAGAATGAGATGGCTGGATGGAGTCACTGAAGCAGTAGGTGTGAACTTAAATGGAATCCAGAAGATGGTAGAGGACAGGAAGACCTGGAAGAATGTTGTCCATGGGGTCGCAATGGGTCGGACACGACTTCGCAATTAACAACAACAACAAATTATTTATGCACACACCAATATATAGAAAAAGATTCTTACTAACAAAATTTAATTGATCTTGTCTTAATAGTGTGAAATTTTAAAGTGATACTTGGTATACTTTTCTTTTATAGATGTGATTCAGGATGATTTGTACAGATATTTAGTATGCTTTATGTATAGAGCTGATACTACAACAGAATATCTGTGGGAATTTGAGATATTACTTATTTCATTTATATCCTGCCTTTATTATTTTTGCAAATAGCTATAGATGAATATATCCAACACACCTTCCTCCTATTTTCCTCACAACAACCACCCTGTAATAATATATTAATAAACTTCTTGAGAAAATTATTTCTATTTGGTAGAAGTAAGATATTAAGTCCTGTGTGTAAAAATATTTTAGAGGACTTCACAATGCAGTTGTAAGTACAGAAGATGATTTAAAATTGAAAGTTGTTTTTCAAAATGTGTATTTGAGATTTCATGATGCAAGTAAATTTGCAGTTTATACCCGGTATTTGGTGCTCTAGCAACATACTGAAATATTGAGAACTATTCCAAGAGTATTTTGGAAATATTAGTTTGATATGTTTTAATCTGGAAACTGTAGGGAAGGTAAATAAATCTCAAGTTTAATTTTGATACAGTATTCATAATTGTGTTTAAATTTAAAAAAATTGTCACGTTTGTCACGTTTACATTATGAGAAATTTCAAGTAAATTTGTTTGTAAGTTTTTGGCTTACAAACCAATCATTTAGTGACTGTTCAAAGTTTCAACAACACTGAAAAAAGTGACTCATGACAGTTTCACATTCACAACTGTAGTAGCATCCCCGTGGTCACTTTATCAAAATTTGGATGCTTGGCAACTGAAATGTATTTATGTATTTATTCATCATTTGTGACCCTCTGACAAGCAAAGTCAATGGGGGAGCCAGATTCACTTAATAACTATAACTAACTTAAATGCAGTGAATCACTTAACAACTGTGACAAGAAAATTGGGGCAAAACTCACTTAACAATTATCTTGCTTAGAATGGAAATTTTCCCTTGATTGCGATCATAAGTCACGGACTACCTGTACCTCTAAAGGAAAGTTTAAATCTTTTAAGATTGAAAAAATAGGCAATGATTATGTTATAATCATATATACATTATTAGTTCAATTGTGAGGCTCATGTGAGAAAAAAGTTAAATTTCAGTAATATAATCTGCTACTGCAGATTTAAGTATTGTGACATCTAACTTTCTTGCTGGTTTGTAATTTTTCTATTATAATATCTAGATGTATAACTAGAACACCCATAAAAAGATAATGATTTCTTTCCCAATTGAATAATATATTTTTGCATTCTGCAGCAGTGTGTGGAACTGTGGGTTGAAATTCCATTCGTATTTATATTGGAATAAGCACTTACAAACTCATTGGGAATGAATCAAAGGCTAAAGGGACATGGACAATATACATGAGAATGTTTTATTTTATTTTGATCACCATATGACTACTGCAAGGTATTACCTTTGAAGACAGCTTGGAGGCTGCTACTGATGCAGAACAGAACAGCCAGATGACTCTTATGGGAAATCCATTATTCATTTATTTACTTTATCTATATACCACCTGTTCTTGAAAGTTCTGAGTAGCTAGCAATCAAAAGCACCATCAACCTTTTACAAAATAATAAATAAATCCACTGATAAAATAACCACAGTTATCAAAATATTACAAAAAGAATATACAATATACATAAGTGTCTGCTAAATTCAGATCTTGAATCACAGCACACCCTTTTCCTTAGCTTGATGGAATAACCATATCTTAACTGTTGTCCACAAATATAAGGAGAAGATTGGATCTCCATAGATTCCAGAGAATGCAAATGACCAAAATACCTGGTCACTTGGACTGTTAACATTTTGTACTAACTATACTTTCTGAACCTATGCTAACTTTACCTATGCTTCTTGAGGATACCCCATGTAGAGCCTATTGCAGTAATCTAACCAGGAAGTAACTGAGTCACAAGTCATTGAACAGGGTTTCTTAGTCCAGAAATGGCCAGAACTGACAAGCAAGACAGCTGTACAAAAACCCTCTTAACTGCAACTGCCACCTTCTAATCGATCGAGAGTTTAGTCCAGAGGGACTCTCAGCCTTGCAAACTATCTCTGAATGGGACATGGAATTCCTTTCAGAGTCAAATATAATATTTTCATGGAAAAAAATTCAGTCCAGTTTGGAGGTATTCATTCAGATCTTCATGTGACAGTCTCCAGGAACTGGGTCAACACTTATGCTGTATAAGCATATGTATAAACCGCTTATTCCTTGCCAACAGATGATGGCCCCCTCCCCTTGTGGCTTCATGTAGTTGTTAAAAAGAAGTGGAGAAGATAGAGAACTTAACAAAGTAGAAGTCTCCAAGGAGCTCTTTCTCCCTCCCCCTTCCCCCAAGATTGGAACCATACCTAAAGAAGGAAGAGAATCACTGCAGAAGAGTATGTTTCCAATCCCCCAAAGGCAGTCCAAAAGACTGCAGTGTCCAGATTCCAGTTTGTTTGAAAAATTATCCAGAAGCGCAAGTGCAATGAGTATAGTTTTCATACTAAACCCTGCCCCTAACCTTATTGCCAAGATGTAACAAAGTTACATCAATTTTAGGGTGCTGCACTGGTTATCAGTAGACCTCTGGGTATAATTCAGAACACTAGCAATTCCCTGTAAAACCCTATGTCACATGGCACTGGGTTAGATTGGAGCTACCTCACTAACATATCAATATGTTTCCGGTTTGATCATGAACAGAGAGCTTGCTATCCTCACATGAAGAAGAAGCTGTGGACCAAAAGGAAAACCTTTTTTCCCTAGCAGTCTCTCCATTACAAAATGTCCTGAAGGTATATACAGCGCCTTCTGACATTCTTTTGTGGCAAGTCTTTAGCCAAGGATTAATATTTAAACAGCCTATCTAGTTTTATTTATATTTATGTATTTCCTTTAAATATTTTTTAATTGTTTTGTATATTGCCCAGAGCCTGAAGACTGATATTGTAAAATATTATTGTAAAATAAATGAATAATAAGCACTTTAATTTTTGAAAATTATATCCTGTTTTTCCTTCTGAAGCTCAAGACAGACAGACTGGAACTTTATTTTGGTAACTAACCAGTACAAATACTTTTAGTAAAATAAACAAAAGCAAAGTTAGCCCCTGATATCAGTGACTACTGGAAACATTTGTGAGCAAATTTAGATATGATGTAACAAAATTTTGGTACTTTAAGAAATATATATTTAGCCTGGTTATCTAACAAATAATGCAAATAAAAAATATTGAGTACCCTAGAAATTTAGATTAAAAAGGCCTATTCAGCTGGTGGCAAATATACCTGTAGTACTGATAGTACAAAAGAACATGGGTATTAGTTTCTATGGGATCTGTGTTACAGGGGCAGTATTGAGTTTCATAGGGTTTTTCCTATATTTCCCTTTCAAAACAGCTGTGGGGGGACATTAAATCAAGCTAAAAATAAACTCTCCTGAATTTGGGAACTGTAATGTCATATAAATATGAATCTGGTATAGAAATTAAAATTGGGTTATTTATAAATATGTTTTTTTAAAAAAGCAATTTCTGTTTGGTATTCTATGTCTAAGATTTTTTGCCTTAATATTGATCTAATCTTAAAGTTAAGATATCACTGGAAAAGCAAAGACACTGATCATAGATATACAAAATAGCCACCCTGTGAGATAGTTGGAAAAGAAGTCATCATGAAGCCAGAAGTGTATGATTCATGACAGAAATTCTGTTTTTTTTCCCCAAAATCACTTTACTTTAAAGTTACCGGATCTACAAGTAGTCCTTGAATTACAATAACTTGTTCAGACAATGTTCAAAATTATATTACTGAAAGAGGGAAACTTAAGACTGGTGCACAAGACTGTAGCTGTCTCAGCATCCCCACTGTTATGTGACCATGATTGGGGTACTTGGGTGCCTGGTCAACCTTGTAGCGAGCTGTGGTCTCATCATCTCTATTTGTGACATTTCCTACCTGCTTTCTGCAAGCAAAGTCAAACAAGCTCCCATAAGTCAATCCCACTGCTTTTTCTCCCAAGGAGCCTCACTACAGAGTGTGAAATTCTAGGCATCTTGTACTCTGAGCATCCCACCTATGTACCCCTACCACCCTTATTGTCACACCCAAGCTCCCTAGCACTACGTTACTCCCCACATTCTGAAACACCTGCATGCAGCACCTGCCTACCCTCCTGCAGCACCAATGCATCTTCTCTGCTCCTTCCTTGGGACTTCCACATTATCCTACTTAACAATCCGTATGGTCCTGGAGTTACGACAGCAGCCATGATTGCTGTTACTAAGCAATGTGGTATTAGGTCATCATACTTTACAACTATATAATAGAAATGGAAACTCAATTGCCATTGTAACTTGGGGACTGTTTAGTATTATACAGCATTATACAACTTTCTATGAAACAATGTTTAGTTAGGAAGCAGCAGAAGTGAAATTTCCTAGAAGGAAGATTGGTTGTAAATCTTTGTATTTGGCAGTCATGCATTGTGTAACAACACTACATAATTTTAAGTACACAGATCCTTTAATATATTTTGTATATAGATATCAGGCTGGTCCAAAGATCTAATATGGGTACCCATAATTTGGCCACTAGATGCAAACCTTGAGTTTTAAGTGTAGAATCTGTTTTAGGTTTATGCACATTACAATTTTCTTCATTCATATAGAAAATTATACTAAAATGATACAAATGTTGTATCAAAATTCTTTATATATTAATGATAAAGAAAAAATACTTGTTTGCAATCTCATCCCCATAGTAAGGGCTGACCAAGAGAAGAAAGAGTAATTTTTACACTTCCTCAAATAAGACATAACTCTAAAAAGTAGATGTACGCATATTAATAAAGTAACTGCCTGTGTTAAATGGTCCCTATCTCTGTATTACACACACACACACACACACACACACACACACACACACACAAAGAGAGAGAAAGAGAGACTTGATTATGATAATGAATATTATTTTTGCAGTTTGAACCTGTGTTAGTTTAAGGTAATCTAAAATCAGAAAGGTTTTGCTAGCATCTTTTCAGACTAACCTAATTTATTAAAAGGCAAAGTTTTTTTTTCTGAATTACAATTCACTTCATGAGATGCATGAAGTGGCTAAAATGATGTAGAACTTAAATTGGCATTAGAAGAGGAATGGGTGATGACAGCTTGGTTTACATGTAAAATTAAGTACAACTTTGGAAAAAAATCAAGAAAAATATTTTCATTAACATAATCATTGTGAACATTTTAGACCATGAACATAGGAAGTTTTATCCAGGATTTTCAGGCCCACATGGCTTTGCCAAATGATTGAATATATTATATCGTATCATTATCCTTTGGTTTTCAGATGGTATCATGGAAAACTTGACAGAACAATTGCAGAAGAACGTCTTCGACAGGCAGGAAAACCTGGAAGTTACCTTATTCGAGAGAGTGATCGAAGGCCTGGATCATTTGTGCTTTCATTTCTGAGCAAAACTAATGTTGTTAATCATTTTAGGTGAGTGAATGTTTGTTTTTGAAATTGATAACTGCACTCCTATAAACTCCTGAAAATATAAGAAGATGGTCTTTTAAGAGTAACGATTATGTGGTTCACATATTCTTTCACAAATTTCAAAACATTGTTGAAAAATCTGTTTGGCTGATTGGGTATGCTCAGGTTTCATATTCAGTTAATATGGAGCATTGGCAGATTTTGTGATCAATATCTCTTTATAAATATTAGATTGCCCTGGAAAATAGTAATTCTCGCAGGCTGCACATATAAGTCACTTACACATTATGTTTAAGAGGGAATTGGCCATTTCCACTCTGTCTGTTCTTCTTATTTTTAACTCCCCTCCCCACCAATTTTTTATTCATTCCATCATCAATCTTCTATTGACTATTGGGTCTAGAAGATGAAGTTGTAGTGTGCATTAAAACATTTTCTTTTGTAAAATGTTGTAACATGAGCTTTCTTTGACTAATAACCATGACCGTGTAAATATTGTGAAGCGTATACAAAATATGTAGTTACTAGCATATATGCTTGGTATAATTTTTTATTTCAAATCAAGGAGATTAATTTGTAAATGTTGGGAAGAATCAGGAAGGGTTGCTTCCCTTGCTTGAAGACTGGCAGCTGCTGAGAGTTTGACCACATATTCTACAGTGTCACTTTTTAAAATGCAACTTTGTTTAATGTAGGACACAATTCTCAGAAGCGTTCTGTCTTTCCATAATTTGGAAAATAAATTATCTTTGATTTGCTAAAAGGAAGAATAAGGTTGACTTTATAAATGTTACTCAGTAATTGTAGTACTGTATTAATTTCAATTTATGCTCTTTATCCTTCTGTACCCTTAAAAAATATAGTCATCTTGAAGACTCGATTGAATAGAAGTGTAGAATATAAATCAAATTCTTGTTTACCAGTAGTAACTGGAACTGGGAACTGTCATTAAGCAATCTGCTTGTAAGGTGTGATATCACATGATCACACCAACGTATGACAGCAATTTCATAAGTCCCAGTCACTAATTAGATGAATGCCATGTGATCACCTTTTGCAAACTTCTGCCTGCTCCCCCATTGATTTTATTTGTTGGAAACTGGCAGTACTGCAGGGACACACAGAGAGACACTACTACGAGGATCCCTTTTTCAGCACTATCATAACTTTGAACAGTTGCTGAAAGAATATCCATTAAGTGAGAACTACCTCTAGTTTTTTTATATGTGAATTTTTTTAATAGAAAAGGACATTCTACTAACATTGGTTATTATTTTCTCTGATAGGATTATTGCAATGTGTGGTGATTATTACATTGGTGGGCGTCGATTTTCTTCACTTTCCGATCTAATAGGGTATTACAGCCATGTGTCTTGTTTGCTTAAAGGAGAAAAATTATTGTTTCCTGTAGCACCTCCAGAGGTATGTATTTTTTATATAAGAATATGCATTTTTATATCTTTTCAATTAACTGGAAGTGAACCAGTTTGGTATTGTGGTTAAGGTACCAGGTGAAAAACCTGGACACAAGGGGTTCTACTTAGGCACAAAAGCAATTGGATGACCTTATAGCCAGTCACTCTTTTAGCATTAGGAAGAGGCAATGTTAAATCATTTCCAAACATCTTGTCAACAAACTACAGTTGGTAGGAATCAATACTGATTCAATGGACAAAAAAATAATAATTTAAATTAAATTAAAAAACTGAAAATTACTGTTTCAAGATTCACAGCTCTGTTGCTCTTTTTCAGAGATAAGGGGAGTGGATTTAAATGCCATACTTATATAAGCCTATATAGTCTTAAAGAAGTTAACTAGATTGACACAGAATAATTACAGGTTTTTAAATTCTCCAGAATTTTACATCAAAGTCAGTCCCAGAATAGAAGTTGTGAATAGAGAACAATACAGTTTTCAGGAGAAAAGAGACAATATAATGTGATATCAACAACCTGCAATCTGCAATCAGCCAACTGGGTCTACCTTGGGAGCAATACATATATATATATTGGAGTTCTGTTGTTCTCTATTCCTCCTTTTTATAAATAATGCCTGACAAAATGTTCTGGAGATTCCAAAAGCTTGCATAGTCTCTTGTGTCAAGTTGATCAGACAGAAATTTTGAAGGGTAATAATATGACAATAATTAAATGTAATACCATCTATTTATTTTTATAAAGCACAACTTGAATATAAGTATAGATATTTTTCTGATCTATTTAAATTGTACAAAAAAATTTCAGCAAACATGTAACACAAATGCCAGTATTTTACATTTGTGTATTGTAATCTTAATTAAAAACAATCCAAAAAAACCACCCATCTCAATTATTTTACTATTAACTTTATATTTATTTCTGATGTTTCACCTGAACCTAGATAAAAATCTTGATCTTCTTTATTGGTTTTGAAATTGGTTTTGACCAATTGGAAGTTCATGAGTGAAGGAATGGGTGAAAAAAAAGCTGACTAAAATGTGGATCTGAATATCTTGGACATTTTGTCTTGATTCAGTATACCAATTTTGAAGTTTTTCTTCAAAATAGAATATCCTCCTTTTTTATACAGCCAGTAGAGGACCGCAGGAGAGTCCGAGCCATTCTGCCATATACTAAAGTGCCAGAAACAGATGAAATAAGGTATAATTTAGAATGATAAAAAAATGCATGTACATTTGTGTTTAATATTTGTTAGATTTTTTGTAAGAATTAACATGGTACTACACTCTATTAATTTAAAATAATAGAAAACTATTTTAATATAATCACTTTAATAGTTCTTTTGTTTCAATGTAAAGCTTGTTTGATCATTAAATTAATAATGAAGTCAGTCACATTTATGGAGATGATCCATATAGTTAATGTGGTGTAAGTTTAGATTTAAGGAAAACACAAAAAAAACTCCAGGTTTCTATTTAAAGTAACTTTATTAAAGCACCATCCACTTCTATATATAGGTACCCAAGAGTTAGTCCCAGTGAATTCAAGCAGATATACTTCTTAGTAAATAATTGTGGAATCACATGTTATTAATTGTAACATTTTTGAAAGTAGGATGTGATTTTTTTAAAAAAATAAGGGATTTCAGGAGATTTCTGGAGAACTCAGTAACATTCTATTCTTGCTCCACATCTGTTGTTCTGGAGGCAATATCATTTAGCAATAGCAATAGCATTTAGGCTTATACATGTGTTTCTCCACCAATTTAGGCTCCAATGTGTTTCTCCACCAATATTTCAGAATATAAGCTCTTCAAATAAATTTACTATAACATAAAACACATTTAAAATAAAATTACGTTACGTTATTCATCAAGGTTTTCTACAGAATAACTGATAGCCTATGGTTTGGGGGGAAATTACAAGAAATTCATTTAATTTTCAAAGACAGAAGTTAGGTCAAGTTGATAAAAGTGTAACTTTGCTCACTTGAGTATTGATTTAAATAATTAATAATTTTACCTTAACTACCTGTAGTTTCCTTAAAGGAGACATGTTCATTGTCCACAATGAATTAGAAGATGGATGGATGTGGGTTACAAACTTACGTACAGATGAACAAGGCCTTATTGTAGAAGATTTAGTAGAGGAAGTGGTAAGTAATATTACTCAAGTGTTTTTGTTTTCTACTCTTGTGAATTTTAAACATTAAACTTAATGTTTAATTTTTTTAAATTATACTATATTTTTTTCTAAAGAGAACAGAATTCTTTAACATTCTTAATGCTAAAATCATTTTGTGTTAATACTTTTTGTATCATATTCTTTTAAGGGAAGAGAGGAAGATCCACATGAAGGCAAAATGTAAGTGTAGAATTTTTATACATAAGTATCTCAATATATGTTCTTCCAGCATACTAGTTCTTGCTTTTTTATATGCCAGAGGCATCATCCCATAAAAAGATTGTATGCCTAGTTACATATTGAGCCTAATTATTAACAGTTAGGCAGTACAAATAAAGATACTGAGGCTGAGGATTGAATTAGTGCTATTTTAATGTGTATAATGAGAAATATTTTAGCACTTCAAAAAACCCCTATAATCTAATTTTGATTCAAAGCATATCTGGATTGCTTTGTTTAGTATTAGTCACATTTTTTAACATTGAGATGATTAATTAGTACAATGGAGAAGTTCTTGAATAACAAGTTGTAGTACAAAAGGAATGAAATATATTCATCTGGATAAAAGAACAATAATAGAAATAAAGCTTGCTTTGAAATGTTTTCTGAACACATAATTTTAATTAAATTTCCAAATTTAGAGACATCCAAATCCTTGGGTAAATTACAAATAAAAATGAAAATCAATATTTCGAGATACAAGTAAAAAAGAACCTTAGCTGACTGGAAAACAGTGTAGAGGCCATTCAGCATACATAATAGAAAGGGACCACTCCAACCACCCTATGCCAAGGCCAGCGAGAACAGCCAGGTTTTTAACAGTTTCCTAAACATCATAAGAAAGAGACGTGCAAGAATCTCTGGGCGGACATTGTTCCAGAATGTAGTGGGGAATGTTGGGAGCATCATGCTTTGCCTGCAGGACCTTTTGCAAACTGTGCTGGGGAAGAAACTGCAATAGCAGCTCTGCCTCCAAGATAATACTGTTTAATCAAATGGATCCAGAGCACACTCATTCTTTTTGTTTGTACCAAACAAGCAGAAACAATTGGAGATAGGCAGTCTCTGAGATAGCCAGGCTGTATGCCATGAAGGATTTCAAAGGTGATAAGAAACACCTTGAATTTCACTCGGAAACCAACTGGCAACCAGTACAGTTTGCAAAACAGCAAGGTCCTGCAGGCAAAGCATGATACTCCCAACATTCCCCATCACATTCTGGACCAGCTCTAGCTTCCAGATGGTGCTTTCATGATATAGACCAAGTTGCTGTTTTCTATTATGCTTCATTTGAGAAAAACTAGCAGTTTTAAAACTTAACTTACCAGATATTGTTGACATTTAATCCAACTGATACAAAAGAAACTGAATATTTTTAATGTTACTTTTCTGGGTTTTTGTAAATGCATTTTAATTGTCGTTTGTAGATGTATGTTTCTTAAAGCAAACCAAAGAACTTGCCATTAATATTTCCTGGTGTTTATTGTTATTGTTGTATTTTTAAGATGGTTCCATGGAAAGATTTCAAAACAAGAGGCTTATAGTTTGCTGATGACAGGTACTTGTGAATTTTAATTTATAGAATATCTGTTAATATGAAATGTATGCTAGAATTATATGATACTGTTCTACCTCCAAATGTTGAAACATGGAAGTGAGAATGTAGCATCTTTCTGTAACACCTTAGAGCAGTTACGTCCCTTTTTGAGATCTCCAGAAACTGGAAAAGACAATAGCACAACATCAGATTATGACACAGTTACCGATTTGTATAGTATTTGCATTTCTCATGAACCATTTCGTCTTTTTTCCTTTTGGGGGGGGGGATTTAAATTTAAATCGAAGTATTACCAAGTCCTAAATATGTGCACGTCTTCTGTACTAAATGCTGTGGTTGAATTAAGGCTTCTTTTTAAAAAGAAAAGTTTCCATTTTTGATTATATAAAACATAATTGAATAATATCATGTAACATTGTTGACAGAATTAGAACGGTGAAATGTCACACGTGTGCTTAGGCCAGGATTTTTCTGCTTTTTAGGGGTTTTGGTGGAATGGGGAATTTGCCTTTTTTTTAAAAAAAATTAAAATTATTTTAGGACTTGCAATATATTATTCATGTGTTTCAAACTGGCAGGGAAAAGAATGGCCAGTTTCCACAATTTTATAACTAAAATCCATTGGAGTAGCCAGATGGGAATAGGGCTTCTACTGAAAATTGAGGGCATACATATGGCTCTGGGATTGTAGATTCTCATGTCTAAGCTAAAATTTAAAAATCATTCTAAAATTAAAAATCATTCTAGTATTTGCCCAAATTGTCTATTATAAAAATACGTTTTTTTTTCTAGCAAAGATTTTTAAATTAGGGATTACTTCAAGACATAGAAGGCTTTATTTGCAAAGTAAGACATGAAAAGGTTTGACTTTTTTTTAGAAATTCCCGACTCCTTTATCATTATTTAATTAACAAGAATATCCTAAGAAAAAATAACATGCTAAATTCCAGACCAATAAAATAAAATATATTTATTGACAAAGATCTGTAACTTTTTTCCTTTTTTATAATTAGTGGGTCAAGTATCAAGTTTTCTTGTGAGGCCTTCTGATAATACACCTGGGGATTACTCACTCTACTTTCGAACCAGTGAAAACATACAGCGTTTCAAAATATGTCCAACACCAAACAATCAGTTTATGATGGGGGGCAGATACTATAACAGGTATGTTGCAAACATATTCTACAATTTGTGTTATGTATTCTGTTAACTGCCATTAATGGTATATATACTGAATTCTATCAGATTTTGTGGTTTTCTGGTATTTGCTTTTTTGTGCAGGGAGGGAGAATATATAAGTAACGATTATTTTTAATTTGAAAGATACAAAATTAAAAATGTATATAATAGATTGAATAAAAATTGATTACATGTATTCAAATGAGTAAGAAGATGTGTCCATTGTCAGATCTTAACAAATAAAAAAGGTTGGCATAAGAGCAGATTCTGCTATATTTCTTTTAAAAATATCATTGCTTCATCACTAGACACTGAACTTAATTTTCACATGAGAGAAAATTTAGGACATAAAACTGCACTTATACTGATTACATTTCATTCTATTTTTCGAGTTCTTAAAAGTATGTTGATGTAGACTGTGTTTGAATAACTTTTGGTAGTGCTAAGTTTAGTTCTCACTTCCAAAGAAGATTTGACCTAACCTAGATAATGGAACTTGGATATGCCAAATATGAATCAGGGAATTGATGTCCACCCCAACCGAGAATTTCTCTCGCTTCCAGCTTGACTTCTGAGTGGTTAGAAATCCTGCAGCTGGTGTAACTGAGAAAGTATCAAGTTCTCCTAGCTGAGAAGGTCATTGAACTCTCATAGAACTTCAAGTTGAAGAAGTTATGAGGCTAAACAATTGTATCCTTTTGCATATCCCACATACAAGCTTCTCGAGTATCTTCTTCACTAAATCTGTCTGGCATTCGGACATTCTCATTGAAAATCAAGCTAGCAGCAGAGTCAGCCTTTTTGAAGGTAAACTATCTTTCGCCCATTATCTAGTTGTCTAGTTCTTAAGGGTATGGCAGTAGAAGCCTCCCATTTGAAAACTTTGACGTGTATGAAACAAGAGTCCACAGTCCTTAATTAAGCAATAAAACCCCCATTTCTACAGGATCTGGTTTGTGTAACTTGACAATGAGGAAAAACTAAAAAGTGTTTTCTTTTTAAAAAACATTCTCATCTGAAGCCATCTTGAATTACACTGCATGTACTAGTCCAGTGTTTCCCAAACTTGACAATTTTAAGGCATGTGGATGTTATAGGATATATAAGTAGTATGGTATCTTTATAATGTATGAAATACGAAAATATTGGGATGGGGTTGCTGGCTGTGGAATTCTGGGAGTTGAAGTCCACATGCCTTAAAATTGTCAAGTTTGGGAAACACTGGACTAGTCTTACAAGCTATTCTCAGTGGTTGTTAATAAGTACAATAATTCAACCTTAAGTTTATGTCTGTACTTCTTGTTTAGATACTGAAATTACAACCTGATTTTTATACTCTGTGAGTGGAAATTTTACTTATGCTTATCTAAAGCATCCTGCTGGATCTCACTAACTGTTTTCTACTGCAGCAGCACTCTTTTTCTGCTCTGATCCTGAGAAAGCTACAAAGGAAAGAGAAAAAGCCTATTATATAAGTCAAGTTTTCCTGAACTCAACCCATTATTTTTACATCAACTTCCCCAAAAGACACTTTTGTCCTAATTAGCTGAGTTTTTTGGTATGTGGTGTACCATGTATATGCGTGGTAATAAATAATTAATTAATTACCATGTATATATAATTAATTAAAAGTAATACCTTTCAACTGTTCACTGCAGGATTTCATTCATATAACATTTTTTTAAAATTTCTTTTGTCACAAGATATAGTTTCATTATTGGATCGCTTCTACATATGCACATGTGCGTGAGAAAGACAAAGACATATTATCATGAAATTTTCAAAATTAAAATACTTTTTGCAGAAATACAAAATAGTTGATATGTCTGAGAGTTATAGCTGTAAAGGATACTATCGAAGTAATATTTAACACTTCCAGATTCAGCTGTCAAATTATGAAAGCAGTCGATATTGGAGGTTCAGTAGGAGCCTGGAAGCAATCTGAGCATGGAAAGGTCTAAGCTTCATTGACAGTCTGATCAATTTTTGAACATAAAATCTAAACTGAATAATAATAATAATAGTATTTGACGTACTGTATTTGCTAGGAAAATGTTTTATTAAAACTATAATTGTAAAGTTGCTAACAAGGATCCAAACAGAGAGGATCTGTTTTACCATTTACCATACTAGGTTTTATGTATGCAGCATATTTATATTTAGAGGTTTTTGGCGTGCTGATGTCATTGCATGTTTACATTATAATTGAGAATGCTAAAAAGGGGGGAAATGCTATGTTGATGTAGTCTGTACTCAGTGATATTATTCAAATGCATTTCAGTAAGCATGATGTACAGACACGTAAATGATGTGGCCTGCAAGATTTTTCCATAACTATTCCAATATTAGCTTTAAATGCAATTTTATTCAGCCTCTTATAATTTTTTCCGCATATATGGTATGAGAATTTATTAGGTCCATTGGTAGTGGCACATTTTTAAGTATGTCTTATTATGTAAATTTTTTTTGTTCGTTTGAATATTGGCCTTCAAATGCAGTTTTACCCTGCCTCCCTGTTATAATACACTGCAAACTTTTCAGTGTAAATGTAATTAAGATTGAATATGATTTTTTTGTTTTCCTTCTTAGAGATAAAAACTCTCTCGGGGCAATTTACCCTGCTTCCCTGTTATAATACACTGCAAACTTTTCAGTGTAAATGTGATTAAGATTGAATATGATTTTTTCTTTTCCCTCTTAGAGATAAAAACCCTTTCAGGGCAATTTATATAAATAAGAATAAATTAACAAAAGACCAACAGTTTATAAAAGCTGCACTTAAAATATTCCTCAACCCCATCTTAAAATGAGACATTTCAAAGCAATATATCAAATAATAAAATGCAGAAAGAAATTTTTTAAATACATTTTATTGATTTTTTGCAATAACAATCTTTAGTGCTTAGTAAACAGCTTGTTTTCTGGGTTCATATATTTGAAAAAAAAATAATTAATCTCTATAATTCCATGATCAATATATTAATTAATAGTATGTTTCCTTGATCTTCTCTTTTTCCAATGTTATTCTTTGTCAACATTAGATAAATATAATATTTTCAATGCATACAAGGTTAGATATAAACATTTTTTGTGTTTGTACAGATAACAATAACATCCATATATAACATCTTTTCTAATTAACATGTTTCAATTGTATTTGTAAAAGTCATCTTGTTAAGGCCCTGTGTGTCCTAGTTTCACAATTCTTATTTAAACTTAATTTCCCCTCAGAATTCAAACCATTCTTATCAGTCATAGTTTTCTCAAAATTAATTACCTAAATATCCAAACTTTTCATTTACATACCCCATCCCAATATTTTCGTATTTCATACATTATAAAGATACCATACTACTTATATATCCTATAACATCCACATATAACATCTTTTCTGAGTGGTTTATATTTCAACTATGGTTTCGCGATCATCGGGGTGCCCCTCCTTCTTTGTCGCCTCTCTGGGGTGACTTTTGACCCATTTAGGGTCCCCTGGCAGGGCAAAATCAGCTGTGGGGTGCAGAGCCTCGCAATCCCTCTGCCAGATCGGTACAGGGTGGAACTGGAAGTCTCAGAAAGAAATTGTATTTATGCTTGCGTACCTGCACTTTTAAAAATGATGAGACTGGATATGCCAGATACAAAACATTACATAGGGAAGAGAGAATATGGTTGAAAATATACTGTCCCTAGTGTGAGATCACTTACCTGTTTTCAAAGGAGAACAGAAAGAGACATGCTACTGTTCCTGATCTCAACGCTATAGATGAAGACTGTCATATAACTTGGTTCTAAACGATTTCTTTACATTAGAATTTTGTGACTTAGAACTTTTTCTTATATTTTAGGCCTCTGCTTTATATTATAGAATTTCAGTATTATTTATGTGGTACTAAATACTAGATACATTAAAATATATACATTCATAATTTTTTTACAAAATTTATATTTTTTATTTTTCAATTTTAAAAATACATATTTGTAGAAAAAGGTATTAATTATGTGCTATTAAATATAGTTTTAAGAAGTTACAATTGCAATTTTTTTTACATTTAAGTGAATCCCAAAGTGAACAGAAGCTGGTACAAGGGTACAGTGTTAAATATAACATACAGTTCTGCAAATTTGAACAGGTTTTCCATTGTTGTTCAAAATAAGAAGAAAAGCAGTAAATGTGGTAGATGGAGAAATTTGGACACCAAGTTAATTTAGCGCTACTTTCTTTTTACAGTAAAGTTGTTGCTGAGTGTCCCCACCCACCTCATTAAGTCTACAAAGATTTAGAGGTAGTTTTACAAATGAACCCTTATTCTGATCTTTATAATTTCTCAGGATGTGATTGTTCTATAACCATAGACTTCTCTAAGCAGCTATCTGAGCATGTACAAATGAAAATAATTCATTCTTCAAAAGTATTTTAAAGTAAACTATAAACATTTCTAGCTATCAATTTCAACTGTGAGAAAACAGATAACAGATTATAAATAATGTGTTGAAAATTTATCTGACACTGGAGTAGTTGTCCCAGTACAATGTTACTTAGGTGGTAGTGATCTGCACTGAAGAGTTTTCTAAAGGAAATGTTTTCTTTGACTTCATCACAAATGACATTATCTAAAATGTAAAGATAAAACTTGATAAATCTGCTACATTTTGGAACAAAGTGCTGTGAAATAATAATCCCAAAGGTGCTTTTTCCAAAAGGCAACTTGACTTTCTTGGTTTGTCTTTAAAATGTTTCGCTTCTCATCCAAGAAGTTTCTTCAGAAATAAAGAAACTTCTTGATGCTTTTTTAAGAAGCTTCTTGAATAAGAAGCAAAATGTTTTCAAAGAAAGAAAACCCCAAGAAATTCCAGTTGCTTTTTGGAAAAAGCACCTTTGGGACAACCATGACCTGGATGATTGGGAATCTCCAAAGACACTTTGAAATGATAGAACAGAATTGAAATGTTTAGCCACAACTACATAAAGTAAATTTGTAGAAAAAAAATGGATGAAGCATTTAAAGCAGCTAGTGCACAGTAAATATTGTACAGGTGAGAAAAAGAATGGATTCAATTAAATATCAACAGCTAATACCTTGGTCAGTGATAAAGTTGAAAAGTTGGGTATTTCAGAAAGGCAACCTACAAATTTATCATGAAGTTCTTATAGTAAAGAAAAATAAAAGACTTAACAAAAAATAAAAATAAAATACAGAGTACTTACCAGGAAAATAAAAACAAAGTCTGGCCTTCAGACTTAAATGGTAATGAAAATATGTCACGAGATCTCAAACATGCAAGAATATTTTTGAACTAAAAAACATTCCAAAAGCAGGAAGAATAGTCTTGGCTAAATACAGTACTTCTTCAGAAACTGTTATTTCTAGAGAGGTATTAGAAATTGCTAACTGGAAGAGTGTCCAGACTTTTTATAACTGCAATATTTTCTTATTTTTGAATCAATAAACAACTGCACATGAATAGTATGAATGCATTCAAATTTTCAGAAAGATGTCATGGTGTATTTAGCTTTGCCCTTTGTGTAGATTGTGTCAACTTCTTTTCATTTGGGAATTCATTAAAACATTTTCAGTAGAAAAGCCTGTACTTTTGCACCCATCTATATTTTATAGCCATTCTATTTTAATTTTATAAAATTCTTAATTGACTCCCTGTTTTGTTTTTAACAGTATAGCAGACATCATAGATCACTATAGAAAAGAACAGATTGTTGAAGGCTATTATCTTAAAGATCCTGTTCCAATTCAGGTGAGTCAATACATGAATTTTTAATTATAATTAAAGCTTTTAATAATTGCAAAAATGAGACAAAGTCATAAAAGAAAGATGGCTTATTATTTTTTATGATTTGCTCTTGCAAATGTGTATTGAGAGCCAGTTTGGTGCAGTGGTTAAAGTGCTGTCCCAGAGAAGAGAGAGACTGAATTTTAGTCCCACCTTAGGCATGAAAGCCAGGTGGGAACTTTGGCCAGTCACTCTCAGCCAACTCATGTCACAGAGCTGTTGTTGTAGGGGAAATAGGAGTGAGGAGTATTATCTGTGTTCTCTGCTTTGAGTTAATTTTAGAAGTAATAAATGCAGGATAAAAACATCAGCTAAATAAAATAAAAAATTGGCTTGTTCTTTAGGTAGAAAGAGTCATAATTGACATTAATGTTAGTAATAAGAAAAGGCTTATTCTATTTTGAATTTTTATCTTTTATAACTCATTCTTTAATTAGTATCTTGCAGCAGCATGAACTAATCAGTGTGCTGTAGTATGCATTCTAGAATTCTAATGTTTCAGAATGAAAAATTAACATATTTTTTTCCTCAGCATCAAGGGCAAGTGCTTAACGATGTTGTAGATGGAAAAGAAATTTACAATACAATTCGGCGAAAAACTAAAGATGCATTCTATAAAAATATTGTTAAAAAAGGATACCTTCTTAAAAAAAGTAAGTAAAAAAACGTAGTTTTTTTGTGTTAAGAATGGCTGTGAATATCTGACAATTCAGTTAAGTTTTACTTTACTTGTGGCAAATACATTCAGTGTCAATGACCAGAATCTTGTACATACTGCAATTTAGGGAATCTTGAATTATACTAAATAGAGCCAATTTGGTCCAGTGGTTAATGCACCAGGATAGAAAGCAGGAGACCATGAGTTCAAGCCCCACCTTAGCCTGAAAGCCAGCTGGGTGACTTTGGATCAGCCACTTTCTCTCAGGCCAACCCACCTCACAGGACTGTTGTTGTGGGTAAAACAGGAAGAAGGTGTGTTGGATATGTTTACCACCTTAAATTATTTGTAAAAATAATAAAGGATGGATACAAATAAATAAAAACATGGTGTGGTAGAAACATAATGTAATCTTATATGCTTATACAATCTGTATGCTTTATATAGAGTGTAACTACATATTACTGTCTTTTTTTAACTTATATTTACATTTTAATATTCTTCAATTGCCTTTTTCTTCTGCTTATGATGTATAGAGTTACAATATAAAAAAAAAGAAAAGTTCCAGAAAGATATGAATTTATGAATCCAGACTGTAGGAAACCTTCCCTGCAGTCAGTCAGAATTTGAGTTTGGCTAAATGTTTACCTTATGTAACATTCCTAAATCGTTAAAGATCCATAAAAAATATTTTTGGGTAATTTGAACAAATAAGGCAGGATTGATAACGATGATTTTAGAAGTCAGACTGTCAGAGATTTGATAATAGAAAATCCACATATTTTATTCTGCCTCGTTACCCTGTTTACAGGTAAAGGAAAGCGGTGGAAAAACTTGTACTTTATTTTAGAAGGAAATGATGCTCAACTTATTTATTTTGAAAGTGAAAAGCGAGCGACTAAACCCAAAGGATTGATAGATCTTAGTGTATGTTCTGTCTATGGTGTACATGATAGTCTGTTTGGCAGGTAAGATATTCTATTCATTTTTCATAAACACCATTTTCAAATATTTTGGGGTTAATTTTATTAATAATGAAGCAAATGTAAAGACACTATTCTGACAATATCTGAATGGGATTTTAAACTTGGAGAATAGGGGCAACATATATGTACAATAGAAATTTAATCAAATTTAAGAAATAATGATTCCCATAGATAACAATATATGATGGAGCATGGCAAACATAACTATTTGCAGATTGGCACCTAAGGGGGGGTCTAGGTATCTACAAATAATACTAATTAGCAGATATGCAAAAATGGAAAAGTTAAAAACCTAATTGTTTTTTTTTACTTTTTTCTATTTTAATTCTTGTTAAATTTGTTCCATTCATCTATATTTCCCTTTCATTTGTGTGTGTATGTGTTGTGTATTAACAATACAAGATGTATTCTCAGCCTTGAATGAAAAATCCAAATAATTTTAATGCTTGTAACAATAATCTAAATTGTAATAAATATTAATAGAATATCTTTTTTCTCTTCTCTATTTTTAGTATTCTAGTTTATATAAATAATAGAATGTCATTAATTTTTAAAAATAATAAAGTGTACAAGTCTTGAAAACAAAATAGCAATAGCACTTAGACTTATATACTGCTTCACAGTGCTTTACAGCCCTCTAAGCAGTTTACAGAGTCAGCCTATTGCCCCCAACAACCTGGTTCCTCACATTACCAACCTCGGAAGGATGGAAGGTTGAGTCAACCTTGAGCCAGTCAGGATTGAAGGAATCGAACTACTGACAATGTAAGTTAGCCTGAAATACTGCATTCTAACCACTGCGCCACCACGGCTCTTATAAGGCGACTTAAAAGAGATTCTTGAACAATAGAAAATATATTTCTCTCATTTTTTCTTTTTTAATTTTGTATTATTATAAATCTTGATACATTATATTTTATGTTGTTGAAGAGCTATTGTAAATCGCCTATTGTAAGTCGCCAAAAACATTATTTTTGTTTTCAAGATTTGTACAATGTATTGATTTTTAAATTTTACAGGGAACAAAAAATGAGAGTAGAGTACAGTAGAGAATATAATAGAATACAATAGAGCTGGAAGGGACCTTGGAAGTCTTCTAGTCCTGCCCCCGCTCAAGCAGGAGAACCTATACCATCTCAGACAAGTGACTGTCCAGTCTCTTCTTAAAAACCTCCAGTGATGGAGTGCCCACGATTTCTGAATGTAAGCTGTTCCACTGGTTAATTGTCCTCACTGTTAAGAAGTTTCTCCTTAATTCCAGGTTGCCTTTCTCTTTGATCAGTTTCCAACCATTGTTTCTTTTCCTGTCCTCTGGTGCTTTGGAGAATATTTTGACCCCCTCTTCTTTGTGGCATCCTGTCAAATACTGGAATAGTGCTATCATGTCACCTCTATTTCTTCTTTTCTTTAGATTAACCAAACTCAGGTCCTGCAGCTGTTCTTCATATGTTTTAGTCTCCAGGCTTTGGATCATCTTAGTTGCTCTTCTCTGAACTTTTTCCAAGGTCTCAACATCTTTTTTGTAGTATGGTGACCAAAACTAGTTGCACTATTCCAGGTCTCACTAGGGTTTTATAAACCCTAGTGCGGTCTCACTAGGGTTTTATAAAGCGGTACTAATACTTTGTGTGATCTTGATTCTATGCCTCTGTTTATACAACCCAGGATTGTATTAGCTTTTTTGGCTGCTGCTGCACATTGTTGACTCATAGTCAAGTGATCGTCCACTAGGACTCCAAGGTCCCTCTCACAATTACTGTTTTTGATCCAGGTCTCACCTAATCTGTACTTATATCTTTGATTTTTTCCTGCCTAAATGTAAAACTTTGCTTTTCTCCACGTTAAAACTCATTTTGTTGGATAGGGCCCATTGTTCAAGTTTGTCTTTCTGAATCCTGAGCTTTTCTTCTGGGGTGTTGGCTATTCCTGCCAGCTTAGTGTCATCTGCAAATTTCCCCTTCTATTCCCTCATCTAAGTCATTGATGAAGATATTGAAGAGTACTGGGCCTAAGATGGAGCCTTGTGGTACCCCACTGCTTACTTCTTTCCATGTGGATATGGTACCATTGAGGACTACTCATTGAGAATGGTTTGTCAGCCAACTATGAATCCATCTGGTGGTGGTGGTGTCTATTCCATCTTTTTTAGTTTACCAAGCAGTAGATTGTGGTATAGTTTGTCGAATACCTAAGTATACTATGTCCACAGCGTTTCGCTGGTCTACTAATTGGTTTGGCATGATCTGTTTTTAACAAACCCATGCTGGCTACCAGTTATAACTTCGTTTGCTTCTAGTTGTTTGCAGTTCCGTTTTTTGATTATCTTTTCTAAGATCTTCTAGGTATTAATGTTAGACTGATTAGTCTGTAGTTTCCTGGGTCTATTTTTTTCCCCTTTCTTGAAGATGGGAACCACATCAGCCCTTTTCCAATCCTTAGGTACTTCCCTGGTGCTCCAGGATTTTTGAAAGATATGGTGTAGTGGTTCTGAGATAACATCTGCCAGCCCCTTCAGAACTCTGGGATGTAATCTGTCAGGTCTTGGTGATTTATATTCGTCAAGGTCTGATAGGTGTTCTCTTACCATTTCTTGCTTATTTTAATTTTCGTTTCTATTTTGTCTTTCGCAGGTTTTTTTGGTATGTTGTGCTATAATTTCTTTTTGTGTGAAGACTGATGCAAAGAATGAATTAAGCAATTCTGCTTTCTCTCTACTGCCTATTACTTCCTTGCCATCTTCTCTCTTTAGTGGACCAACAGTTTCCTTGACCTTTCTCTTGTTATTAATATGTTGATTATTATCCTTGATTTCTGTTGCAAGTCTTTGCTCATTCTGAACCTTTGCTGAACCTGAGTTTGTTAAAATCAGCTCTTTTGAAGTTTAAGACATTGGTTGAATTATTTTCTATTGCTTGTGTTTGCATTATGTTTAATTCCAGTATGATGTGGTCACTTTCCCCCAAAGTTCCGGCAACTTCAACTCCCTCTATCAAGTCTTCTCTATTACTAAGAATTAGGTCTAGTATAGCTTTACTTCTAGTTCCCTCCTCTATCTTTCTGATGACAAACTTGTGGGCTAGTTTGGTTAGGAATCTGTTTCCTCTCCCACTTGCTGTAGAGTTTGTCTCCCAGCTGATATCTGGGTAATTGAAGTCTCCCATTACTACTGTGGTGTGCTTCCTACATACATTTGTTAACTGGTTGGCAAAGAGACCATCTATTTCTTCTGATTGGTTGGGTGGCCTGTAGTATACCCCTCTGGCAATGTCACTTTTTTCCCTTTTATATTGACCCATATAGATTCTGGAGGGCTTTTATCTTTGTTCATGTGCATTTTTGTAGATATGTAGTGCAACTCCTTCTCCTCTTTTTGTAGACCTGTTTCTTTTGAAAAATTTGTATCCATCCATCAGTCCATTCCAGTCGTAGATTTTGTCCCATCACATTTCTGTAATGCTAACTATGTCATACCCATCCTTGTGTATTATTGCTTCTAGTTCACCCTGTTTGTTCCCCAAGCTTTGAGCATTAGTATATAAACATTTAAGACTTTTATGTCTGTCCATGGGTATGTTTCCTGGATCTCCTGATTGTTGTTTGATTTATTTTCTTGGGATTTATGATTGGTTTTGTGTTCTACAGGTTCTAATGATTGGTCACTCAATTTTAGTTTAAAACCCTTCTTGGACCAGTCTTTTTCCAAGTACATTTTTCCCTGTTTTCATGAGATACAGCCCATCTCTTGCCAAGAATCCTTTGCGTAGGAAATGCAGTCCAGGAAACCAAAAATTTCTTGTCAACACGAACTCTTTAGCCAGTGGTTTATTTCTGGAAGTAAAATGATCCATTTTTTATTTTTGTTTGTCCATTTTAGTGGGATATGGGCTCGGTCAGTGTAAGAACATTAAAACTAACAATTTTATGGCCTATGGCAGCGGTTCTCAACCTATGGGTCGCGACCCCATTTGGGGTCGAACGACCATTTTACGGGGGTCGCCAAACAATGCGATCCGCCATTTTCCCCCCTTGGGGGGCGGCGCCGCGCATGCGTGCCACGCATGGGGGCGACGTCACGCATGGGGCGGCGCATCCGTGTGATGGGGATCGCCGTCACACAAACGTTGAGAAACGCTGGCCTATGGATTCCTGAGGATAGGACTTGAATAATTCAACTAAGTATTTTGACTATCTTTAAGAAGAAGATGATATTATAATGTGTATGATATGAAGCAGACTTTCTAAGAGTTGGTAGAATAGAGGCCAATACCCCAAAAATCTGTAACAGAATTTTAACAAAAACAAGTACTATGTATGAATGATATTTGTCACTCTTAGGGCTAGGAAAGTTAAGAAAAATAATTTGCATTAAATTGTTGGATTACAATCCTGGTGTGCATTTTTTGTAAAATTCAGTTGAAATATTAGATTATCTCAAAATTATGTTTTTTTCTAACATTCAAAATTGTTTTTAAAGTTTCTTAGTTCTTGGACATAAATATACCAACATAAAGCCTGATACTAGGTACCAAAAAACAAATTTGTATGTAATGACATTTTAGATTGAGGAAGACTATAACAAATTAAAACTATTTAGAATTCAGACTTCAATTCATGCAGTTTTTGGAGTCAATATTAACTCATTTATTTTTAATTATTAGATTTATTTGTTGCCCATCTCATATTGAGGCAATTAACCCTTAAATGCTGCTATTAATGCGCATTAAAAGAGGCTGTGCATATGATCAATTAAAATATAGGCATATTTGGAAAATAAAGAGGTAATTTAATGCACTGCAATAGGAGAGTAATAATAGTAAACATATATGAGAGTGAAAAGCACTGCATGTCCCAGGAATGACACCTGCATTCTGTTAAAAGAATTCTGTTTTTATTTGTTTGTTTTTTCTTTAAATAGGCCAAACTGTTTTCAGATAGTAGTTCAGCACTTTAGTGAAGAGCATTACATCTTTTACTTTGCAGGAGAAACTCCAGAACAAGCACAGGTAAATATGCAAAAAATCTGCTGATATAATATGATTAGGATAGCTGTATATGACATGTTTTTAATATACTGTGGTAAAAAATAGATTGGATTGTAATAATGTGCTTGCCATAGTAATTTGTATTTATAATATTTGTGGTCAAAAGTTTTTGGCTCCTAATAAGGCTACTATCTTATATTTTTCAGTTTTGTGTGTGTGTGTGTACTTGAGCATACACTGGCCCCCAAAAAGGACCTTTTCCTTGCAAGGAGATTGATATATAGCTTATTGAAGCAGTTTATTAAAGGGTAGAGGGTAAAGGGTTGTCATTATTTAAGAGATCTGTTTAGGAGTGAACAAGAGCAGATACTTACAGAAATAGGGCAGTCAGAAAAAGTGTATTTTGTTGCCTTTATACTTTACCTTCCTGTAATTAAATGTTTAATTGATTATGATCATTCTATTTTTCTGCATTAGGAGAAATAAGAAAGAGACCTACTATAACAAATTAAACTTGACTAGAACACCTAGAAATTAGTTAAGGGATTAAACATAAGTGCAATTTTGTCTGTAATCCTGTATCCAGCTATGGACATATAAAAGATTGCACTGCATAGGTGGAAACTGCTGATCTGAGATATTCTTACTTGCAGGACTGGATGAAAGTTTTGCAAACTTTTTGCAATTTACGAAAAACAAGTTCAGGAACATCTAATAAGCGCTTGCGTCAGGTAATGTGTTCTCACTGAAATTGAAATGTTTTTGATTGAACTAATCTATTACTTGCATAAAGTAAAGAAGTTATAACTTTTTTAAAGAATAATCATATTGACACTTTATCATGTACTTTAAACAAATTAAAGATTGAAATAAACATGAAATAAATTGAGTTAATAATATTAATGACATACAATTACTGCTTTGCTTTTAATAATTTTTAACTTTAATTTTGACTTTAATAATGAAATCAAAGTCAAATTCTAAGAAAACTCAGTTATATAATCAATTATGGTGTTAATTGGCATTTTTCTTATAGATCGCTCTATAATCAAGATGGAGCAATATATATATATATGTGGTAGTATGGGATGTCATTTCAGTGGGTTTTATGTCTAATTATAGTGGGATATCATTGTGTAAATGTCATCCTATATATGTATGCATAAAGTATAATCTGAGAACTAAGTACATTCTCCTCTGAAAGCTAGTTGTTTAGCATAAATGAGACATTTTTATTGAGAAGCTAACCCAGAAAGTGTATATTATTGTAATAATTATATATCTTTTATTGCATTGCCTTCCAAAAATTATTGAGAATTATAAATAATAAATAGCAAATTGTATTGACTGCCTCTTAATATTTGGTAGAACAATTAACATTTAGATGTTACAGTATTCTTTCTTCCAATTTTATATGTGACAAAATTAGTCTCTATAAGTTCTCTTAATCATAAAAATAGTGGTTTTATGATTAAATAGTAACTTACTTGTAGAATTGCTGTACATTCTTTCAAAAGGCTATATGTATCTGCATAGAGCAAACTCTTATGAATTACAGAGAAGCTTGAATAAAGATTGGATGCTTATGCCTTCCATATTCAATGGCATTTCTTCATGCCCCAGGAAGTGGCATCATGATCCTCCTCTTCACCTTTCTACTAGTTCCTGCATTAGTAGCAATGTAGGATACCTTGTAGAACAGGGGTGTCAAACTCAATTTCATTGAGGGCCATATCAGCATTGCGGTTGCCCTTGGGGGGCTGGGTGGGTGTGGCCGGGGTGGGTGCGGCCTACTGGGTGGACGTAAATGGAGTGGGTGTGGCCTACTGGGTGGGCATGGCCAGCTGTACATCATTTGCATCAAGGGTGCCTGTGGGGGCCTGGGCAGGAGTGGGATAGATCTGAGGATCTCTGCAGAAAGGGATGGAACCAGGTCAAGTGCCAAGGCATGGTCCACTGGAGGAGCCTCACTGTTCCTCTCAGGCCATGCGGGGGAATTGGATGTTGGTACGGGCTACCCGGAGCCTTGGGTAGCAGAGGTCAAATGCCCAGCCTGGCCCTCGAGCATCGGCAGCACCAAGCCCAGCCCCACTTTCTCAAGAGGGCGCTCAGCTGCACTTACCACCTCCTCAAGGCTGCTGCTGCTGCTGCTGTGCTTGCTCTCCTTAGCCAGGTTGCTCATGATGGGTACGAGGGCAAAGTCAGAGGGAGGCTTATTCCGTCTCCATGGGAGGAGACCTGGCTTTGTATCCAAAGCTTCCTTAGCAATAGGATGGGAGACCCTCACGATAGGCCAGGAGGAGGGGCAAGGGAATGGTGAAAGGGCAGTAGGGCAGGACTAAAGCAGACCCTCCCTCTCCTTCTTTCGTTCTTTTCTTCCTTCCTTCCTTCTTAAGTACAGAATGGTGGAGAAATATTTGAGATGAGGGAGGGAGAAAAACAGGCAAGCAATGCAGCTGGGGAGGTGTGACCCTTCATGAGGAATGAAGAAATGCACCACCGCCTGGAAATGGCCAGTAAATGGCCTTCACCTACTTCACATATCTGGCTTGGTGGGCTCTGGGGGAGGGGATGCTATGAGCAGTGTGAGAGTCAAAGTTACCTGTGCAATGCCTCCCAGCTCCCAGCCTGCCTGGTCTTGGCAGGCAGCGGGGTGTTCTCCTTACAGTGCCGAGAGGTTGAGCCAGGCAGTGCAAAGCTCACCAACTTTGCACCTTGCTGCCTTCTGAAACTGGGCAGGCTGGGGGCTAAGCAGCATTGCACTTCTCATCAGATTCGTGCCACCCAGCTCAGTTCTTGGCGCTGTGAGGAGAGCACCCCACTGCCTGCCAAAACCGGGCAGGCTGGGAGTTGGGTACCCTCACACTTCTTTTTGGAATCACGTCACCCAGCTCAGTCTCTCAGCACTGTGAGGAGAGCACCCCGCTGCCTGCCGAAACCCCATCCCCTGGAGCCCATGAAACCCCTCCCCTGGAGCCTATCAAGCTGGATATGTGAAGTAGGTGCCATTTGCTGGCCACTTCCAGGCAACGGTGCATTCCTCACAAAGGGTGACACCTCCCCAGCATGCACCTCGGGGGCTGGGCCAACACAGCAGGGGCTGGTTCCAGACGGCCTTGTGGAGCTAAGACTGAATGCGTTTCATCATAGATGTCTACCACAAAATTGTACATTGGCTCCTGGCTGGCCTGGGCCAGGGCCAAGGCAATGAGGGCCGTTCCCTCACTGTTTCCAGGATGGCTTTGTGGGCCACATGAAACCACTCGGTGGGCCACATCTGTCCCTGGGCCTTGTGTTTGACATGTCTGTTGTAGAAGATTGTCACATTCCAAGGGGATTGACAGTTTTTGAATTTACTTTGCAATATGTGCTTTTCCCCACCCCATCCCTTTCAATAACTAAACACATGTCCCTTTTATTGTTTCTTTAGGTTCTGTTTGTCTTTATCGAGGTATCTTTGGAGCAGTAATATCAGTTTCTCTGAATTTGCTCTATGCAGGCACAAACCCACAGTTAAAAACCATCAGTCAATAATTTTGCACTGTATTCTTATTTCAGTAGTGTAAATTCTGTCCAGGCATTTTTCTGCTTTCTTTACCAACATTAGATAGATATGAAAGAATACACAATACAATTCAAATTAAATCTAATGTGTTATTGCATTAGATTCTTAATGTGGTATTACTAGATATATAATTACTTGATATATCAGTGAATGTAACTATAATTTATGTACAATTTTTATACTTTGTAATTTATGTAAAATAAATTTTAAAATTCTGTTGTAATTTTTCTAGGTCAGCAGTCTTATATTGCATGTTGAAGAAGCTCATACACTTCCTGCAAAGCATTTTACTAGTCCTTACTGTAATATATCCCTGAACAGTGTTCAGGTGGCAAAAACCCATGTACGAGAAGGTCAGAACCCTGTGTGGTCAGAGGAGTTTGTGTTTGAGTAAGTTTCATGCAAATTCTGTTACATGGGACAGGGATGTTTGCCAACAAACTGAATAGATTTTTTAAAAAACAGCTCCTTTAAAATGGAATTGGAAATCATACAGTTTTATAGTATGTAGCTTTTTTTATTTGTTAACCAATACAACTGTAATGAAAATACCAACAACTTTCTGCCATTTTGATGTTTAGTGCGAAGATGGAATACAAATATGAATCTGATTTTTCTTTTTTTTTCCCCCAGTGATCTTTCTTCTGATATCAACAGGTTTGAAATAAGTCTTAGTAACAAAACAAAGAAGAGTAAAGATCCAGATATATGTAAGTTTGATATTTTTTAAAAAAAGATTTCAAAACTACTACATTTATCAAAAACTAAAATGACTTTTCCCCAGTTAAATAAAAAAAGTTTTCACATAACTTAGAGCAGCTTTTGTCCCCTTCCTACATTATCATCCTTAGCACATAATTTATTGTAAATGTTCATTGCTGTTGGTTCTTCATCTTTTGCACTCATTTGTAATTTCATTCATAAAAATACTTCAAAAACAAGAGAGGATAGTCATTATGTATTCTCATTTCAAAGGTCTTCAAATGCACTGATTTCCAATAGACACTTGGGGAATTCATCAGCAATCTTAAACCCAAATGAACTAGTTTGCTGCTAATATGATGTAGCATCTCTGGCCCTTGACAAAGTTTTTCCCAGATAGCCTCTGCTGGTTGGCTGATCTGTCTTAGTTCCTTGATTCTTTGAGGACCTTTGGGAGATGAAACAACAAAGGCAATGCCTGGTATGCAGGTAGAAGTCAACAAAAATTAAGTTTAACCAAGCATGAGTATGTGCCCAACTTTTTGAGCCTACTCTATGATGATAATAAAGGAGGAACAAGTATTATATTTATCTGTCTATTTTTTTATTATTCCATTTATATGGCCACCCATCTCAACAAGTGACTCTAGATAACAGAGTTAAAGTAAAAATTAATTACAAACATTACAAAGTTAAAAAACACATTGGCCAAGCAATGTAAACTCAGATCTCTAGCATAACCGAAAAGCAAGTCCTTGCACTGTCTCAGGGCCAGGGCCAGAACTAAGTCTTTAGGGCCTTATGAAAGGCCAGCAGGGTCAGAGCCATCCTGAATTCCAAAGGTAGAATGTTCCACAAGCTGGACGCTATAGGTTAGAGTTAGGGAATGCATTCTAGGGTCTGCCAACTAACATTCTTTGGCCAATGGGACCTGAAGCATATCTATCCTTCCTGGCCGATTGAATGGCAGAAATAACTGGGGAGAGATGGTCCCTCAAAGAACCTGTTCCTAAGCCAGGAAGGACTTTTAAGGGGATAACCAGCACCTTGACTTACATCAGGAAGCACACTGACAACCAATTCAGCTCATGAAGTACTGTTACATTTTGCACCAATTGAAGCTTCCAAATGCTCCTCAAGTTCCATGTAGAGCATACTGCAGTAGTCCAGATGAGAGGTCACAAGGGCATGAGTGATTATTTGCAACACCCTCCCCCCCGACACACAACCCAAAGATTTACCAAAGCCCTCCTAGCCAGGAACCTTATATCTGGGAGGACCCCCAGATTATGCACTAGGTCTGTCCATAGTCATTTCTTGAAGAAGATAAATATGGGAAATAGATTTAGGAAGTAAAATTGAGGACAAAACTTGGGGGATTGAAACTCAGTCTCATTAGTGCTACTTACCCAGCTCTACTCTCTTATAGGACATGTGGTTTTCAGTTTTGTATTGGAGAGGTTGTAAAGCAAAAGGAATATTATTTCATGTATGTGGTCTTGCAACATGCAAACACTTTGATCAGAATTTTTGGTAGGAATAGGTTTGGTAATAATGTATCAATAATAATAGCATATCAAGCAAACACAAATGAGTATTTTAAATATTTTTAGAGCAAAGAATAAAATATTATGAAGCAAACATGATTCTTTTTTTATTTACATCAGCAAAACAACTTGCAGCTCTGCACTAGAAGTACATGAAAGGGGAATAGCACAAAAGAATCTGTACCTTTAGCCTTTAGGAAAAAGATAACTCATAAGTAAAAATGGTGGTCAAACAAAATAGATCCTGTGTTATTCAAATGTATGTAACTGTCTTTAGAAATAGTACAGATATAAAATATCCACCTAAAACACTTCAGAAACTCTGGAAAAGTGAAATAGATATAATAATAATAAAGTTATATGTTCTGAAACTGATGTAAGAGGAGATAAAATGTCTAATATATAGGTGAACTTGAAAAAAAATATTTAAATTTGAAAATCTTTGTCTTTGAAGAAAATAAATCTTTTTGTATTTTTCTCTCTGAGGAAATGATTTGATGCATCAATTTTCAAGTAGAATGGTCCTGATAAATACTTTGTTGTTTGCATTTGTAGATAACTAGATATACGGTCAGGCCCAAGCCCAAAGACAACATAGCAAAATTGAACTGAATCCAATCCTTTATTTGCTAACACCTAAGGGACAGAATTTTGCCATACTGAAGCTAAAAGCTTCTAACTTAATAGATATATTCTGAGATTCTCGGACGTGGTTACCCTCAACCTCTTCCCTTTCCTTCCCCATCCAGTTTAGGACTGCTCAGTCTCTTAATCTGGCCCTCTGTTTGGTAAAGCTCTTTATTGTAAAACTCCTATTTACTACTACTCCAGGTGCACAATCCATTACATATTCTTAGAATTTAGAATGCTTTATTCTGTATAAGAGAGAAAAGGATTGTGTAATCCATGCTACACATGGATTGTGTAATCCATGCTATAAGAGAGAAAAGGATTGTGTAATCCATGTTGAATTATGCTACAGTTTATCCTACTGGAAAATTGTTTAAAGACAATTTTCAGACATTTTGTTGAATTCAGGGATGAAATAATTCATGTTTTATTATATGTTTAAAACATTAAAATAAGAATGAAGTCAAGTATAATATTCTAACTAACATACAGAGAGTCTTGTTATATCTTTCACATCGAACTTGAATGTCAGCCCATACATACATGTATACCTACACCCTTCCACCCCCTAGGTTTAGCCAATACCACTGTGATTTCCTGGTCCATCTAGGTCTTAACTAGGCCTCACCTTTAAAACTTCTAGCCCAGATAATGTTGGCCAGGGCCTGCACCTTTTGAAATGTCAGTTAGTTATAACAGAATTGCAAAACACTAACTATAATCTGAATTGTTATATTTCAAGTATTTATGCGATGCCAGTTGAATCGACTGCAGAAAGGACAAGCAACAGATGAATGGTTTCAGCTCAGTTCACATGTACCCCTGAAAGGTATTGAACCAGGCTCTTTGCGTGTCCGAGCACGATATTCTATGGAGAAAATAATGCCTGAAGAAGAATACAGTGAATTTAAAGAGGTATTGAAATAATGTGATTTCAGTGGCATTTTGAAAAACATTTTAAAAGTTTGTCAATATAAGAAAACTAAAGTTTTTTGGTCTTTCAAGGTGTTTATATTTTTGTGTAGCTCTCAATTTGAACAGAAGATGTTTAGATTTGCTTAAGCCATACACTGAAATACTTCGGAAAACAATGACAATTTTACAAGACTTAAAAGATAGAGTAATATTGCTCTTCCAAACTTCAAACTATATTATAGAGCAAGCTGTCTGTGATAGATAACAGAATACATAAAATCTAGAACTTTATTATTTGCATAGCTCATGAACTACCTAAATCTATATGAAGAAGGGACATGAAAAAGAACAAAAATTGGAAATGACTTATAGTCCCAAAGATGCTTTTTCAAAGGCAACTGGACTTTGTCTTTTCTTGAAAACATTTCACTTCTCATCCAATACATTTCTTTAGTCCTGGGAATGGAAGGATTTATATTCTTTGCAATCATCTGGTCCTTTGCACTCTGAAGGTCTCTGAGAGTCATTGAGTTCATTTGGGGGTTTATCTGAACCCTCAAGGTCACTTAAATCAATATGCAAATGGATATGGAACCTTCTTGGAACTGCTAAAAGGACAACAGATAGGTGGTGTCCTTTCACATGAAACATTTTCAAGGAAAAAAAAAAAATCCAGTTGCCTTTGAAAAAGCACTTTTGGGACAACCCTGATCTGGATGATTGAGAATCTCCATAGATGAAAGGATTTACTATAAGACAAAGTTTGGAACTTCACGAGAAACACAGTAAGTCCAACCATTTCACTACTAGCCTTTTGTTTAAATGCCTTTCACACTGGAGATTACTAAAGTAAGAATTATATATGCAGATATAGTCTAGTGGTTAGAATACAGTATTGCAGGCTAATTGAGCCAATTGCCAGCAATTCAATCCTGACCGGCTCAAGGTTGACTAAGCCTTCCATCCTTCTGAGGTCAGGTAAAATGAGGATCCAGATTGTTAGGGGCAATATGCTGACTCTGTAAACTGCTTAGAGAGGGCTGTAAACCACTGTAAAGTAGTATATAGGTCTAAGTGCTATTGCTATAATAGATTAAACAAGAATTACAACAAAAATTACTTGGTGAAGGCTTAAAGATTATCATAGTCTATGTACTATAAATTGTCGGAATAATAAAAACTGGCCTCAAAAATTAGGGAAGACTTCTAAGAAAAATGACAATATTTGAAGTGCTTGTACAGAATCAAGCCCACCTATTAGGTACATGTATAAAGTGTCAATTACATTTGATAAAGAAACAGAACAAATTAAAATTGTATGATAAACTGGATGCAAAACTTTATTTAAAAAGTCCCCAGACAACAATGAGAAAAACTATGGAACATGTCTATAAAATTTACTCAAGCTATAACTTAAGAGAAAACTGATAATAAAATGTTTATAGATGGTATACAGCTCCATCAATAAGCATTCTGTAATAAATGCTGGAAATGCCATGAGACAGAAGGAATATATTACCTTATGTGGGAGACGTGTAAAGAAAACTTCAAAAGTAGTGTAAAGAAACATGCAGCACTATTCAAATCTTTAAAAAAAAACAGATTTTTTTTAACTAGGCATAATTCCAAGATATTTAAATAAAAAATACCACAATTTAAAAAGATACATGCTCACAACCTCAGGGATAAACTTAACACTATACTAAGATATTTTATCAATGATATTAGATTGGTAATTTTAACTTGGAGAATATGTAATAATAGCAGAATTAACAGCATATATTTGTAACAGAAATTTGACTAAATTTTAAAAAATGACTTTCATATATATTGCGTGTTACATAGCAATGGGAATTAAAGCATTTAGAGTACGGCTTGTAAGGGGAAAAAGAACTGAAATCAGAAATACATGAAAATTGTAAAATGTTTAGAAATAATGTATATCAGTTGGAGTACAAGTGTATCAGAGACTCAAAAACATTTAAAATAGGTTTTTATTGTAAAAATACAATAGATTCTGCAGCTACTTTACATTCTATTCTATTTTTGCATTAACTAGTTTTTGATATGCTTGTTTTTTTCTTTTAAGAAAAAGAAAGCAATGATATTTTCAGTTTTACATTCAATAATTAACCTTTATTTTTCAGTTGGTACTGCAAAAAGAGTTGCATGTGGTCTATGCCTTATCTCATGTGTGTGGACAAGATCGAACATTGCTGGCTAGTATTTTACTTAAAATTTTTCTCCATGAAAAACTGGAAGCATTATTACTGCGAACACTAAATGACAGAGAAATATGCGTGGAAGGTACATTGTAAATATTTAATACTGATTTGTGAAATTAATTTTCTATGACATTTATTTTCTCTTTTCCCAAGATTCCTAATCCTCTCTTTTAGAATGTCTTTTGCACCATAAACATCTCTCAGTTTTTTTTAAAAAAAATGCCATATATAATATTTGAACCCAGTATATAAACATGTTTCTATTCAGATGAAGCCACTACCTTATTCCGTGCCACCACACTGGCAAGTACACTTATGGAGCAGTATATGAAAGCTACAGCTACACGGTTTGTGCATCATGCTCTGAAGGACTCTATTTTAAAGATAATGGAGAGTAAACAATCTTGTGAGGTAGGAAACTTCAGTTAATATTACTATTTAATGAATACGCACATTTTTGGGGGGAAATACTTCTTTTTTAATGTACAATTGATTTGTTTATAGCAATTTGAGGAGATTTTAAACTGAGATATATCCTTATAAAATTAATTCTCTTTATATTATATTATTTAGGTTTTAAATTGATTTAACAATATCATTGTCAATTTTTTAAGTACATTAATCTTAGAAATACTATACTAGAAGTATAAAAAAATCATATGCTGGTCTAATTAGTACTTGTCTTTAAAGCATTTGTTTCCAATATTATTCCACTGTATTATTTTAGCTTAGAGCAGAGATTCTTAACCTGGGATCCACAGATCCCTTAAAAATCCTTTCCAAGGGAGTCTTTGAACTTGGAAAAATACATTACAGCTTTATTTTCACTGAATCTTTGCATTCAGTGATATACATAGGCTACTAAGTAAATATGGCCTCTAGACCAGCAGTTCTCAACCTGTGGGTCGCAACCCTTTTGGGGGTCGAACAACCCTTTCACAGGGGTCGCCTAAGACCATTGGAAAACACATATTTCCGATGGTCTTAGGAACTGAGATACCGCTCCTCTATCCATCTCTAGGCGAGGGGAGCGGGAGGCGGAGGAAAGCCCGAGCAGGGAGGGATCTGGCCTGGCAAGGGCGGAGCCGCGTTCGGACACTGCTTCTGGAGCTCGCGGATGCTGGCCTGGCTCTGGCATGCTTCGGGGTAGAGGTTGTCTGCTGCATTGCCACCGGGAGCCTCAGCTGGCTAAAGCGCCTTTCAGAGAAAGAGCGAGGCCGCGGTCCAGCGTGGCCCTGCTTTCCAGTGCAGGGCGACCCAGCCAGCAGCGTCCTACTCTCATCATTTCAGGGAGGAGGGAGAGGAAGAAGAAGAAGGTATCCACCTGGCAGGCTGCTACCTCCGCCTCCTCGCGATGGAGAAGTGCTTTGAGGCAGATGTCAGATTATAAAACTGACACTCGGCTCAAAGCGGGGATGGGCGGGCCTACAAAGCCACTGCTCCTCTGTGGGCGGGTGGATAGCTGGACAGCTAGGAAAGTTCCCCAACTCTTCTGCTGTGGAGTAAGAAAACCAAGCTTCGAGATCTCGCGAGCAGGCACGCAGACGCAACTGAGCTTGCAAGAAGCCCAGCAAGCTTTACATTGAGGCGGTCTCCTCATGCTCCAGAGTGGGGGAGGGATGGTGGTATGTCTGTTCGCTTCCCAGAAAAAGCTGCTTTCTTCCCACGGCAGCTGATTTCCCCCCCCCCCCTTGTCCTTTCCTCCTCTGAGATCCCTGCAGCTCTCCGTAAGACAGTATGTACTTTTTGATTTCTGCTGCTCAATCCCTCCTCCTCCCCCCCTTGATGGCTTCCTACTTGTGAGATTCAGGGGAAGGGAGCACCATTTCATTACAGGTGGGAAAAGGAAAACTGGTCCAGGCAGTGAAAAGGGAAGAGATCAAAAGGAGGGAGCTTTGGAGATGAAAGCTGCTTTGGGTGGATGTTTTGGTCTGCAGCATGTGTTTCCCTTTCCCCTCCTGCCTGTCTTTTCTCTGTTTCTTAGTGTGCCTCTGGAGAGCCGGGAAGAGGGGGGAGGCAAAATGAATCTGCTCCTAGTGTGGAATCAAGAAGCTGCAAGGGGCCTTTTCTTGCAATTGCTGCAGTAATGCCCTCCATTCTTCCTGCCCTGGCTGCTGCACCAAAAGCAGTTGATTATTGCTCAGTGGAACCAGTAGTGGGTTGGGAGGAAGGAATGGATTTCCCTTCTACTGCCTGCCTCAGTGGACAAGACCTCCTTCCAAAAATCTCTCCTAAGATTCTGGCAGGCACAGCTCCAGAACTGAGCTATGCTGGCTCAGGAATTCTGGGAGTTGAAGTCCACGAGTCATAAAAGAGCCAAGGTTTCCCTTCTGCCTTCTAAAGAGAGAGAAGCTCTGAAGGTCATTAGGATCAATTGTCCTGGAAGGACAGGGGTCCTCTTCCACACCTTCAGTGAATTTCAGCTGGAGGTAGAAAAACGGGCAGTGGCTCAGGCTGAAGAGGTAAATTGTGTGGGCCACATCACACACATGGACAACAAATGTCTACAAGTATAGCTCCCCTTGACTATCACCTCAACTAATCCTTATTTTCTCCCACCCCATAAGCCCTCCCCCCATACACAGTCATATTAATTTTTCACAGGTCATGCTTAACCTAATCAGGCAACTTCAAGGACTCATTTAAAGAAGAGAAAAGGTCAGATCTCCCTTCAGAGCCATAGGTGGAGCAGCTGAAGGTGTGATTTGGCACCCATGCTTCAAGACAAAGTTTCATTTATTTGTAATTAGAAATAAATTATAATTACATATTGTTTTTGTGTTTAATCACTATGCTTTAATTATGTTCAATTTGTAACAATGAAAATACATCCTGCATATCAGATACTTACATTACGATTCATAACAATAGCAAAATTACAGTTATGAAGTAGCAATGAAAATAATTTTATGGTTGGGGGTCACCACAACATGAGGAACTGTATTAAAGAGTCGCGGCATTAGGAAGATTGAGAACCACTGCTCTAGACTCTAAAACTTGTTTTTTTTTTTTTTTAAAAAAAAATTATTTATATACCAACCATCACATATATATGACTCTGAGCAGCTTACAGTAAAATAAATCAAACAGAAAAAACATTGCAGCCAAGCCTCATAAAATAACCATCAACAAAGCCAAGAGCTGGGCTTTATCATACACCTGGGATCCCAGGCCCATGTACAAAACCAAGTTTTAAGGGTATTGCAAAAGGCCAATAGGGTTGGGGCTACCCTAATCTCAGATGGAATTAGAAGATTAAAAATGTTTGCTAACTTAATAACCTCTGTCTAAAATTATTGTACCCAGAAAGTGCATCATCATGTTATCGATTGAGTGGATTAATAAAGAAGCACATATTAACTATTTGTTTTTGTTTTTTTTTTAAAAAAAGTTGTATTTAACCTGTATATAATCTTTTTCCATTGTAATATAGACAGTGTCTTTCTTTTTTATTTGATGAAGTTAAATATACTTTTCTGACAAAGATTTGTAGGTTTCTCGGAGGTCAAAATGGAACCCCAAAAAGCCAAGAATGCTTGGTTTTATGGCATTATAATCCATATGCTTATTATTGAATTTAAAATTTTGGTGTACCGCAATAGTCTTAATCTTCTAATCTTAAACTGCTGTGTATTGTAAACATATTTCATCTATTTCATTCAAAATAAAAATATTCAATTTCTGGTTTTATATTTCAGTTGAATCCTTCAAAATTAGAAAAAAATGAAGATGTAAATACTAACTTAGCACATCTATTAAGTATCCTTTCAGAGCTAGTGGAAAAAATATTCATGGCTGCAGAAATTCTACCTCCGTAAGTTCATCTGTATTTTTTAGAAAATCTGTTGAAATTTGGTTGTTTTAATTTCACATGTATTAGAACACATTCTGTCTATTGTTCTGATATAGTTCTTTCTATAAAGTTATTCCTGGGCCAAGTTCCTAGATTTTGTTCACTAGCAGAGTGTTTGTGAGTAAGTATATGTGTGTATAGTAGAACCTCTGTAACTTTAGAAAAATACATTTCCTTGGTTTTCACCTAAATGTTGATTATGATGTATTGAACTGGAAATGCTATTACAGTCTGAAGTCACTTTATTTCTACTATAAACTTGAATCATTCCATTTTTATGACCCTGTAATCCCTTAATTTGGGGTAAAATCGGGGCCACTGGATGGAGCTGAGCATTTACTGGCTGGATGCCCTTCCTGAGATCATGTGGAATTCACAGCAGATATTTTTTTCTTTGTACTGGGAGAGAAACATCTGCGCTACCAAGGTTGAGCTCTCAACGTCCTGAGTAGGAGGCGAGCGTTTTCACTACTAGGCCACCATGCTGCCACCACTACTATAAACTGAATAAACTCTTAGAAAGTTCTTATATTTGTTTTGAAATTACATATTTTTCAGTTATTCAGCTGATACCTAAAAATAAATTTTATGAAGAGTTCAATACTTTGCTAAAGCTTTTGTGTAATATATTTATTGAGTCATGCAACATTTTTTTAAATGAAGTATCAGGAATATATGTTAGCTATCATTTTGAAATATTTGACTATAGTAAAACTTGATTTTTTTATTATTCCAATTGTATTATTTGAATAGGATATTGAGGTATATTTATGGTTGCTTACAAAAATCTGTTCAGAGCAAATGGCCAGCCAACACAACCATGAGGACAAGAGTAGTTAGGTAAAATATTTTTATTTTTATTTTTGCTTTGTTGCCTGTTATATGCTATAATTGAGAAAATTACTTTCATGTTTTATTTTTCAGCCATCTTTGAAAAGATACATTGTTTTAAAACTTTGAAAATTCATGATATTCAGCTTTCATAGTTATAAAAATCACTTTTCATAAATTACACAACAATATAACATATTTAGATAAAAGATTGCATGTGCAGAAAAAATACCGTTAAAACTTGAGAGAAAATATTAGTTCGGAAACAGAGTCGAATTTTACATTGGTAGGGTGATATAGCTTGGAAAATTTAGAACCTTTGAAAATCTTTTCTATCATTCTGTCAATCAGTAAGGAACATTTTACAAGGTATTAGATATATGTGTTGAAAGGATAATTTTTCTGCTTTAGAATAATGGCTGAAAAATTATAAACTATTGCTAGTTTATATACAAGAATAATGAGATAAATGAATTAATTTTATCGTGTATCTTAATAATAATTTCACACTCTTTTGTTCATTTATTTCAAACACCAACATATTCTTGTATCTATAATTTTAGTGGCTTTGTTTTCCTTCGGCTGATCTGCCCTGCTATTCTAAATCCAAGGATGTTTAATATCATCTCAGGTGAGTACATTAGATAATAATTAACTCATATTTAGCATTAGGACAATAATGCCTATTTAGTTTCAAATGCAGTCATGGAAAAAGTAAATTCTGTTGCTTGGTTAAATAGGTTTAAGTGCTTTTTTAAATGTATAATTCTTATTAGAAATGTCAGTAATAGAATGAGACTGAGAGTGAGAATGAGAGTATATGGATCTGGTGCATTTGTATGGATTCAGCATATGTCTAATACTGCTAAACTTTCCTAAACGTTTTCCTTTCAACATTTTTTGTAAAATAAGTTAATACTGCTACTCAACAATTCACTTTGAATTGTTTTGAGAAGGTTAGATACTAGGAAGAAAATGAAAAATATGCTGTTGCATAATTATTTTGATATATTTCCTAAACAACTAGCTGGCCAATTTTTTTTTCTTTAAAGAAATTTTAGGAAAGGAGAAGCTGCCAGAATTTACTACCTTAAGATTTCTATTTTATATTATTGATTTAGGAAAAGAAATGCTATGTTTTGTGGATTTCCCCTTCAAAGAGCTATCAGTTAACCACTTAAATCAGGAGCAACTTAGCTGGTTTAATGTGGCTTAGAAGGAAGAACTTGGCTTAGGTTGGCTTGCTATAAATTATTGAAATATTGGCTGTAATTTTCAAACTGTTTGTTACAGATTCTCCTTCTCTGACTGCAGCAAGAACACTGACACTGGTCGCTAAGTCTGTGCAGAATTTGGCAAATCTTGTTGAGTTTGGAGCTAAGGTAAACATAATTGGTTCATTATACTCTCATCAAGAAAGAACAAGCAAACTGTCTATCCTAATTGCTGTATACTTTGCATGCAGATAGTCCCATAATTAGTCATCAGGGGAAAGGATTTCCTTACATCCTATGTCCACATATCGGATTAAATTATGAGTTGTTGGACATTCCCAAAGCAGACCAGAGTCATATTACAAATGAATAAAGAAATCATAACTTGTTTTTTGCATTCCTGTTCATGTTTGTTCCTTTTAAAGGTGATTGTATCTCTCTAGATTGGGCAGGAGACAGTAAGAAAACTGTTTTGTAGGTTGGAAATTTCAAACAAAGGTTTTGCTATGGTTTGCAGATCATACAGGTAGGCCTTCACCTATGACTACAGTTGGGATTAGAATTTTCATTGTTAAGACAGTTGTTAAGTGAGTCACACCCAATTTTGTGACCTTGTTGCTATAGATGTTAAATGAGTCACTGCAGTTGTTAAGTGAATCATTTACTCATTAAGTGAATGCAGCTTCCCCCTTTGCTTGTTGGAGGCCAGCTGAGAAGGTCACAAATGGTGATCACGTGATCCTGGGTTGCTGCAACTATCATAAATAGATGACACTTGCTAAGTGCCTGAGTGTTATCATGTGATGCTGGGGATGTTGCAATGGTCGTAAGTGCAAGGATCACTTGTGAGTCACTTTTTTCAGTGTGTTGTAATTTTGAACAGTCACTAAATGAATGGTTGTAAGTTGAAGTTAACCTGTACTAGTTGCAGAACCTAGCCTTGGCCAGTTGTCTGACTAAATGATATGGTCATGCACATTGGCTTCTTTTTTTTTTTAGTGTATTCTGGCTATTCCAGAGAATGGCCATTGAAAATGGTTTTGGGCCCATAACTTACCTCATTCTTAGCAATGAGATTAAAAGACACTGAAACAATTAGAATAAGTTCTTGATCATGTTTTCGTTTTCTTGATTAGGAATTCTCAGTAATTAAAAACCATTAATACGATAAAAATCACATTAATCATACTTTTAAATTCTAAGAATCTGAATTGTGATTGAATATTTGAATTTTGAAAGCATTTTTTGTATTATATCAAATCTTACCAAGTATAAAAACAAAATCCAAAGAAACAGAACAAAACTCTTTATTTTCAGTTTTGATTTTGCTGTATGATCCACATGGGGTTTTTCTTGAAAACAACTTAGTAATTTGAATTGATCCAGAATGCCAATACATATATATTGGCCTGTACTGGTTAGATAGGTTATCACTTTACTTCTCAGTTCATTTTGAAGGACTGTAAATCTTTTCACAATTTAAAAACTGCTTCCTTTTAAAGACCAATTATGAATTTCCCTTGTGAGTTCTGGTCAGTAGCTTTGCTAACTGTTTCTCCTATATAATAAATAGAATGAGATTTAGTAAGTCTCATAAAGGAAACTCATTACCATTGTTACCATTTTACAAAGTATATTAAACATTTGTGACTTAGCCTTTTCTCATGTGAATCTTTTGATGTGATTTTCATTAAATATAGAAAAGGGATATTAAAATATTTTAACTACTTAAACTGCTCTGGGAGTTCATCTAGAAATCAAAATTTAAAATTATTTCATATATTACAATATATGTAGAATAAAGATAGCATCTTACTTACTTTTAGGAGCCTTATATGGAAGGTGTAAATCCATTTATCAAGAGTAACAAACACAGGATGATCATGTTTTTGGATGAACTTGGGGTAAGAACACTTATCTATACCATAACTATTAGTTTTGAGAAGATTTGTGTTATTATCTCCTCATTGAGAATTGGGAAAAGAGTTTTTATTTCCCTAGTTTCAGAAATGTACTTCGAAGTATTAATTGCTTATTCTCCAAGGCATCATCTGTGCTTTATAAAATGGCTTTTCTTTATGTGGCTTGTTTTTATGTGTGAAAGTAATTTCAATGGATTTTTTTAAATATTCAAGTGATATTGTCCCTCTGTTTTATGTACTTCATCTCCCTGCTTATTCCTGTCTTGCTATTTTATATATTCCCATTACCATCTTTGCTCATGGGATATATTTTTCTTGCATAGAACATCTTCTTTCAGTGCACATTAATTCAATGTAGCTGTTTGCCATGCTTATTCACTAGCATTGGATAAAATTGTAGTTCACCCTACTGGTATTAAAAATGGAAGGTTAAACTTCACAGGTAAGGCCTAATATTTCTAAAATGCAGCATTGCATATCAGTTCTTACTTGAGCTTCCTGCATCATTCAACAATTGGGTTAGTTACACAATTTTAGCTCCTGTGATGCTTACACAACTTTTTAAAAGCACTCATTATGTCATTTAAGTCTTAAGTGGCCTGTAGTTAAAGAATGACAATGACTGTAATCATTCTCTATATGGATAAACATTGTCAAACAATGGTAAAAAGAAAAGCATGACTTTTGTATTATTTTATGAAATATAATCTTTGTTATATTTTGTTCAAGAACATACCTGAGCTTCCAGACACTACAGAGCCCTCTAGAACTGACTTATCTCGTGATCTAGCAGCCCTTCATGAGATTTGTGTGGCACATTCAGATGAACTTCGAACACTCAGTAATGAGCGAGGGGCAATGCAGGTAAGAGCTGATACTAAACATAGGTTAGTTCCAAAATATGTGGAGAATTGATTTGTCACTCCCCATCTAGGGGGCTCCTTCCCCCAAGATGGCTGCTGCCCAGTACGAAATTTTTTCTCTCCTGCTAATGATCTGTTTTTGTTGCCAAAGCTGATTCTTTGGTAGTGTTGCTTCCTGGATTTGAATGGAGGCATTTAGGAATGACCCAAGACAATTTTTGGATAGCTGTGGACCTACCCAGGAGGTGGAATCTTGAAAATTTCAGCTCCCAGTGGGAGCAGCTGAAAAGTCATTGGTCTTTTCTCCATCTCTTCCTATCAGCAGAAAGTTCTAATAAGCAAGCCTGGATTTTAACATTACTTTTTGAAGTTTTGCTTTGTTCTTTATTTTTAATTGGGTGCTTGAATGCTGATTTATTTCAATCTTCTGCTGGATTTTATCTATTTTTTTCTGCTTTATTTCTTGGATCTACCATTAACTTCTGCTTTTCCCAGCAAAACTACTGCTTTTGAATCACATTCCTTTTATGGGTTTAATTTATCTAGTTATTTGCTTCTGAATACCACAGACTTTATGAGTTTATCAAACTTTTTTAAAAAGCTTTCAGCTAAGAATTGCATGTTATCAAACAATATTTTTTCGAGAATCAGCCTGATTCCTTGTCTGTAATCCGATAAGTTGTTGCTCTACGTAGTAGATAAGAGAATTCTTCAAAGCAGAATAAGAAAACTGACAAAGGAGCAGGGAAGATATTTTCTGGATATTTCAATACAAAATTAAAATAAAGATTGATAAAAATAAAGTCTACATTTTTTGCAAATTGAATGAAATTCAAAATCCCTGTAGTGAATGTCCAATAAAAATGTAAATCAAGTAAAAGTACTTTCACTATCCAGCAACATGTCATGATTTTCCATTTGGAAAAACAGAAGTTAATAAAAACAGCCAAGTAAAGCAAAGGAAAAAAAGCAAGAACAGATAAAACCAGACAATTAACTTTTAGAAATAAAAAACAAAGCAAAACAAAAACTTCAAAACGTGAAGTTAAAACCCAGGCTTGTTTACGAAAACAGTCTGCTGAGAAGAAAAGGTGGATGAAAGACCAATGACTTTCTGGCTGCTCCTACAGGGAATTGCAATTTTAATAATAACAATAAAATATAATAATAATAATCCCCCAGTGAGGCACTACCTTGACGTGGTTGTGGGGCTTGTGTACTCTGAGGAAGATGAGAGCTATGCCAGAGGTTCAACCATACTGGACAGGTCTCATCAGAGGAGTCAGACAGAGTGTCTCTCCCATAAAAAAAATATGGTGAGACGTAAATTACAGAATGCCATACCGGCTCGGGTGTCGCCCGGGTTAACAAGGTCCGCGCTAGATATTGGAGTTCCTAGATATCTGGTGAAAAATGGGTTACAGGACTCAGGACTGTTGGCTGAGCAACCAGGGCCAGCAGCTGCAGAACTACTGGAAGAAAAGGTGTTTACCCGTCACAGATACACAGTGATGAAAAACAAAGAAATAATGATCTGTTACTACAGATCAAGTCCAACAAGAAGAGGATATCTAAAACAAATGCACCAGTTCTGGAAAGAACAACATCCAGAATCAGAAATAACAGAACAGAGACTAGCAGATCAACGCCGATTTATAATACAAAATAAAGTATTCACAGAGACAGAATTGGACGAACTGCAAAGGTTTACCCAGGGCAAAGAAATCAAAAGGGGAGTTGGCAGTGAAGGAATCCAGCAGAGATATACAACTGTTCTCATTTGGAAATCAGGCACCTCTACCTCAGGAAGAACAAAACCCTCTAACTAAAGAAATAAAAGAATTGAAACAAAGAATAACTGAGCACCTAGAACAGCACAAAAACAACAGAATAAGGTTGCCTGCATTGAAGCTTGTTCCAAAGAAACAGCTAGCACAAGCATTAAAAGATGCAAATACTGCAATATCAAGAATAAGCACCAATTCACTGCAAGAAACAAACGAACTAATGTACAGCACAGGTGCAGTTATAATTGAATACCTGGGATGCAAAACCAACAAAGAAGAAAAACAAACAAACAGTGCACCAGAAAAATGGAAGGTTAGACTAGAAAATAAGATCAGCAAGTTAAGATCACATGCAAGCAAGCTAGAACAGATGAAAGAAAAGAAGCTGAAGAACAAGAAGACCAAAGAATACCTAATCAAGAAATACCACTTCGAAACAAGGAAGATCAAGGAAGCACTGGAAATAATAAAGCAACAAATAACAGCTATAGCCAGGAAAATCAGTAGATATGAAGCTCGAATTGCAAACTATAGGCAGAACCTCCAATTTCAATCCAATCAGAAACGTTTCTACCAATCCATCAATGGAGAAACTGCAAGGAATCAGTCAGTACCTGACAAGGAAGAAACAGTGCAGTTCTGGAAGCAGATATGGGATAACCCAAAGAAATACAACAAGGATGTGGCTTGGTTAAAAGAGGTGGATACAAATAAAACAGAAGTTGAAATGAAAGAACTAGTAATAACAACAAAAATGGTAGAAAAAAGAGCAAGGAAAATCAAAAATTGGTAAGCACCAGGTGAAGATGAACTGCATGGGTTTGGATGAAACATCTGTTACACACCCACTCATTGCCAAGCAGTTTAACAATATACTACAAGGAGGAGAAATTGAAAAGTGGCTAACAACTGGGAAAACCTACCTAATAATGAAAAATCCAGCAAAAGGGGCAACACCAGGCAACTACAGGCCAATTACCTGCTTATCAACAACTTTCAAATTACTAACTGGTGTGGTAGCTGATGCAGTACAACAGCATCTAGTTGAAAACAATCTCTTTCCACCTGAGCAGAAAGGAAACCGCCCCAATAGCAGAGGAACAAAAGATCAACTCCTGATAGACAAAATGATCTTGGAAAACTACAAGAAAAGGAAGACCAACCTGAATGTGGCATGGATTGACTACAAAAAGGCATTTGACTCTCTGCCACATGACTGGATAATCAAGTGCCTAGAAATAACAGGAGTCAGTAGAAACATCAGAAAATTTGTGCAAAGATCGATGGCACAATGGAAGATACAGTTGCAGATCAAGGGTGAGAGACTGGGAGAGGTTAATATCAAGAGAGGAATATTTCAAGGAGATTCATTATCACCATTACTATTTGTTATTGCATTGTTTCCTCTGTCACAATACTGAATAACTCAGGACATGGCTATCAAACATCAAAAACATCTGTCAGACTATCCCATCTCCTTTACATGGATGATCTGAAGCTGTATGGAAAAACATCATATGAAATAGAATCGCTGCTCAACACTGTCCAGATATATAGCCAAGATATTGTAATGGAGTTTGGCTTGGACAAATGTGTCACACTTACTATCAAACAAGGAAAAATAGTGAAAACTGAAGGAATCAAGATGCCCCACGAAAATAACATTAAGAGTCTGGATGAGGAAGATTACTACAGATACTTGGGTATCCTTCAAGCTGACAACATCAAGCACACTGAAGTCAAGAAAAAGATTATCAGTGAATACATCGAGAGAGCGAAGAAGATCTTAAAGTCCAAACTCAATGGAGGAAATACCATAAAGGCAATTAACACCTGGGCAATTCCAGTCATTAGGTACATAGCTGGAATAGTGGACTGGGCTCAAGCAGAACTAAAAGCAATGGATAGGAAGACCAGAAAAATAATGACAATGAATCATGCCCTTCATCCACGCAGTGACATTGACAGACTTTATCTACCAAAGCAAATAGGTGGGCGTGGAATGCTACAAGTACATCAGATGGTTAAAGAAGAAAAAATGGCTTTGGAAGAATATCTGAAGAACAATGATGAAGATGCACTGAAATTAGTATATCAGGAAGGCTTACTGACTACTGGAGAGACCAAACTGGCCTACAAGAAAGACCAAATGAAGAACAGAATAGAGGCATGGGAAGACAAAGCACTACATGGCCAATACGTTAAAAAAATAGCTGGGAAAGCAGATAATAACAAGACCTGGCAATGGCTAAGAGCAGGAAAATTGAAGAAAGAGAACGAGGGACTAATTCTGGCTGCACAAGACCAAGCCTTAAGGACAAATGCATATAAAGTCAAAATTGAGAAGACAGCAACAGACAGTAAGTGCCGCCTATGCAAAGAAGCTGAAGAAACAGTGGACCACCTGGTAAGCTGTTGCAAGAAGATTGCACAGACTGATACAAGCAGCGGCATGACAAAGTAGCAACAATGGTGCATTGGAAGATCTGCAAAAAATATCATTTGCCTGTAAGCAAAAACTGGTGGGATCATAAAATAGAGAAAGTCATAGAAAATGATAAAATTAAACTGCTCTGGGACTTCAGAATTCAAACAGACAAGCACCTGCAACATAACACCCCAGACTTAACAATTGTCGATAAGAAAGACAAAAAAGTCTGGATAGTGGACGTGGCAGTGCCTGGAGACAGCAGAATAGACGAGAAAGAACTGGAGAAGATAACAAAATACAAAGACCTACAAATAGAAATAGAAAGACTGTGGCAAAAGCAAGCAAGGGTAATACCAATAGTAATAGGCTCCTGGGGTGCAATCCCAAAACAACTGGAGCACCACTTGAACATCACTGGCATTGACAAATTCGCTATTAGTCAATTGCAAAAGGCGGCCTTACTAGGAACTGCTTCCATCCTGCGACGATATCTGTAATACCATCAAACATCCACATCTGCCTATCCCAGGTCCTGGGTAAGGACTCGATAGGTAGACAAAATGCCAAATCCAGTCTGAACATCTGACTGACTGTGCAATGATCCATAATAATAATAATAGTAGTTGGAATGGACCTTGGAGGTCTTCTAGTGCAACTCCCTGCTCAGGCAGGAAGTCCTATATCATTTCAGACAAATAGTTGTCCAGTCTCTTCTTAAAAACTTCCAATGTTGGAGCATTCACAACTTCTAGAGGTAGGTTGTTCCACTGGTTAATTGTTCTAACTGTCAGGAAGTTTTTCCTTAGCTCTAGGTTGCTTCTCTCTTTCATTAGTTTCCATCCATTGCTTCTTGTCTTGCTTTGGAGAATAGCTTGATTCCCTCTTCTTTGTGGCAGCCCCTGAGATATCATGTCACCCCTTGTCCTTCTCTTCATTAAACTAGACATATTCAATTCCAGCAACCTTTCTTTATGCTTTAGCCTCCAGTCCCCTAATCATCTTTGTTGCTCTTCTCTGTACTCTTTTTAGAGTCTCAATATCTTTTTTACATCATGGTGACCAAAACTGGATTCCAAGTGTGGCCTTACCAAGGCATTGTAAAGTAGTATTAACACTTCATGTGATCTTGTTCCTATTCCTGTTAATGCAGCCTAGCACTGTGTTGGCTTTTTTGGCAGCTGCAGCACACTGCTGGCTCATATTTAGGTGATTGTCCACTAGAACTCCGAGATCCCTCTCACATTAACTACTATTGAGCAAGGTACCCCCTATACTATACCTGTACATTTGGTTTTTCTTACCTAAATGTAGAAACTTTCAAGTTTCCTTCTCCCAGGTGACTCCACAATCGTCCAGAAGTCATCTTGGCTAATTCCTAAGTGCCGCCATTCAAATCCAGGGAGCAACACTGCCTTAGAACCAGTTTTGGCAGCAAAAGCAGATCATTGGCAGGAAAAATCTTCCTACTGAGAAGCAGCCAGCTTAGGGAAGAATCTCAATCTCTATATTTTTTATAGCCTTCATTTAGAAAAAAAACCTTAGTAATACTATTAGTTAACTGTAAATATATCAAAATCTCAAATCATAAAGGTGAAACATAGAATAAAATAAATTCTACTTTTAGAATTTAGTATCTGAAGTGAGAATTCCTGGCTTCTGAAAAATCCTTACTTTCTTAGGAGAGTCTGTATTTAAAGCAGACATTTTTGAAATTTGGATTAAAACATTTGCTTTGGCTGGTCTTTTAAATACTATTGTGCTTGATTAAGTCTGAATCATAGAATCACATTGACCTTGTCTTTTGCTTTTCTATGTGCCAAATACCAAAGCAGTGTGATGCTCTGCAAACTTGGTGTTTTCCAAAGTAATTGTATTGAAAGTGTATTACAGACAAATTTAAGTGTGGTACAGTTTTCTTTTTTGGAATCTTGGATTGGGAATGTTTTAATATTCAGAGATAATTCAAGTAAACTGGGTATTTCTTCTAAAGTATTGAAGATTTTTTTTCTGCAAGTTAAAGAATCATAGTTGAATGTGTATGAAGTGAAATAAACTGAAGATAAAAACAGAAATACACACTTGTGAAAAGATCAGTAAAAGTTTACTGAAATCATGTTGTAGTCAATGGAATGAATTCCTATTCACTTAAAATGGAATTCATCATCTACAAGCTTTTATGGGTAAAATTGAAAGGAAGCAAACTCACCAAAGTGTCTTTTCTCCTGACCTCTGAAAGTCTGCTCTGGCTTTGGAGACTCTTGAGCAGCTTCAAAAGATGGCACTTATAGACTGCAGATGGTGGAATTAGCAAAGCAACATCACATACTGTGAAATGAGTGGATCTTTTAGCATGGCTGTCTTGATTTTATCTATGTTTCAAATACAGTGGGTATTTTGAGTAATATCCATGATTAGTACAAAGTGATGTTGCAAGACATTACATTTTTATATTCATTGCATATCATCACTTGCTTTATTTAAATGTTAAAGCTGCAGGCAAGTTACTTTGATGTACGTATTCAAGCTAGAAAACTTTTAGATTGTCTTTTCCTTGCTCAAAATCCAAAAGTATTCTAAATATATTTAAATAAATAAACATCATTTCTTTCAGCCTTTAAAACTTCCAGAAAGACCATGAATAATTTAGTAAATTTACTTCTTCTTTTTTAAAACAGCATGTGCTAAAGAAGTTGCTGGCAATTACAGAACTGCTTCAACAAAAGCAGAATCAGTATTCAGTGTCTAACAACATTAGGTAGCAGCTTTCTGCATGAGCTAGCATGACCAATATGACAACTTTCACCAATATCACTTCCTCTTGCTCTTGCCAAAAATAGCACACGTTTCACGTTTCCAGTGATGTGTGAACTATGCAAAAAACAACAAATCTGTTGGTGACAGACTGTACCAGCAGCTTTAAGCTATCTGTGCAGGACACTTGCACTTTTGGAACCAGTTTTCAGGACCTCTGAGCCTTGGTGTACAAATCACCTTCCACGAAGATGCTGTGACTGTCTCTTTGAACTTTAATGTTATTTCAAACCTCCAATTGCCAAAGTCTAGCTGTCTTTCAGAAAACACAGTCAACTGCCAATAAATTGTTTCAATAGCAAAGTATAACTGGATCAAGTACCTTTTACTGTAATTCACCTGGTTACTGTAATTATATTACAATTGTTCAACCGCTTTGTATTTACAGCTTTCACAATTTGAAAGGAAATCTTTGCTGTACACTTTTTATACCATTCTATTTTGCTTGTTCAGAGTTGAAAGAAGATGCAGACTGGGTTTTGTCACCTTTATTTTTTTTTAATGTGCCATTTATGATTTTGATTATTTTTTTCACCAATGATTGTATCCAGTTAAATTGCATTGTTTTTGTAAAATGTTTACAACAGTAAATTTGAATTCAGTAAATTTATTGATTATTATATCAGGCATGCATGCATTCATTAAACAGTTTTATAGCATACATTCAATTTTTCTGACTAATAATTCAGATTTAGTGATATATGTACATATACGTTTGTTTGTACATTCATAAGTGCTGATTGAAAAAAAAAATCCCACTTAGGAATAGAAATCCATATGTTGCCATTAATCAGTCCTTTATAGAAGAGTAAGAAGAGAAGGCTAAACAAGGACTGTTCTGAATTAAAGCTGCTAAAAACACTATTACTGAAAGAAATCATGATGGAAAGTACTCTCCTGTCACTTGGAGTTAGGTTCATGAGATATCACAAAGGCTAAGGATGACTAGGTGGACACTTTAAAAGTCATCTACAACTATGCTGCCATTGTAGGCTCTAAAACTATGCTGTGATCCACTGCATTACTGAATTTTGAAGTCTCTGTTCTTCATGCAAATCAAGTTACAAATAAAGCGGAAAAACCAAGAACAAATTAACTATACATTGAAGTACTCTGAAAATAAGTTACAGTTCCAGAGGGTTGAAGCAGGGGAAGCTTTAATGTAATTCATTTCAAAATAGTTCTTAAAACAATTGTGAAAATCTCTGAATTCATGTTTAAATTGTAAATGAACAAAAATATTAATGAAGTGAATATTTCTTTCCCATGTATGTATATCTTTTCTGTCTATACATTTATCTTGCAACATAAACTATCTCATATGTTTACACGTAATACATGAAGAATAATAGGAAAAAAATAGAAAGTATAAGATCTCCATAATGGCCAGTGCTAGAACAGAAGTTATACATCAGCAGGCCTTAGGTTGATAAAGATGTTTTTGTGCAAAAAAACCAGACTTGCTCTCAAGCTGATTAGGACTTCCCCCAACAGGTATACCTATTTTGTATAATTAAAGCTAGCTGCAAAGTGGTATCCTGAAGCAGCATTCTCCCCCCGCATTCCTAGTTTTCTGAACTTTGCCTATTCAGTAGTGGCCAAAATTGTGGAAACCTTTTGGGAAAGATGTACAGTAGAAATGCCACGTTTGGTTAAGTTTCCACCAATTTTTCTTCTAATTTCTTTACAACTGTAGACTTGTTCACTTAATAATACTATTTTACATCGCTTTCTGGGCAACCAGTCAACTGTTTGCACTATTACTTTAATTTTATTACATTTTACAAGCTCACTAAATGAAAGAACACAAAAACACCCCAACCAACTTGATAGTGATCACATAACACACTGGCCAATGTCCTTCTCTTAGTTTAATACATGACATCAATAACTGAATCCTACTGTGATCTGATTGGCTCATTGCAAAACAAGATGACACCTGATTGGCTCTCTAAACACTCATGCTCATTGGCTACAATCAGATGAAGGAAAGCTACCTGATATCAACCTAAGCAAGTTGTGCTTCCTTTTTCTAGTTATTTGGCTATAACCTTTCATAGAATACAGTGCAGATAATTAAACAAACTTTCTTGCATTACATTCTTGATTAAATTATCTTTCCATTAATATATAATTTTATGGTACTGCTCCAAAAAAAGTGTTATTAGCCATCAAACCTCAAAAATACCCTTTTCCCAAAAGGTTTCCACAATTTTGGCCACTACTGTATATTGGAGGCATTCTTTTAAATAACATGAGGGGATAAGGGATACACTCTGAATGTTTTCTTTGGAAACTTCCCTACCTTCCCAGAAAAACAAAGCAAGCTGAGGTGATCAAACAGTGGGATGGGGTAGATTTTGCAAGTGTGACCATACTCTCAAAATCTTCTCATTAGCCCTCAAATGTTGGGAAACTTTAGATTGGGGTTGTTTATCCAAGCTGATTTTCAACAGTCTGAAATATAAAGCAGGATATTACTAATTTAAAGGAATTACTTAAAAGAGTCCCCTCTCCAGTTACAAAAATTTTGAAGTTTGGCTACAAATGCAGACCCCTTTGGAGAAATGTATCATCTTTTGTGACTAACAAATCATATTATGCTAAACTACCCATTCAGACATAATCATACTGTTCTGCATTGTTCAGGGATCTATATATTTCACAATTATGCCTGATAGACTGCACAAGATACTTTATAAAAAGTATCTTAGTTGTAAAAGAACATTCTATTCTGTATCAAAAGTCAGTATGTTGTAAGACATCAAATATCAGCTCACAATACTTTCTACAGCTGATATTTATTCCTGTAAATGTATCTCCAATTACTAATGGAGTAAATTAGATAATTACAGCAGTATTTCAAATTGAGGTAAAACATTTCTCATGCTCCTTCACTGAGCTAAAATGCCCAGTAGATCAAAACTAGACAATATACATTAATTCTTCTATTCCCCAACTATGTACTTGGCATTAAACACAACTTGCCAACTTCATTACTAGGTCAATGCAAGGCTTTGGTTTGGAAATTAAACTTGATTGATCATCCAAATCAGCAACTCCATGCATGCCTTATAAAGAAGTTCAATGTTCACATGTTGCGATACATTTCCATAGCTGCTTCCAAAATATACACAATAAGCAGGCTATTTCACTTGCAGCCCTTGGAACGCAAGAATGTTTGCCCGGGATGGTAGCGAAAGGTTTTGCTAAATATCCAATATTTTCTGATCAAGCAAGGGTTGTACTAGTTAAGTAGATTTCAAAGTCTGATATATCAGACTTTCTGAGAGAAATTAGGTGAATATTTTTATAAAAAATAAAGTTTAAATATACTAAGAATTTCAAAATTATTGCATGGCATCATCCTGAGATTATTTCAGGCATTATGCTTCCTTAAGCAATAATTATGCTTTAAGATATTTGTACAGGCCCTTTGAATGTAGCTATGTTTATATCTTCTTTGAACATTATAGTTGATTGGTTCAATGGAAAGAAGCAGTGACAAGCCCTGTTCATTGTGAACTCACATTAATGCCATTTAAATAAGTTCAAGTATCCGTATCACTGTGTAAAAAAAGTTTATTATATAAATATATAATTTTCTGATGCATGACAAGTTGTACAACATGCTGCCTGGGTTTATTTCCAATATATATTAATTCAGATTTTATTTTCTGTTAGGAATGTAGATAGATCAGTCCATGAAATCATCATCTGTCCATTCATCCTAAATAAAACAAAATCAAATTAAGCATGTATTACAAAAGATTAGACTCCCAACTTACACTTAAATCTTATTTTATGTATTTTTTCCTGCATGAACATTAGTCATAATAAGTAGCCTATTAGATTGAGTTAACTACACCAGCTTTGAAAAACACTCCCTTAATTTATCAAGGATCCTGATTACATATCAGGTGTATGTTTTTAATATTAAAATACAAATTTATTCATATAAAGCAAATATGACAAGCCTATCATGAGCATTTTCAAATAAGTTACAACTATTGCAGAACTTCAATACTGTAAACATTTAAAGGTGGAAGAATCTCATTATACATAAATTTGGTTCTAGCATGTCCAGATGTCCAACTGAAACATGAAAAAAGTTTCACCTGAGCCAGAAGGGCCAGAGTGAATGGCACAAAGATTTAATTCAATGAAAGGTAACTTCATCTTCTGAAAATGGGTGTCAATATATTAGGAATAAATTCTGATTGTTTAGTTTAAACCATTATTTGCTTTAGCTTATGTTCTTCCAACATGTTTTGTATTTAGTATCACTCATTTCAAAACCAAAAGTACAAATATATACTTCATTAATTTTTGCACAGCAATTCAAATGTAATACAGTATCTGCTTATAATCTTGACCTTGTTATTGTACTTTAAATTTAATTTCATATTTCTTTCACAGAAAGTTTGACAAGGTAGAATAAATATGAATTAAGTTTTTCCCTTAAATATTCTAATTTAGCATTATGTGTTGAATGTAAAAATCATTTAGTTGTGTAACATGCAAATGTGAACTGGTTAACAGTTTACTGCTAATTTTAATTGCATATTCCTGATACTTTTAGATTTTAATAATTTGGTAATATTTAATTACCAATAATTCTGATTTATTGGGGAAAATAAGGTATATGTTTCTTAATATCTATAGTCCCATAAGATTCTGTGCAAGGTATCTGGAAACTGGTCCTGCCCCTTTGATTCCATGATAAATTTATTTTCTATTTCTTTATCACATTTGTATAGCCACACATCTATTATAATGACTCTGGATGACCCACATAATAAAGAAAATACAATAAAGCCACGAAAACCACAATTCAAAATAAAAAGTAGATAAAGAAAAAATATGGCAGGATATATTACAGATTAGTGCTCTGAGGTGTCAGGTAGAAATTTTAGTGAACGATCCAGAGACATTTATAAATTCAACCCTTGCTTCATTTCTTATGAGACAATAAAACCAATAAAAATTGATCAGAGATTTGCTCTGATAAGAGGAACAAAATAGTACATTACTTGTTTTAGTTTTAAAAAGTCAAATTAATTGGCATAAGAAAAAGTGATTCCTGACATGATACAGGTACCATAGTGTTCTTTTTGTTTTAATAATACAGTTTAAATACAAATTTAATCAGGTGTCATAAAAACTACTAACCTCTATTCTAGACTTTTTTGAGACGAATTCATCACCTTCATAGCCTTTTCTCTTTTTCCTGTCAAAAATCCCAAAGTAGAAAAATGTTAGAGGGTATATGTTCCACTATTAAATTTATTCAATCCCATTTTTATACATATACAAATACATATATACATATACAAATACAATAATTTAACTACTGTATAGAATAGAGGTCTCCAATCTCTCTGGTTTTGTGGATTGGTGTGGGGGAGGGGATGTTTCCACCCAGCATTGGGTGCTCATGTGTACAGCTCCCTGTATGCAAGCAGCAGCTGCATGGGCCCACCGCTCACACAAATGGAGCTTCCCATGCGAGTTCCTGCCGCTTATGCAAATAGTTGCATACGCTCACCTGCAATTTGTGCGGCCCAGGGCTTGGGGATCCCTGCTGTAGGTTTATTCAACACCAACTGATTCTAGTTCTAATCCTATCCTGCTCCAAGACCCTGAAGACTTGGTTCTACCTGTTGGCCTGGGGAACAAATGGGGCAGTTCCACACTGGAGATGTGGATTGATGGCAGACTCCATCTCCTTCCCACTTGCTCTTATTCTTATTGTGTTCCTTTGTCATTGTTTATTTTATTGTTCTATTATTTTACTTCTAGTATGTTTACACTCCTTTCATTTCTCTTCCTTTTTATTATTGCAAGCAGGCTAGAGTCAATCCATGGAGAGATAGGCGGCAAATAAAGTTAACAAATAAATATAGCCATTCTTAGAGAAGAAGAGGGAGTCCATCTCTCCCAAGAATTAAGGACTCTGGAAAATCCAGAGGCCTGCAGGTAGGTGGCAATAAGAACAATGACTGAGAATAACAAAAAAAGCATAGCAGGCTTGGGACATTTCCCCTCTGCAGTTGGGGCATGTCTAACATAAACAAACCCCTTAAAACTAGGCATAAAAATTAAAATTTATCTCTGTGGTAAATGAAAAGTTTATTAGACATATACTTTTGTAAACCGGAATCAACTTCCATAAGATATATATTTTCCATTGATAGACTGTAGAAAAAGTAATGCAAAGAAGAACTCACGAAGTTGGAAAAATAATAAATTCAATAAATCAACCTTCAGATTAATAGAAATATTATTCTGCAATTTCTTTCATTATTTTTATGAAGCCTTCAGTAATAGATCACTTTAGGCTTTTGGTATCCAACTCAGAATAAAAAAGGGGGGAGGAGTATAAGAATGAGCATCCCCACCATTTCTATCTCTAGCCCCATCTACTATTTGTTTCATTTTCTCCATCATGGAGCCTCCAACAGACTATCTTGAGAGTATATAACCTACAGCAGAATAAAGATGACCTAAATTTAATCCAAAAGTGTTCTTTGAAAATATTTTTTTCCTATTTACGGTATATAAATAATGATTTGGACTTAGTAGGGGCATTAAAAAATACCTACAAGCAGGGCTTTTTTTTCTCATAGAACACCCAGAAAGGAGTTCCAGCACCTTTTTTGGATGGAACCTTGTAGGGTAGGCAAGGTGGGTTGTATGACGTGTGTGAGTTCCGGCACCTTTTTTTTTTTTTTACCCAAAAAGAACTGCCTACAAGTAAGTTCTAAAGTTGTTAAATGAGGCAAACTAATGTTAGTTTTTACATAACACCCTACATTTTCTCTTTATCCATGTTTATTATATTAACATAAACCTATCTCTATTCAATTTTGCTGCATGAAAGTTTTTGCTAAACAACATTATAATCCACAAAACTACTTTCATCATACATTTAAGCCCTGACTGAGGAGTAAATACTGACAAACACATGGAATAACATCAATACAGACACCCTAGCCAGAAATTAGGCCATTAGAATAGAGAACGAATTTAACAAAGCTTTAAATAGCTACTTACGTATTTGTATTAAGAGCAAGTTCTGAACTGTGACATTTTTCTAGCTTCTGTTTTAAAACAGCAACTTCTTCAGGATGTGGTAGCTCATATTTTTTTACCAGATTTTTCATGCCTACTCAAATGCAATAAACGCTTATTAAAATACTACAAAAATATGAACTATTATGTTACTTACGAAAGCCAAAAACAGATCAGGAAATTCTAAGAAAACAAATGTGCTCACTGAAAATTCTATTAAAGTCGCAAAACAATTTGCATTCTAAATAATTTTGTATTTAGCCTATTTGCTCCTACAAAACTGATCAAAAAGCAATGATCTGGGGGGGGGGGGAGGATTGTGACAAAATAGTTGTAGGCAGACTTTATGAGCCAAATGAGGCTAAATCTGAAGAACTTATCCAAATGGAAATGCTTCAGATGTCAAATAAGGAATTCTCTAATTCCAAGTCCAAACCTTTGGAGGATATTCAGATTACAGAAGATGAATCAATTCTTTTCTCAGTACAGTCTTTACCTGAATACATGCAAAGGAAGGCCACCATGTGCCTAAGTAAATGTTCTTACTATTCAAAAGTTTTAAAACTGTTTTAAAAAACACTTGGAACTTGCCTTCTTATAGCTTAAGAACAGTGCCACATATTAGGATGATGGAGAGCTAGCCCCGACTCTCTTCTCAAGTAACATTTCAATATCTGAAGAGTGCTATCAAATTATTTTTATCTCATTTCTTCAAACCACAGCATATTTAACCAAATACCCTATACTGTAATCACCAAAGAAAATGAAGATAACAATGGCTCTCTTCATATAAAGTTGCTTTCGATATTGCTGAGTCCCAGGCATACGTCTATGTTGCATATTAGATTCAAACAGAAAAAAAAATGCTTTAGAGCAATGGTTCTCAACCTTTTTAATGCTGCGACCCCAACCGGTCGTAAGTCGAGGACTACCCAACCGGTCGTAAGTCGAGGGCTTTCCCTGCCCGTGAGCACCGCACATGCGTGGTGCTGCCCCCTGCGCCAGCTGAGGCGTAGCTGGCAAGCGGCAGAGATGGCGCAGGCCAACCACCGGCTGGGCCACCAGCTGGCCCAGCCCAAGGGAGGTAAGGCACCCGCCGGGGCCCACGCGCGCCAGCAACCCTCCCTGCGCCCGCCGGCCTCCCACCCCTGGCCCTCTTTTATTTACATTTTCAGTAGCTCAGCAGGGAGGGGTGGAAACATCCAGATAGCTTGCCTTCGCTGCAGACAACTTGCAGCACCGTTTGCAGAATGGGACTTTTGGCGGGTTTAGCAGGGCAGAGACAGCCTGGACAATTCCTATTGGCTTTTGAAAGCCAATAGAATTAGACTCTATTCAAGAGAGTCTATTCTATTGGCTTTCAAAAGCCAATAGAATAAAAGGGAGTAGCACAGCTAAGAAAAAGGAGAAAAAATGGTGGACTGCGTTGTTTGGCAACCCCCGTGAAATGGTCGTTCGACCCCAAATGGGGTCCCGACCCACAAGTTGAGAACCACTGCTTTAGAGCATTCAATACATTCACAAAGTACTTGTCCATGAGGCCTTAAGAAGGTTCCATTATTTCTCTAGATTTTACAGCTGCCTCTATACCAATTCCCATGGAGATTCACACTGCTGGCATGTACATATGCACTCATGCATAATTTGAAGCACATTTTTCATTTTGAGACATTATACCAGTGGTGGCAAACCTATGGCACACGTGCCAGAGGCGGCACTCAGAGCCCTCTCTTTGGGCACGTGCACCATGCCCCGGAGATGGCAACCATCCCTCTTCAACCAGCCACCCGCTAACTCGCCAAGGTCCCATGTGGCCAGATGCATCCCAGCATGGCTGGTTTCTTCCACCCCCATTCCATCCCTCCTGGTCTCGCATGCTCTCCTTTTCCCGGGCACAACCCACTGCATCACCTCCTTAGCTGTCAGCTGGCCGGCCAACTCAGAGGAGGTTTCTCTGAACTGGCAGCGAGCTGGGGAGCCCCAGAGTGCGCCAGTCGAGGAGCCAGCAGGCTGTGGCTGCTGACGGACACTGTCAGCCCCCATGCGCTCACTGGCCTGTGTGTGCAGGGGCCAATGGTGTCAGGTAGCAGCCGCCCCGGTCCCTGCCTTGCCTTGCCTTTGCGACAATGGCACCTCTGCCCTGCCTCGTCTTGCTTCGCCTCACCCTGCAGGATGAGCCTCCTGCCCACCACCCATCTGCCAGAGAACCCTGGATCTCCCCCAACCCTGCCTGGCCCCCACAGGCATCCCTCCCCAAAGCAACATCGAGGTGACCATGCCCACCTTGGCCACGCCCACCCAGTGGGCCATGCCCACCTGGCACCCAGCGATAAATAAGTGGGTTTTGGGTTGCAGTTTGGGCACTCGGTCTCTAAAAAGGTTCACCATCACTGAACTATACTTGTTGTTAGCAAAGTTGTTAGCTGAGGAAAAATAACTTTCTCTGGCATAGGATAGGTTAGACTGACAACCTGTTTGGTTGACCTGTGCAGCTCATTCTGCCCCTTATTGTTGAAAACAAAGTACAGTTTCTCACTATCTTGAGATGGGTAACAAATGATCCCAATAAAAAGAAAAAAAAATGCAGACTCCTCTCCAAACCTAGTCCCACTCTTGAATGATATGCCCCACCTCCAGGTTCAATATGGTCCATGGGTAGCAAAAGGTTGCCCCTGTCTATTGTGACATATGGCCAATTTCTCTTACAAGGAAAGAAAGATAATTTTGACGTTTCAAAAATTACCTTCCTTTCCCCTAATACATATCTGCTTTGGTTGAGATCTCAATAAAATGCAATACAGAGAAGTTACTGAACATGGTCTCTTTCAGATTAAAAGCAAGTCTTTCATAACTAAAAAGTGCTTCAGCTTCTTCTTAAGTCTTGGCTTAAATTTATCATGCAATGTCCTGCTCTTTTACCAATCAATCTTTATTATGGTCACAGACCAGCAAATAAAAGCATTAAAACAATAATAATAGTAAAAAATAAAAATAAAAGACAGACAGAATAATATATTTTGATTAACAGTGGATTAACAGTGGGCTGTTAAAGTTTGCCTAATTTTACATACAGCATAGCAGAATTTGGCCACATTCAGAGAAAATACTTCATACCTATCTGATAACAATAGTTACACATAAAAAAGATAGGGATTTCCCAGATATTTTATTAGGTAAGGTGTTATAAATTGAATTCATAAGTCCTTATAGATAGTGCATTATAGCAGGACAGGAGCTATAGTTTCATAGTTACTCTAGTTTCTCTTCAGATGGTATAAAACTTTAACTTTTTTACCAAATTTAGCCACAGCAGCTCATAGTGCTTTATAGCCTTCTCTAAACGGTTTAGAGTCAGTATATTGCACCCAACAATCTGGGTCCTCATTTTATCAACTTCAGAAGGAGTGGAAGGCTGAGTCAACCTTGAGCCAGTCAGGATCGAACTGCTGGCAGTCAGCAGAGTTAGCTTGCAATACTGCATTCTAACCACTGTGCCACCATGGCTTTATTTTAATTGAATACATCATTTATTTTCACCAATACTGAAGTAAGTACAAATGTACAGTTACAGTAAAGTTGTTATTTACATTGTTTTTAGTTTCCTGGAGTCTAATCATATAGTTACCATTAGAGTCACAGGGAAAATGTTAGAGACATAGGCACTTTTAATCATCAATGCTTCAAAATATAAACCAACCGAACAAAAATCTAGTAAGTCCTAAAGAAAAACCATTAGTATAGCTGTTGACATTTTAATATCTCCTGGACTATACAATGCACAACTCACTCTGGAATCAGGCAACATAAAACTCAGTATCAAAACAGATGAAGCAAACCTGCTAATGAGACTGTGCCATAGTTAATACTAAAGAAATCCACACAGCTACAAACATTTTATATAACAGGTTATGAGGAGTAGTTGGTTGTTTCTGAGCTTGGTTGTTTTCTGGCAGACATTTCATTACCCAAACCCTAGGTAACATCATCAGTGCTACACTATCATCCTCAGAGACTAGTACTGATGATGTTACAGTAGTGGCCAAAATTGTGGAAACCTTTTGCGAAAAGTACAGTAGTAATGCCACCTTTGGTTAAGTTTTCACCAATTTTTCTTCTAATTTCTTTATAACTGTAGCCTTGTTCACTTAATAATACTATTTTACATTGCTTTCTGGGCAACCAGTCAACTCTTTGCACCATTACTTTAATTTTATTACGTTTTACAAGCTCACTAAATGAAAGAACACAAAAAAAAACCCCAACCAACTTGATAGCAATCACATAACACACTGACAAATGTCCTCCTCTTAGCTTCAATACATGACATCAATAACTGAATCCTACTGATCTGATATGCTCATTGGTTACAGTCAGATGAAGGAAAGCTACCTGATATCAACCTAAGCAAGTTGTGCTTCGTTTTTCTGGTTATTTGGCTATAACCTTTCATAGATTACAGTACAGATAATTGAACAAACTTTGTTGCATTACATTCTTGATTAAATTCTTTCCACTGATATATAATTTTATGGTACTACTCCAAAAAAAAAAGTGGTGTTATTAGCCATCAAACCTCAAAAATACACTTTTCCCAAAAGGTTTCCACAATTTTGGCCACTACTGTACCTAGTTTGGGTAATTAAACATCTGCAAGAAAACAACCAAGCTCAGAGAGCACCAAGGACCCCTCATTTCGACCCTGAGCTACAAATATTCTCCTTTATTGATAACAGGATATTTTATAACACTTCAACTTTTCTATCCTATATGCTGACATGGGGAGTAGAAAAGATGGAAACAGACCAGATTGTAGGTATTTTCGGTCTAAAATAACGGGTCTTTTTATTCAGTTATAAATATCAAAAATAAACTTTTACAACTCTTAAAACCTATCAAGCTTTTCACCTTTTGCTTTCTGAAGCATCAAGGGTATTTTAAATATGTACTGTTTCATTGTCAACATCAATACTTACATTTCATTCCATCCAGCAACTGCGAAAGGGATGCTTTATTCTCTTTGAGCATTAGGGTTCCTGATAAGTAACTATTAAAAAATTCAGAAAATAAACACAGCTAAAAAGAATTAAATTATAGGTCATAAAAAGATTGACATTTTACAACATTTCATGATAGACAATGCAAGATAGTTTAACAGTATTTTAAAATACATTTTTTTAAAAAAAAGCAACCTGTGTTAGAATTAATTTCTTGTATTCCCACATCCTAAAGTACTCAAGGTTTTCTCCCCTTTGTTTAAAACATTTATGTAGCTGCCTTATACCAAACTCTGGATGGCTCTCAATCAAAAGTCCATATTAAAAATATTAAAATCAAATGCATTAAAAACAAAACCCTGGTGCCAAGTCAAGTTTCAGATATTTACTTCTTATCTCAGCACTTGGGGGAAAAGCCTGGTCTTTGGTGCTTCACAGGTTAGGTAGAGGCCTGCCACAGAAAAGGCACTCTTCCTAGCTCACCTAAGGTGTCAGTGTTTAAGGGAAGGGACTAGGAGCATACCCACCCTATCTAACCTGGTAGGATAGACTGATGTTCATAGGGAAAGGCAGTCCTGCAGATAACTTGGGCCTCTGCCATACAGGGCTTTAAAGGTGATAACCATCACCTTGAAGTGTACCCAGGAGAAACTGGAAGCCAGTGAAGCTCTCACAATAGAGGTGCTACATGGGTAAAGCTACAAGTACCCACCCTGAGCACACTGTCACATTCTGGAGCAGTTGAAGCTTCTGGGTGGTCTTCAAGAGCAGCCCCATATAGCACATTGTAGTAATCCAAATGGGAGATATGATCTTCCATAAGCAGAATTATATATACATATATACATATACATATACATATACATATACATATACATATACATACATACATACATACATACATACATACATATATATATATATATATATATATATATATATATATATATATATATATATATATATAATTAAAGTATTAAAGTATTTTACTATATTAAAAGGTTGCCAAGCTTTCGTTGGGAAAACTCCCCAACATCTTCAGGGCTGAGAGACCGTTTCTAACAAGGTGGTTTAAACGGGTTCCATAGACGTCTGCGCTTGGTTCCTAGACCGTGCTAGCATTCCCCGCTGAACAGCTGATAGGTGGGAGGGGGAATTGGAGTAAAGATTTCTTCCGTCGTTCTCTCGAGCACTTGTGTTCACATCTCCGTCGATCTCAGGGGGTATTGTTAAAGCTACGTTCCGCCCTCTCCCGGCAGCACTGGCTCTCGTTGCAGCGGGGGGATTTAGTTCGATGTCATTGTGTATCCTACCATGGAGGCGGGGCTTCATCGGCTGCAATTTAACATCTTTCCTCTGCTGCGTGCTCCCGTATTTATCTTTGCTCGCATGTACAAGCATCAACTGGATGTGGTATTTTTCAATGTTTGAATCATCCTCCTCCATCATGGTGTCCTCCATGCTCATCTTCCCTCGTAGGTCAATATTCAAGTTAAATACCGCCCATTTCTGTGAGCAAAAGTCTGTTGGTATTTGGGCAGGTTCCCCGCTCATGTTACTTTCCCTTTTATCAAGCGAACGGGTCGTCATCACATGTTTTTTCTCCCCTCTCTGTATGGGATATTCACTTTTATTATTATTATGGGTAGTGCTAAATTTAGTGGTTCTATCCTCAAATTTCTTAAGCGCTCCAATGTCATTAGTTTTCTCCAATTAAAGGCGATGTGGTTTCCCCTTGATGTTGTTGGGAGGTTTCTGGGTAGTCTATATCAGATTGTTTCTGGTAGGGAGGAGGTATAGCTCCTGGTTTAGAATGTTGTGGATGTTGATTGTAAGGTTTGTGATATAAAGGATGATGGTTTGAGCTCCATTTTCGTAGCGCTTGTTGTGCTTGGTGCAAGTCAATGTGACGATTGATTGAGTTGTTATTCGAGAACCAGGCTTCTTTTAGCAGCCGACCTCCCTTCGTGGCATCACTGGCTACGATAAGGGTGTTATTGAAGGCAAACTGATGGCCTTGTTGTGCCATATGCATCCAAAGTTGTGAGTGTGGTTCGCCTCGTTTTATGGCCAGTTTGTGTTCGTGGAGGCGAGTTTTCAAGCGTTTGGCTGTTTCTCCCACATAGTTGCCTTCGCAGTTTAAAACAGCCAAACGCTTGAAAACTCGCCTCCATGCACCCTTTGTTATCCATTCCTGTCATTCTTCCCCCCCCCTTCCTTCAACGCTCCCACCTGTTGATTAACATATTGCTCCTGCCTTTCATCGACCATTCTTATTGATGTTCTCTTCCTCAATATCTTTTCCTTCCTGATCCGCTGCTATTTTTTATTCTTTTAAATGTTGTTTTAACAATAAATAACTGGAGTATACTCTTCCCGGAGATCGAAGATTGCATCATTGAACAATATGCCCGGGATTCGTATTTTTATAACCATTAAGGATATATATATATATATATATATATATGCATATATATATATATATATGCATATATATATATATGCATATATATATATATATATATATATATATATATATGCATATATATATGCATATATATATATATATGCATATATATATAAATATTAAATATTCAGAAACTGCCTTACCTTTCCATATTAAATCCTGCCCTGGATGCACTTGATACCATAGCAGTAAGAGCTATCTGAGAAGGTGTAAATAGAAGGCAGGCATCTGTCAAAGATACCCGATTAAGAAAATCATCTGCTGTCTTCCTCAATGTCTCAGGATTTTCAAGCAATTGATAACGGGTCTAGAAAATAAGTAATAAGCAATAATACTTTGGAATAATTTGTTGCTACAATTTCCTCCAAGCCCATATCCAAGACGTACTTTCAAATGAAAGGCAGATACTAAAAGGATTTCCATTATCAAAGAAATAAAATAAAAAGAAAATTAATTAAAAAGCTTATCTATTTTGTGGTCTTTTTCACCCACTTCGGAATCATATATAAAACCAAGATTTTCATGAACTGATTTGATAGTTGACAAAATGTGGAGCTTACAAAATCAATCCAAAATGTCTTCTACAGTACCTTGTTCTTCAAAATAAAAAAGCTCATAGATTTTTAAGCTGATTATGATAGCCAACTTTACCAATATTTATTTTTAATATTTGTTTAAGAATAGCAAAAAAACCCCAATTTTTGTACCTCATTACTCATAACTTTGATGTTCATAAGAAATATAATTATATAGGTAATATTCTTATTTAAAGAAGAATTAAGAATCCTCTCAAACATACACAAATATCAACACAAACAATTCAACATTTTCAACCATCATTTTGGCACTCAGTTCTAAAAGCAATATTTTGTTACCATTTTCAAAAACTGAAGAAAGGGTTTTGAAAGATGTGCAAGGAAAATCTAAGGTATTAAAGATGGGGTCACAGAATTAATATTGATATCTATGTTTCATAGTATGGCCATTCATTCACTGTAAAAGTTTAATAATCTCTGTATTATTTATATAACATTTAATATAGTTATTGCAGTCAATGTTTAACTTGGTAAGCAAAAAAAAAGGTCTGGTACCTTCAAATCAATCAATAGCCCTTCAAATGGTCTGTAAGGGTTATGTACTATAAGGTGGAAATTCAGCTGCTGAATAAGTAGTAATTCATATTCCAAGATCTGCTCCAATGTCTTCTCCTGTCCTGCTGGGCTCTCACGAAGGTTACCAACGAATTGTGCACTAGATACATTAAATTCATCTACTTTACAAGCCAAGAATGCACACGTTAACCTTAAAAACAAAACACATTTGATTGTAACAAACGTATATGAACTTGAGACAATATAAATAATTTCAAGACCAAAAACATTTTCCTGAGGAACAGGTAGTTTTCACCTTGAAATATGAATATGAGCTCTACATATTTCTTGTCTCTTATTAAAATTTCAAAAATGTAAAAACATTATCAATTCTAATTGATAATTAAAGCATAAATAGTAAGAGTTACTCACATAATTATGCGGGGATGATATTCCATTACTGAGTTATTGAGGTAAAAACGTTTGAAATACATGCATGCTGTACCCTAAAAGCACAAAAAAGTTGGAAAGTTCATTCAAATTACTTGTTATAAACATAAAAATACAAGACACAATTTAAAATGCCAATGGCAAACTAAATAACTGCTCAGTTCTACACACAACTATTCAGAAAACAGAGTCAAAAGGGGAATTTATGAAACAAAGGATGCAGCCCTGCAATAGGTTATTTATTACTGTACAAATAAAAAGAGCATTTGTTTTATGTATAAATTGGCCCAGGAGAGTAAAATAGCATGTTTGCACTCCAGTCTACTTGGAGATACTAAAATCCTTTTTCTATTTTTTAAAGAGTGCACACAAAACAGATACTAGAATTCTCTTCTAAACAGGACACTAGATCAGCCCTTCTCCAAGTCAAAAATGGTATACTTCACAAATACAATAAAAACAAGTCCACATGTCTATGATCTCAGATAGGCTTATATTCTTCACAACTGTACTTTTTCCAGAATTATGGGACCTTCCCTACCACTGACTCCTAACATAGATGAGATGTGATCTCCTATAGCAGGATAATTAGTTTTCCTGACAGTGTTATGATCTTCAGTTCATTCTGCTGCACAACTCTAGCAGAAGCCTTTTGTAACAATATTACAAATATTACAATATTACAAATTGATCTAACTGCTGCTCTGATATTTGATGCATAATCTTTTGTTTCTCTTCCCACGTAACAAAATAAGATGGACCAGGCTCTGCATGGGAACGAAGCCATCAATCATAGAGCAGTGAACATTAAGACAGTACTAATTACTTGGAAGGGAAATAGTTCTGCATTTCTTTTCAGTATTTCAAATCAGCATTACTAATTATTAACTAATACTAATGTTCAAAATAAAAGATTCTGCATATGGAAAAGAAAACCTTGCAAACCACATTAAATTTTGAAAATTTAATGGATTTTAAATATTAATGGATTAATATTTACAAAGAGTAAGAATTAATTAGCTGTTAACATCCAACATAGCCATTTTTTAACTATGGGATATTATATGAATCCAGACTGTGTGCTTAATTTATACTTCTGTGTCATGAGCATTAAAAAATGGTTTTATTTAAATCAGCCTTAAAAATAACATTTCAAGTAAGCACCAGCAAGACATTGGTTTCTCTAAACAGAAAAGTTAAAACAGATGTAAAAAATTCAACAACTTACCCCAACAGATTTGGGCATTGCTGGTTTAAATACAGAGCAAAAGTCTGCTAATATTTTTTCATAATATTTACAAATTATCAGCTCTTCATGTGGGTCAAGAAGAAACAAGTCTGTCTGTTGAACCTTATGAAAGAATAATATATATCTTAAATAGAAATCACAATTCACTAACACAGACTATAGCTATTAAGCAGAACCACTTAAGGCATAATCCTATACATGAGTCTTACTAACCTAGTATTGTTGACATGTGCAGGACTATCACTCCATTATCCCCAGGCAGCTAAAGGCATTTAGGGTTATAAATCTATATATTTGCAGAGAAGAACTTTGGGAAACCATATAACAGTTAAGGGGACCTCTCTGAGCTTGGTTATTTTCTTGCAAACGTTTCATTATCAAACTAAGTAACATCAGAGCACCAATATAACCCTATAGTATCGATGGAGATTCTCAGTCATCCAGGTCATGGTTGTCCCAAAGATGCTTTTTCAGGAGGTCCATTTAGTGGTCAATGTAATCGTAAAACATTGCACAGATAAAACACGGTAGCTCACTCCTGCCAAGAGAAGTCTGATAAAACCTGTTTATAGGGGCATGACACACTATAACATTTGTTTCTCTTACTCTTAAGGGAAAACAGAATCTATATAACAGTGTTTTCCAAACTTGACAACTTTTAAGATGTGTGGACTTCAGCTCCTAGAGTTCCCCAACCAGCATACCAAATTAGGATTGGTGCATACCGGTTGCCCTCATTGAATACCCACGCATTCAAAGTCACAGTAGTGCTGAATGAGTGGTATTTATAACGGTTCCTCATAGTTACAGCCATTGCTGCATCCTCAGTGATGTGATCACAATTCCAGTGCTTAGCAAATGGCTCCCAATTAAAGCACCATCATATCCCAGATATGTGATCTTCACCATCAGTTTCCAATCAGCAAAGACAATGGGGAAGCCGGCTGGATAGCAATCGCACGACAGTGGGATACAGCAACTATGCAGGTTGCTGACTGTGCCTGCCAACTGCCTCCGTAAGTCGGTGTACTCACGTGACACCACGCCTTACGATCTTGTTGTGGAGCGACAGGAGTTCCAGTCCCAATTAACATCGGTAAACAAGGGCTACCTGTACCATTCTGACAAATCCTAAAGAGGGCAATCCAAGGCAAATGCAACGGAATGCAAGATCGGGGACTTCTCGGCTCTTTTGGCCCCCTCCGCTCCTACCTTCCCATTGGCCACCGCTTTGCATCTGAACTTGCGGTTGGCGTCAGAACGCCTGCGGGACAATTCTTCCTCGCTGCGGAAAGTCCAGTAGCGCCTCTGCGTGCTGCTGTGGTACATCACAGCCTCCACCGCCGACGAGCCCGAGCTTCGCCCCACTGCTGTCTTTCAGACGAACCGCTTTCCTCAATCCCGGAAACGGCCAAACGCCCCGCCACGGGAATGGCCGCCTCCGGCTCCGCCCCCGCTGTCATCACAGTCGCCACCGGGCCGCCCCAAGTTCCCGGCATGCCTTGCGCCAAAGGCGAGGTAGGATTTCCCAGCCTCGCCCTGAAATCTAAATTCGCGCGGCTTTCTCGCAAGGCCGTTCCAAGAGATAAGAAAAGTTAGACTCGCTTTATAAGCTCGCACTTCCGGAAAGCTGAACATGGCCTATTCTTTCTGAGGAGCAACCTTCACGTTGAGTCAGAAAAAGGAAGCCTTAAATTTGAGCAACGGCAAAAAAGACTTCACGGGCTCGCACTACATACTTAATACCAAATGAGTTGTTTCAACTTCCCGTGACTGGCAGCTCTGAATTTTTTTTTTAAAAAAAAGAGTCCTTGATAGAATAGCTGGCGAGAGATGCCGTCCAGTGCACTATAGAGATAAAAAGTAAAGAGCTGTCGCACGCCGCGCGATTCAGGACTTGATTTCCGAGCTACAGCTAGAAAAAGACTGCTGGAAAGCTGATCCTTCGCTTAGGGTTGTTTTTTTTCTTCCGCCCATCAGTTCTTCCCGGATTCCTTGTTGTTGGTTTGGCTCTCCTGGGAGTCTCAATTAGCAATTCGCATTTTGGAAATTGAAGAAAAATCACCGCGATTAGATCCAATTCAAGCCTTCTTGGTTGCGGGATTGTAGCCCAGCGAGGATATGCGCAGGCTGGCTCAGTGGAACCTGGACAATCCGCCTAGCTTTGGCCTCCGGCGATCCAGTAGTGTAGGACCTCGGCATTCCGCCAGACATGGCTGGAATGGGAATCCCGTTAGACTGCAGACGTCCTTGCCCTGGAAGCCTCGGAAATGCCCGCTGGCACAGCAACAGCATGACGGTCCCTGGGCGCAACCTGCAGGGAATAAACCCATTCTCTCTGGAGTGGAAAAGTGCGCAGCTCTGAACATCGGTTTGCCAAAACCTGCAATCTTCCGAACAGGTTGAACTTCATTTCCCATAGTGCCCGAGGCCGGCCCAGGAATTATGGGAGTTGAAGTGCAACGGATCAGGTGGCGTCTCATACGGGGAAAGGATTCCTCCTATCTATTCAATAGATTCTATTGGATGTGGCGTTGCGAAGAGAAAAGGGATTTGCGATGAGGGGTAATTCGAAGCGGGTTGTTTTTTTTTCTCTCATCATCTACGAGCGATTGGATCCTAGTTTTTCTGATGGACTCAACACCTGGGAGGCAGCTTCGAAAAGGATTTCGCGTCTCCAAAAGCTATTTTATAACCCTTTTTTTTTAAAGAAATACTATGCAGCTGGGCTACCAGCTCTTTACTATCAAACTTAATAGTAGGTTGCCACCGGGTGGGTTACTCTGCTGTAAGTAGATCTTTGAGGAAGTTGCAGAGACCGGCAAGAATCTTTTATGCATGATTTGTTCCTTTCGAAGCAAAATTTAATATCTTATCTATGCAGGCATAAAAGTGTCTTAATTAGAAGATGCCTCTGCCCGACTGGGCTTCACTTACCGTCTTCATTAGAGCAGGATAACATCCACCCACTCCCCCATAGATCTCTAATAGGCAATTTGTGCTCATTTGACGAATAAAAAACTCTTTATCAATTCATCTTTGTTACGCAGCATTCAGAAGATGCAGTCATGCTGATCTCAGTCCCTGGAATAACTTAACATTTTGCAAAAAATATAGAAGATTTTTAGACTTAAGTTGTTCATTTTCTCCAAAGCAAATGTTTAAAAGTAATGAAAGGCTTATTTATGCTGTGGTTAATTGTTACATCTCCTTAACTGCCAAGAAATAATTTTGTTGCATCTAAGTTTTAACTTTTGGCTTGGTTTCTATAAAAATATATAACATTTTGCCAATTAGGAGGGGATAAATAGGGACACATGAAAAAGGTTGACAATACGATACAATACAATACAATACAATCGATAGTAATATTAATAGTGTAATAGTTCTGCAATATAGTAACAATATTGGCAAAAACACCTGCTGGTCCAGAATATAGAAATGATAGCACCACAATTACACTAATGTTCTGTACAAGTCAGAGGGTGAAAAGTTAGGCTAAGAGTTCGAGTTAAGATAAGCTGGATAATATTTATTGTATACTCCATACTTATAGTATATCAAACATGTGGCATTTCTTGGATTGCAGATTCCTAGTACAGAGGCAAAAGTTATCCATATGCTTTGTGCTTCTAGAAATACTATATCAGCAAATTAATGTTGGTGATTTATTCAAATTGTTGCAAAAAGCAATACTGATCTTGTTCAATATTTTGAAAGCAGCAGTAGCAAAAAATTATTTTATAAAGTTTACCAAGCCATTAATGGTGGAAGGGAATAATGCAAATAAATAAAACCTCAGTACCTGTTTAATGGTACAGTTTTAATGGATGACTCAGAAAGATGCACCACTGAAAATTAAAAGTGGAAACTGAAATGTGCTAGTAAATTATGAATGGCTCAATTGCCTGTTTTGCAAATTGTCCAGAGGCTAGAGAATTAGAAATGCAGTGTTAATTTTACAAGTATTATAATCTCATTTTCATAACTAGCTGTAAAAGTTGTTAATCAGTTGCTCTGGCCAGTCATGTGTAAACATTCTTAATCTATGAAGATGTTTTATTTTGCCATTAAGCATTACATGTCCTAGAATATTTGATCAGAATTATGACAATGGTGGAACAGCAAAGCAAACTTGGAAGATAATAAAAATTATCCAATTACTCATCCCTTTAAGAATGTACTACCTGAGCTATATCAAAATCTGCCAGAATTTTGCTGAGGTATTTTCTTAAATAAGAATGTCTGTGCATCCTTGTTTCTTATTTCTTCAATAAAAAAGTCTTGTTTCTCTTGCAGCAAGAGTTTGGACCAGATGTAGAGAAGCTGAATGGCTCTCTAGAGACTGCTGAATATCTTCTCCCATCAGTTTAGCCATTGGCCATATTGTCTTTCATTAACAAAAGCTGGAATTCAGGAATTGGCCAATTTAGTCATCTACCTTTTATAAATGTGTTTTTAAAAAACTTCATTGCAGATTTAAACAAATGTGGTAAATGCTGTTGTTAGGGGGTCTTTGAATCAATCTTAACACCTGGTGACTGTACATCCATGCAGGTCCAATGCAGTTTTTGGAAGTGGTTTGCATGTACTTTCAATTTTCTAGTCTAGGGCTAGAGAGCAACTGACTCAAAGGCATCCAACTGGTTTTCAAACCTAAGGAAAAACTAGGATGTAAGAATGTAACCATTACATTAAACTGGCTTTTTAATTTAAAGATAACTAGTATCAAAACATACCCCTAATACAGCATGCACTCTGCAGCTAAAGTAAACAGCAGCATTCTGCTTTGTACCAAGAAAGGACTTAAAGACATATATTAAGACCATTTCAGTTTTAAACATGTACTAGTTGCTAGGTCAGCAGTTTCATATGTGTACACTCATTGATCTTTATACCCATACTGGGGGCATTTTTTTGACAGAAGAATTGGAGTAACAGTTCCAGTTCTCAGAGATGGAAGGGGCTCCATTCAAATTATGGTTTAGTGTTTGAAATAATTACGGTAAGTGAAATGATCTTTTCCATTCAAGGTGGTTAATCACTCCCAAGAATTAATTTGGTGTTTAAATTTCAGTTAGCCAAAAACATTGGGGATTATGGTGATGGTATGGCTTTGACACAGGGGTCAATGAAAAAAAGAATTGAGTGGGGAATTCTAAATATGCTCTGTCTTGATTTCTCAAAGGCTGTGATCCATTCGGGTATATACATAATACTCATTCACCAGATCACCAAGGTGATCTTCAGAAGAGATTGACAGTGTTGCTTGCAGATTATTTTACTTCTACTGAGTACAGTAGCAAAGTCTGAAGTAGAAAATAGTGAAAGGCTTAGCCTCTTTATTCTGGCAGACTTGCTCATGATTGCTGTGCTCTATCCCTGGTGCTCCGACCTTGGTAGCAGATAAGACTGGTTGCCATTGAAAGTGGTGGTGCCATAGGCATCTGCTCTTAGATAAAATGCAAAGCCCACCCTTTCAAACCATGTGCTGATATAATATACAAAAACAAATAATAGCATTTGAATCATGATATAATGACACATTTAATCACAATCCATGTCCATCATGGGTGCCTGTGGGTAATGCTCATTGTGGCTCCAGATTCCATGATTTATGGCTTCAGGTTGTTTATTCTTCTGTTAAAAACCATATTTAGATCTTATAGACTGCTTTATACATACACTATTTGTTTCTACTTCTGACAATTAAGGGAGAGGAAAGAAGTCCAACTGCTGTTACTACCATAAGGGCTTCAAAAAAGCACAAAAGAATACAAAAGAGGCCTCTAGTTCTATTGTTTTCATCAGTATTCATTTGAATGCTGGATTGGAGCTAAGGAAACCCAGTTCAAAACCCTTTGTCTTTCTGATAAGTAATCTTGGGACAGTCAGTCTTTGTCAAGCTAACATTTTGTAGAACAGTTCTGAGAATTTTTTGTCCCCCAAGAAGTAAATGTATTAAAATATGTGATGTGGATTGAGATCCTTAGCATGCAGAACTGTGAACATCTGGTGTCAGATTCTGCATCATCCAGAAAATGGATGTGGCTGTAATGATTCCTATTAAAGACATGATTTAATGCTAAATCAGAATACTTTTTTTTCCTGAGGCAAGAATAGTGCTTGGTCTTTGAGTAGCAAGACAAGGACCTCACTCCAAAAAGTAATGGTTGGGCTAGTTTAAAGCAAAGATTGATGTCAAATTATTTACATTTAAATGAACATTGCCCTCCAAATGCACAGGAGCAGAAGCTTCAAGAATTTCCAACCAGCCTATGCATTAAAAATGTTTCATTTCCAAATCCTGTGACATGCATGAGAGGATTTCCCTAATAAATGCTAAGTATGACTCAAATGCCTGTTTTTCAGATTCACAATAAAGCACTAACATGAACCAGACCAGCTGCCTTACTGATAAGTGTTTTCCTTCTCCTCCACTTGAAAAACAGGTCTGTTCTGGGATAAAAGAAATAAAAACTCTTCTCATTTTTTTCTGTAGCCTTGATTACATTGAAATTCACAAGTAGCAATGGTTCCCTCCCTGGCTCTGTTGTTGCCATGGTTATGTTTTCTCAATAGGAATCTCCCCCTGCCCTGCTTGCCTGTATAATATATTAAATAGGAATAAGATCATTATTTTTTTTGTGTTAGTTTTCAAGAAATTGCAGAGGAATAAAAAGAATGGCATAAAGGAAGCTATTGTTATGGGCTACCATCACTCTGAATGGCGTGATATTGTCTGTTTCGTTTCTTTGGGGTGAGAAGCAAAACACAGAAACTGTATGTTAAGGGTACTGTTGCTTGCTTGAAGTAGGTAAGCCCTTAAACAGATGTGACAGTCACTGATCTTACACCTGAATCTAGGCAGCAAGTGTGTGGACCAGATGTAGAGAAAATGAATGGCTCTTCAGAGACTGCTGAATAACCTGTCAATTTTAGCCATTGGCCATGTATTTTATTAGCAAATGCTGGGATTCAAAAACCATAGGAATCCAATACCTTTCAGCTGATAATTTTTCTAAAGATTCAACTATTGTTTTTATTTGTACCCAAATTCTAAATACCTCTTTGTCCAAGTTCTGGTTACATTAGATTTTACATTGATAACAGTGGGAAAAAAATCATAGTTACTAATACCATTGGATCACCAGAATTGGCCAATTTATATTAATAAAGCATAAAATGTATAACAATTGTATGTTGTTTCAGTCACATATCCACAGGCGGTATTAAGTATTTGTACTCTCAACCCCCTGACCTTTTTAGAAGGCATGATTATTTGAAGTAGTTACTTGGCAGTTATACTATTATATTCAGTAGATTCTACACCTCTAACTACTTCAGCTATTCAGTAGAGCAGTGGTTTTCAACCTGTGGGTCGGGACCCCATTTGGGGTTGAATGACCATTTCATGGGGGTCGCCAAACAAGGCTGTCCGCCATTTTTTCCCCCTTTTCTTTGGCCACGCCCTTGGCACCCGGTGATGTATAAGTGGTTGGGGGGTCACCACAACATGGGGAACTGTATTATGGGGTCACGGCATTAGAAAGGTTGAGAACCACTGCAGTAGAGGAATTTTCATTCCTTTTTCATTGGCAAGGTTAAGTAAAATGGATATATTTAGCCTACTTATTTTTATTGGAAAGCATGGAAAATCATATAGCTGTCATTCCCATAGGCTCCACAAAAGGAGCTAAGAGCTACGTTCAATTTAGGGTCACAGCTTTCCCACTCCTGGTTGTATAACCTTCAGTGGTACCATTTGATGTTAATAACTGTTAATAAATGGGAAAATTACATAAAGGTTTGTGGAACTCTATATGATTAATCTTCCAGGTTCTAGCAGACATTCCCCAGAACTACCGTTAAAACTAATGTGCAAGAATGAGGCTGGAACTCTGATTATAGTATTCCTAAAATGTAGTCTAAACAATCTGAAATAATAGGACTTTTGCACCATATTGCATGGCTGTGGAATAGTGAAGCTCCGCTCCCCATGGCCAGTTTCATCCTGCCAGGGGGACCCTAAATGGGACTGAAGTTGCCCTGAAGAGGTGACCGTGAAGGAGGGGCGCTCTATTGATCACGAAACAACGCCGGTCATTTTGTTCGATCCGGGGGAAGCCCTCTTACCTGACAGGAGAAAGGCTAGTGTGGCATCAGCTAGGGCATCTAGCCCAAGCTACCTGCAGCCGAAGTCCAAGAGCATGAACAAGAACATCGGTGAACAGCGTGCTTGGAACTGGTGAGAATATCGATCTTTTCTATCTACTAACTGAATCCTTGGGAAAGACCCACAAAGCAAGAAAACTTTCAAAAGTGGAGGGGACTATATCCCCATTCCTTCATAGATGGAAGTGGCGAATTAATACTAAGGGGGAAAGAAATAGACTGAAATTAAATTTAAAATACTACAGTCTGGACAAATCAAGAAACTAAAAAAACCTGTTAAGAATACACCTAAAAGAATGTTAATGAAATTATAAAAAATATATAACAATAATAATTTTTTGTCTGAAAAAACTGGAAAACCAACAACTACTGACACTTGTTGGAGAATTAGAGCACGCAGCACTAAAGATAATGACCCAGAAACTGGCAGGATGCCTAGAAACAAAGAATAATCTGTTTCCTCCATTGTGTCCTCTTTTGGAAGAAGTGCGAGAAAAATATGTTGATACATCACAAATGGGTTCTTATTTATAATATATTGCAATGGATGGTTTTTGAGTGTCATAACTCATTCTGCCATGCTGCTTAAAGCATACTTTTTGCATTATTGCTTGCCAGAATCATATAGTCTATAGAAAATTTGTCCAAGACCAATTTAATTATCTCCTGTAAAGAACAGTCCATATTTTCCAAGATAAATGATTTAGGAAATAAAAAATACATTTATTGTGCCCTCCAGTTTGTATCAAACATTTGTAGAAAATCAAGATTAAAAAAACTGCTACTCCTACTACTCTTTTCCTAAATAGATTCATCTCTGAGTGCTATACAAAATTGTAAATACAGGTATAGAAAAAAGGAAAAATGTGGTGTCTTTGTGAAACTCCAGTCTGCTGTTCATCACAATGTTTTCCTAAATCACAGTGTTCTGCTGTTCATCTGCTGTTCATCACAGAAAAATCTACATTCTGAAAATTGCAATTGTGTATATTAATGTACTACTTCCAACTATGGGAAGAAATACATCATCAAGTATCAGTTTTTGGGCAGGGGAGAATTATAGACTATTGGTAAACCACTGATCTATGCAGTTTGTTTAGTTAGCAAGACAGAAAGCATTACAGTTTCTATACTTGCTTCTGATGAGTTTCTGACTATTTTGCTGACTATAATATGTTTGTCTTTAGACTTTGCATGAATAACTTTCAGTGGTATTTTGTTTCTGGGCATGAGCTTTGCATCCCATTCTAACCAACTTAAATAAAATACCACAATTAATATCAATAACATGGAAATGTATACACCACTATCACTTTAATGGTTCCTAAATTATGTTGCTTGCCTAGTGATTCCAGTTGTCGGAGAAGATTTAAGTTAACTAATTACACTGTTAAAACATAATGACATACCTTGCAAGTTCTCAAAGAGTGATAAACATAATTTGTGGAAGGACTGTCTCTATTTCCTCAGGATAACCTTTAAGAAAGAAGGAGAAAAAAAATCCTATATTTACATGACCTAGTTATGTCACAATCTTTTTTGTTATTTGTGGAGGTGAGTGAGTTTCACCAGACTGCTACATTAAAGTGGCTCTAGTATCCCAACATGGGATAAAAAAAGGAAACTTAGATACCAGATTAGTAATTGAGACAAACTATAAACTTTCTGAAAAACTAATTTTGTTCACTAAGATATTAATAATTCAGTTTCTTAGGCAAAATGATTAATTCCTGGCATAGCTCAGGAAGAGATTTTTTTTTTATTTGCTAGAGGGGAGAATAAGGCTTATTTCACAAATATTACTAATTAGTTTAATATTAATTTTAATTTATACTTTTTAACTTTCAGAAGTATTTTCTTTTTAACTGCTTTTAATACTCACTTATTATAGGTATGGCAAACATTAAAATAGCTGATCAAAATAATGGTGAACTTATTCAATCTGAACGCAATAAACAATTCCATTTTGATGATTAGTGCTCTTTGAATGAAATTTTAATTGCTCACATAATACTAAAGTTGAATAAATTGACTTTTCTAAAATCTTGGCCTAAATATGAATTATAAATGCTTAATGTGGAATTTTATTGGATTTTACTTATGAAAAATGGTGTCTTCGGAGAGATTGGAATGGAATGGTTTTCCCCCTAAAAAAGTAGAACTTCTGAGAAAAATATTGAAAATACAAAATGCAAACTGCCAAAGGTTTTTTTTCCCCGTATTTGATGGTTAATTTGGCTCTTGTTGTTGTATGGAGATATAAAACTGCTGACACAAAAGAGTTTCCTGATTTTTCTGAAAAATATAGAGGTGATTTCAAGAATAGAGGTGATTTGGTATTCTAAGTCTTTGGTTATTAGTTTGGTTTGTTTTATGCATATTAATGTACATAAAAAGAGACATTGCCAAAAACTTCCTTAAAATATGTTACTGACTTAACATTTTAAATGAAAAAACAGGTCTTTTGGGTGGAGATTGAATGAGATGTTCCAGTGAAAATGTTAGGTAGTGGAGGATTGCAAAAAGAAGTTAAAATATTTCTTTCAGAATAATCTTAATAAAGGTACAGAAGTAAGAATAATTTGGGTTGCAAGTAAAGTTTTAATAAGAGGATATTTTATATTGTACAACATGGTAGTGAATTTAAAAAGAAAAGGCAAGTCAAGAGAAAATACAAATGATTTTGGATAAGAGTAAAAAAATACGAATTTTAAAAATTCTCAAGGAGGTTAACTATTATTCACCAAATTAAGCTTCTACAGAGGCTACTATCTGTGTTAATAGTGAGAGAAAACAAAGACATTTTGAATTTGTACATAAACACAGAAAGTAGTTGGCATATAAGCTGCAAGAAAAAAAGTGCTAAGTTTCAAGAAGAAATACTGTATTAATATAATGAAAATATGTGAACAATGTATTATTCTACATATAAATATCAAATATTTCTTTGGGAGGGGAAATGGATGAATACTTATGTAAACAGAATTTATCAAAGATCACAGAGAATCAGTAAAATTTTGAATGAGCCTGTAACAGTAAGGGAAATATATGTTTGAAAAACTAAAACAGGAAAAACACTTAGTCCAGATGGCCTCATGGTGTCTTATTATAAAGGTTTTGAGTAGGAACTTTTACAATCTTTACAACAAATAATATTATTTTACAGGAAGATTTCTGATATCTGGAAAGAGGCTGACTTTAACAAGAAATTATCAACCAATACCTTTATTGAATAATGACTACAAACTGTATATCAAGATTTTGTCTATAAGGTTGAAAGTAATTTTAGAGGACTTTATTCATAAAGATTAACCTGCACTCTAAACATTAAATAAGAGGGTGTGTGTGTGTGTGTGTGTTTGTTGCTTGGAAAGGAAAGAGATATGCAACAGACCATAGGATTGTGTACCTTGTTATTTATTTCTCTATAAGAGATTTTTCTAAACTGCTGCTCACAGAAATCCTAATGCATTTTACAATATCTATAAGGTAATTTCAGAATTCTGTAAGTGGTGTATGTGAACCTAATATTTGATAGTATTTCACTCTAGGTGAGTTCTAGGGAACAATTTGGAATATACATATTTAAAATTAGTGTAATGTATAATGATTCTGCAGCAATTTTCAGGTTTCTGGTTGGCCACGGGGGTCAATAAATCCATACATATTAAAAAACAAACTTTTTTTAGAGAACGTCTATTTTATATATTTAGTTTTCAAAAGACATCTTCCACTTGTAGGATAGCTTTTGAATCAACCAATTGTGAAATTTATCAAGATACTCTCTTGTCTGCTATCTAAGAGTTAAAAACTGATATATTTATTTTAATAAAATATTCATAAATGTGCATTAACAAAACAAACGGCCGAAATACTTAGCAGGTGCAACACTGTCTGTGATCTATAAGTGGCAGTATTTATTTGTTTTAAATTGGCTTTTCCCCCCCAACCCTGCTTGATATTTGTGAAATCCTAGGTGTCAGAGTTTCATTTTCAATCATACTGTATGCAAATAAGCTATAGCATCATGCAAGGGAGAAACCACAGCTTGCAAAATAATTGCCAACATTTTCCAGCAATTCCATTCTTACACATGGAACGGTCTTTTGAGAAATTACATCTATAAATAAATCCTTGCAATTGCTAGAAAGACAGTTGACAACTGCATTTCCCCCTCCCCTGCTTCTTATATGGAAATATGTTAGCAACAAATTAAAATGGGAAAAAATGTTATTTTATATAGCTTGCTTGAAAGCCACGTAAGATGACTGGATCAAAATGTACAAACTGACTTATGTTCTTATTGGTGTTTTTGAATATATGAAGCTAATGCCAAATCAAACAATGGATCCATCCAATATATAGTCTCAATTTTGACTGCCTCACCTTCTCAGATCCATAAGAAGGATTTTCTTCTGAATTCTATTGCCAAGTTAGGCATAGTGGAGAGAAAAACCATAACTGTAGTTATGAAATACACATTTCACCCCTTAGCCATATCTCTGATATATATTTTAAGGTAGAAAATGTGCAATATAGTTGAATATAAAGCTATTTTTCTTGGCTTCAGCCCAACTAGGCAGGACATCAGAATATTACCGTATTCCCATAGCTGCTTAAAAAACTCATTGTCTCCATCCACTAATCAGATGCAAGCACTGTTGTCAGGCATATTAAGATGGAGTAAGCAACATCTTTTCCCAATAAAAAATTTAGCATCCTCAAGACTATAAGATTTAGGATATATCTACACTCTCTTTCACTGGCACATTTCCCCATAATGTTGACTCTCTTATGAAGTCTGAATATGCTTGTCTGTTTGCTTTTTGGCTAATCCAGAGCAAAGCTGGGATTATTTTGTCCAGTCAGTGTCTGATTGGCTGCCCACTCCAGATGTCTGATGGACCTGACTGGGTTCCAGACGGATCTTAGGGCTTTTCCTGAGGACCTCTTGGACAGTTTAGTTGAGCCTTTATTGCAGCCTGGAATAAATAAGTATTTGAGGCTTTGGGCCAGATAGGTTCTAAGCAGCCCCTACTTCAAACCTAGGATGCTCCTTGGTTCTCCAAGGAGTTCCATGAGATTAAGTATCAGAAGCACTCTTGGAGAAAGACAAAATCTCAAACACTATCAGAGAAAAACAAAAATAATGAATTCAACTAAATATGAGTGCTAGCCTACATCATCCCTCAGATTTGCTCAGAGTTGGATTCCAACTGAGCAAGTCCATCTAGAATGAATTCAATTCTGTGACATCTGAGGAAGTGTACAGGGGAACTCCTCTGCCTGTTTGCTCTGCAACCATTTTGTAAGATCCTCTCAGGTTGTTAAGATAACCTGGAAGTTACCAAGCTATGGATCCACATAGCAATAGCACTTAGCAATAGCACTTAGACTTATATACCACTCAGTAATGCTTTACAGCATCTCTGAGCAGTTTACAAATTTCAGTAGATTGCTCCCAACAATCTGGCTCCTCATTTTACCAACTTCGGAAGGATGGAAGGCTGAGTCAATCTTGAACCAGTCACGATCAAACTCCTGGCTGTGAGCAGAATTAGCCTGCAATACTGCATTCTAACCACTGCACCACCACTGACATCAGTGATATCAGCCTCTTTGAGAGAAGGGCTGGCTCTTCTGCCCTTGAAAGAGGGTGTGCTCCAGGTCCTCTCTAATAAATGTTGTCACTTTGCAGATCCAAATAAGCGTGCTTTTTTTTTTCTGGCATGGCCCTTCATGGTGAACCAGACTGGGAAACCAATGTCAAGAAAGCAATACTACTTTTATTGTAAAGAGATAGTAACAGACTCTTGCAAGTCTGAATGCATTTTTTCCTTCCCTCTCTTTATCTATCTTTATCTTAGAGTCTGAGATGGGTTTTATGTGAGATGTTTTCTCATATTACTTTTCTGCCCCATATTCAGACTTCTTTTATATGACCACTGCCCTTCCTCCCCTTCTTCAAGGTCATTCTCACTTCCCTATCTAGATTCACAACTTCTGGAACATTTTCCCCCTCAGAGATAAGCCCTTTCTTCTGGGTTATAAGCCATCCAGTCTTCTGGAGTGGGCTGCTAGAACAAATTTACATACATGCATGCAGGCTTATGTGGGGCATTTTTTTTAAAAAAAATGGCTTACAGCTCATGAAGCAAGCTCAGCATGTATATAAATCTAACTGCAGGCAATCATAACACAAATCTGATCTTAATCCTCCTGATCAGCATCAAATTCTCTGTCAAATCTACTGCCACTACCAGTTATCTGGATTTGCTTCACCCATCTTCTAACCTCTCAGCAAAATGGAGTTACTATGTTATCTTTTCTTCTTCCACCCTCTCCTCTACTGGGTCTATGACAATTTGCCATGGCCAGCTTGCCATGGTCAACTCAGGATGGCCAACTTGCTGCAGGACAACCTGCTGAGGGACAAGAGTTATACTAATATCAAAGAAATAGTGGAATAAAATCATTAAAGAAAGGATGCAAAAGGACGGACAGAATGAAATGTGAATTGCAAAAATTAAAATATTTTTTTATTTATTTTACATAATTAAATAGAATTGTTAAATTATCCCCGAGCTAGTTGTCTCACACCGAGTTGGCCATGGTGAGTTGGCTGCAGTGAGTTGACTGTGGCAAGTTGTCCCATTCCGCTTCTGCCACCCCCACACAATCCATTTCCCCTTGCACTTAACAACAGTCCAAATATATCTGGCAACATCTTTTTTCCTGCAATCTCTTTCATCTGATCACCAGACTTTGAGTGAAAAAAGCTTAAGTCATCCTTCATTGTTAAACTTTAACTCAAGTTAAAGTCAATTTTCCCCATCACCTTATAGCATCCAAAACCAGTTATGAGGTGTGTAAAATCTGTTAGTTTATATGGGATTAAAGTGTTGCCTATTGAGTTCTTCATTTTTGGTTCACACCCAAATGAACCGAACACACACTAGTGTTGGGATGATGGCCTTTTAAAACTGCTAAAAATGTTTGACTGTTCAATCAGCACAGCTGTAAATGCTTTAACTCTATGATCCTTACCAATTTAAGTGCAAATAATATAAAAATGGAACAAAGAGACCAACCATTCTGCCCCTACGCAGAACTACTACATAGAACAAAGCACAGAGAAATATGGAAATCGGTATTTGTTGCTTGCAAAAGATAAAAAAGGAATTTGAGAGAAACTCAAACTCAACTTCCTTTGTTGAAGGTTTTTCCTAAAAAGGAAAATGATCTCACTCAGGTTACAACAAGTTTAGGATAGAGAAACACAGAGAAGAACCAAGAGGCAACAAAGAATTCTGCTGTCATTCCTGCTTCATTCCCATCACAATGCTGTGATTGATCAACAGCTATTGTTCCCACTAGCTGTTGATGTCCAGAAGAGGAAGACAGAAAAGGTGGAGGAGTGCATCAGTCACTTAGTTTATCATGTGCCGTGTATACATAATCAAGACAGCGCCATTCAGAACAGAGGCAGGACAGGCAGGGAAGAAGCTAGCAATGACACAGCAAATTTCATGCCATAGAATTTCTGCCTGATTCAAGGATGAATGGATATCACTTTAATTCAGCAGTGGAAGAAGGGCCATAGATGCTCTATATTGCAGGCTCCAGCTGTTCTCAACATCTGTTTCAACAAGTGTTGCCATGTTATCCTTTTAGCACCAGAGCTAGCAAAGGCATTTTAATAGAAACTGAAGGAATGGCACTTTCACAGCAGGAAGAGTTTCCATCATAACAATCTCTCTGTGTGTATGTGCATGCATACGTGTGTATGCACAATCAGCTAAACTGCGAACAGCCATACAAATTAATACATGTACCAGTGGAATATATTTGTTATTCCAAATCACTTCAATTATCCTATAATTCAGCTGTTTTAGCAGTAATAGCATCTGGGAAATTTTGCCTGGACTCCAAATATAAACAGGATCAGTCCAGGTTATTCCATGGATGAAAGACCATTGAATACAGAATTGTAAGTTAGGCGGAGAAGTTAAAAAGAGGGGGAAAAAATCCACCCTGCAGGAAGACAGTTGCAAACCATTTCCATTGTTACCAGGAAGACTGTTGTGTAACCACACAGACACAAACAGCTGTTCATCTTCTCTTGGAGCATCTTTATCTTATTTTATAAGTAAATTTTATCAGTATTTTAGCTCATGAAAGTATTGAAGACCAATTTCAGAGTGGTTTGTAAGGGATTGAGAAAGGGGATAAAAGTAGCAAAAACTGCTAGGCAGAAGCAGCACCCTTGATTAATAGTATCTTTGTAATATAAATTACTCATGCATGCATCAGCATCTTTTGGGGAACCAAAGTAAAAAAAAAGTAGAATAGGTCAATTAGGAATTTAAAAAGTATTTATTACAGACTTTCATCAAAAAGTAAACAACCTAGCATATCAGCAGATGTACAGAAATGATCCTAATGGTATATAAATTCAGAATATCATACTAATCCACATGAGAGAAACAATAGCGTGTTTACCAGTTGCACCTATTGAATTGGACACTTACTTGTATGCTGTAAATTAGTCATGATCTCGGCCAACTTTGCCTAACTTTGCAAACAGCAGCATAGAGTTTTACGCTGTTGAGAATTACTGAAAACTTCAGATCTATCAAACTTATTAAGTATACAACAAAACTCATCATATTGATTAGTCTATTGACTAAAAAGGGGATAATGAGAGCAGGGCAGATATCATATGAATGATGCAAAAGAATGTAACCTGTAATTTCCCCTCATAAAGATCAGGATAATCAACCTTTTTTGGTCCATGGACACTTCCAGAATTTAAAGACCATGTTTTGTGCGTTGTCACCATATGGCTGCTTTCTTGAGGAAGATCAATCAGAAATGCCTATATACTAAGGATGTGAAAAACCAAATGTTTTCCAATTCATGCCAATATATCTATTCTTGTAGTAGCTTGATCCAAAGCAAAAGATCATTTTTGGTGTTCCAGATGATAGAAGCCTGCTTCAGAGCTGGACCATGGCCATTCTTAGAATGTTCCTCTTTGCTAGTCTTGTTATGGTAGTAAAGAACAAAGAGATAAAGTATTTCTGATCAGTGGTTTGGGGGGGGGGGGGAAGGAAAGTCAACAGCATCAAGATAGCAGGTCAACTGGGCACTTGAAGCCCCACCCTTTTGGTATGCATGTGATGCATGCTAAAAAGGGCTTGATTGACCTTGGGTCTTGGAGGATGTCAATAACATCAAAATAGGAAGCATGACCATGTATTTCACAGCATCCTTGAGGGGTAAAAAGTGAGGGACAGACTGATGAAAGTGTTGCTGTGACACAAACCTTTTAATGTATGCCAGTGGAATAAGTTACTGGTCTCAAATGAAGGAAAACAAAGATAATTCTTCTAAGGGCCTTTCAGTAGTTGCTCAGTTAAAGTATTGTTCTTCTCTTCTTGAATATCAGCAGGAAATGTACCTTTCCCACTTATGATGCCTATCTGGCATCTATTGTCTTGCATTTAAGTTACTACAATGACCTGACCATTCCTTATCAAAGAATGGCAAGCTTTGGGGAGCAAATTTGAGTAAGTGTAATTTATTAGAGTGGATTGGGAGTTGAAAGGATAGTTCCACTGAAGGAGAGGTCAAATTATTTTAAAAGTCCCACGTCTATATTAATATTCTGTTATCATCTGATATCCAATTCTGATCTATCCAAAAGGATACTATCCATCCACAGACTTGGCAAGAATAAAATGTTTAAGGAAATGCAGAAGTTTGAAGGACTGCATTCAGTAGCAATTGGGATCTTACTATCAAAATGGCAGCATGAGGAGAATATGGCAAAAGGCAAAGTGTGGTGAGGTACTTTTACCTTCAATTTTGATATTCATATTAAATCTAGAATCAATACATGTTAATACCCAATTCTGGAAAGTCTCACTTTTTTTTATAACAGCTATCTTATCTCTTAAAAAATTATTCTGGTTCTGGAAGGCATCAGATCAATACATATCAGAGATTAAAAAAAAGAAAAACCCAGTTGCCTGGATAACCTATAGGCTCAATCAAATCTACTCCTGAGAATATTCAGATGCAGTGCAAAATCTTCTTTTGCTGTAAACACTTTTTAGTATTATGTTTTCTCAATCTCTTATATATTGGACACAGAGATACAATAAATTTAGTAGGAAGTCAAGCTAAAATAATATTTAAGTAACTAAATTATACACATATCAATAGTTGCTTTTGGAAGATTACGGTATTTAATTTGAGTGAAAAATCAAGAGAGGCTTTTGAATGCTAAGCTTCAAGCAAATTTAAAGAAAGAGGAAGGAGATAGCTGAAGAATCTTGTTTTCCTCTATCAAATCACAATGCAGTATGCATAGAAAACCTGCAGAAAATTATACTGTATGTCAGTAAGCTGCAAAAGGCCACACATTCAATTCTAAAGCACAGATCTCCTGCAAATGAGCATTACAATCAAGTCTTTCTTCTCCTCCCCTTTCTCCTCCTTGCTCCTCCTATCACTGGCTGTGGAAAGAAAGAGATAGACAGAAAGAGAAAACAGCTTTTCTTTGTGTCTGCAGAGTATTTATCTTAACCCAAATTACTCTGTTTGGGGGTGGGATGGGGATGCAGTTTGAATTACACCTTGTCTAGTGATCCTATCAAGATATAAATTTACCTCTTCTTTAACTACCGGTACATTTCAAAATCCAATGCCCCCCTTTTACTTTGATCACATTTTAGACTCTCACTTGAGACATTCTAATATTTTAGGGTATTATATGTTTGACAATGATATTGATGCATGCATACCTTTCTTTTCTTACTGTTTATAAAGCTTTATTGTATAGCTGTAATCTGGGAAAAGGATAAAAATGCAAGTTTCTTAAGTAAAAGATCATGTATTTCAGTTTTTTCATAGGATGTAACCTCTTGAATATATGTCTCTCTGTGTGTGTAGGTGTGTGGGTGTGTGAGTGTGCATGGGTGTATGTTAATGAAGTAGTTTAAGGACAGTATCTTTGTTAACATACATTTTAAGCATAGTACTTTCCCCCATCATTATTTCACTTACTAATACTGCTTCACCATACACTTCCGCCTTTGTTAATTTACATAAACATGCATAGGCTATGAATAATGCATAACACTTACTTGAAATGCAGGGTTTCCAGTTTCCACAGTGCAGTAGTATACACAACAATTTGATTGGCTCTGCTCTGTTTTCATTACTGGCAATTTCTTGGAACACAAAGGAAGTGGGAGAAAAGCTGACGAGAATGGACAGTATTTATTTTGTGAGAAATATTTGTTGCCTTTTCAAGGCAATTGTATTGCAAAGTTCTTGCCTTGTGATTGTTGTTTCTTTTTCACTCCTTAAGAGAATGCATTAAAAGATGTGCAATTGCTCTTTTGTGCATTCAGTCAGTCAGATCTCCGGGTTTTTTTTTTTTAAGCTTGCCACTGGATTTGTTCCTTATTTGCATAAACGTGAGCACAAGCTATAAATAAATAAAGAACCATCAGATTTCTTCAAGCCTCTCAATTAGAAATACTGAGATAACTCAACTTTCAGAATGTAGAAAGTTTTGGGGACAGATTTCAAAATATTTTTCCCCAGAGAGTTTTAATCTTTTCCCTTTGTCTCAAGCTGTCAATATTATAATAATCCTGTTTATTATTTTGGCACGTTAGTTTTAGCAAGCAATAAAATTGTCATGCCCAAATTTGGGTCTACGTCTTGGTTTTTGGTCCAATTAATTGTTTTGCTTAGAATTTTTTTTTAACTTTATGAAATACAGGTAGTCCTCGATTTACAACAGTTCATCTAGTGACCGTTCAAAGTTGCAACAGCACTGAAATAGTGACTTATGATCATTCTTCACACTTAACAACCTTTGCAACATCCCCATGGTCATGTGATCAAAATTCAGACACTTGGCAACTAGTTCATACTTATGACCATTGCTGTGTCCCAAGGTCATATGATCCCCTTTTGCAACCTTCTGACAATCAGTCAACGGGGAAGCCAGATTCACTTAACAACCAGGTTACTAACTTATCAACTTCAGTGATTCACTTAACAACTGTGGCAAGAAAGGTTGTAAAATGGAGCAAAACTCCCTTAACATAAGAACAGAAATTTTGGGCTCAGCTGTGGTCGTAAGACAAGGACTCCTTGTATATTAACAAATGTTTATTACACCTTTTTTATTACAGGTAGTCCTTGACTCATGACACAACTGGGACCAGAATTTTTATTGCTAAGTGAGGTGTTGTTAAGTGAGTTGCATCCAATTTTATGACTTATTTTTCCACGGTTGTTAAGTGAATCACCCCAGTTAAGTGAATCACACATTAAGCAATTCCCCCATTGACTTTGCTTGTCAGAAGTTAGCTGGGAAGATCCAAATGACAATCACATGACCCCTCCCCCAGGACAATGCAACTGTTATAAATACATGCTAATTGCCAAGCACCTGAATTTTGATCACGTGCCCATGGGGATGCTGTAATGGCTGGAAGTGTGAGGACCAGTCATAAGTCATTTTTTAAAATACCATATGTAAACAGACTTTAAATGTGACATATATTCATATAACAGATTACTTTATCAAAACATTTTTAAAAAATTAAAACATCACTTGACAGCCTGGAAACACAATTTAATTTTAATGACTGTCTTAAAGACAGCCCAAGGTATCAGTCCACTTTTCTAAATAAGGATTCACTACCAAAAATTAAGCCACCATCTGATGATCTGTGGCAGCTGTGACCGAATTCTCCAGATGACTTTACTGAACAGTTGGGATCAAGCAGCTGAAGGCACTCTATGAACTGATTCAAATCCAAGCCTTTGGGGGCTTAAATAAATATTTATTAGCACTTTGTATTTGCCCAGAAGCAAATTAGATTACTAAGCTTTAGCCTCTTTATTTTTTTTTGCAACAGAAATGCAAAAAATGAAGAGTCTTCATACGATTGGTTTATAATTCTTCTGACACACTAACTCAGTGTTGCACTTCTACATAGGCATGAATAAGATTGTTCTCTTTTGTGTTAAAAGGTAAAATGATGTTCCTTTAATGACTGTAAAAAAGAACAATGCCCTAAAAAATATCAAATATAAATCTGTAGAAAATTCTGTTATGTACAATTGTTGCTAATTTAGAAACAATTATAATTTAATAGAAATGCATTACAGGTACTCAACTTACAACCATTCATTTAGTGACCATTCAGAATTACAATGGCATTGAAGAAAATGACTTACGACTGTTTTTCACACTTACAACTGTTTCAGCATATCCATAGTCATGTGATCAAAATTTGGGCACTTGGCAACTGGCATGTATTTATGGCAGTTGCAGTGTCCTGGATGTTGTCCTGTTGGCTGCCAGCAGAGCTAGCAGCTGAGTCAGATGAGGAGGAGGTGGTGGAGGAGGAGCTGGATTAACATTGGAGTCTTTGGAAGGCTCCGATGAGCAAGAAGACTCAGAACCAGATGCAGAGCCGGGGCCATCTGCCCATGCTCAGGTGGAGAGGCAACTGTTTTCAGGGCCTGAACTGAGTGAGGAGGAGGAACCGATAGGCACGGAGAGGAGAGCAACGGAAGGCAATGGGCCAGATCTCAGGGAAAAGAAGGAGACATTAGCCACCCCCTCCCTGGCTGGAACATAAATAGGAGGAGATTGGGAGTGGCCTGTTGTCGCAGACAACCATTTGTGTTACAGGATACTTCAATCAGTCAGAATTCTTTACCAAGATTTCTTTATCAAGACCAGGTTTGTGGGGACTACTTGTTTTGTGTCTGACGTGTTAATTGAGTCTCCCTGCTGGGAACTAATAGACATTGAAATGATGTGAGCAGGGACTGCTACTGCTTGTTTAATAAAAGGGATTTTTACTTAGGAGTAAGCAGTTGATCATTACTCACGAAGGCTGGGTCAGAACACCGGGTCATGTAATCACCTATTGTGACCTTCTGACAAGCAAACAACCATGTTCCTAACTTAACAACTGTGGCAAGTCATAAAATGGGGCAAAACTCACTTAACAACTGTCTTGCTTAGCAACAGAAATTTTAGATTTAATTGTGGTCGTATGTCAAGGACTATCTATACAGAAGACAGCAAGCAAGTGGCCAGCTAACCTATGTGGTTGCTTGTTCTACTGTCCTTGTTCTTAATTTTAAAGTTCATACTTTCCCTTCCTGTAGACCTCTAAATTAGACTTGAATTAGTCAGGCTTTCAGGTGGACAATGATGTGATAGAAGACTGACTCAATAAAGACAGGGGTTGTGTTTCTGTTCTTCCTATTTGGTAACCAAACAGTTTTCTCCAACATACAAATTGGGGCATTGCCTCACATCCTGGGCTTTCTCCAGCATATCCAGTGGGCAAAGAAGTTTATGTACATAAATCTTTTCTAGTTTCTGAAAGTAGAAGAGAAGGCCTTGAAAATGGGGGGGGGGAACCCAACCCAACAGTTTGAATAATTTCATAGCTACCATTCAAAGACGCAAAGAGTATCACCCCTATGACATGACCCATCTCATTGAGGTGCAGTACAGCTACATTACACAGGAGTAATGACCCATCCCACAATACCATCTTGTAAAGGCACAGGCATTTAAATGGTTACAGTGCTGATGTCACAGATAATTGTTAGGCCTGGGTTTAATCTTTTTATCTGCTTTACAGAGATTCATGCTAGCTCTTACCCTGCCTTTTTTTCCTAAAGGGAAAAAGGATATAGCTTAATTTTCCTCCTCCCCATTTGAATATTTTTTATTTATAGTTAGAAGAATATGATATAAACATTTGCTCTGCAAAGGTCAAATTACCCTCTCAATTTCCAGTGAAACCGGCATGCCATTCATGTTTGGTAATTATAAAGAAGGACAGAAATTCTAGGAAAAAGATGCATCTGCTTTAAGATGCTGCTGTTCAGAGCTATCATTTGATTCCAGTGGGTTTCAAACATTTCTTAGAGATCCAGTCAGAAGCAGTACACAACCCTAAATCAAGCTGTGCAGCTGGTTGGTTTTCTGGTAGTCTCCAAGATAGTGTTGGAGTATGGGAAGAAAAGACTAGGATAAATCCTGGATGAGCAAAGGTGAATGTTTGGATGAAGCAGCTTACATAGTTCTCATTTTACTAGAAGACTCTGTTCATATATAACTAAGTCAAGGGTAAGATTAGTGTGCACAGAAACACAAATATCTATTTAGTATTAGGCTCAGAAATAATCCCAGGGTAAATTAATCTCCCCACCCTACCCCAGTAGGCAAAAAAATGGATAAGAAATTAAAAAGGTTATTTCAGTTACCTGCAAGCCAGATTTATAGATGAAAATCTAATGAGACTTGCAAACTGAGGTTTCGTTATGTGGGAAGTCAGCTCCCCAGAGAAGGAAATATTAAAGGGCAGAAAAATATATTTCCTCAAAGGATCTTAAAGAGGCAGAAAAGCATACCCAGTTTTTCTTAATAGCCCCAAGTCTACCTCCCCCAAGCAGAAACCAGCTCTGTAGAAATGCCTGCATTTCTACAGAGCTGGTGTAAACCTGATGGTGTAAACCATCAGGAAGATTGGAGCTAGAAACTTAGGAAGACAAAGACACCTAAAATCTACATACCCCACCCAAAGTCTAAGTCAGGACATAATAGGATTAACTCACAGATGCCAAAGGAACACAGGTCAAAACACATGACACAGGAAATACAAAGCCTCAAAAAACAGGAACAGGAAGCAACTCCAAACAAAAGGTTCCAGAGGGTATAAAAACCCACTCCCTACATGTGCTCAGCCTTTTTTCTTTTCTCTTTTTTCTGCCAGACTATCTTTCTATCTGGCTCCCCTCTTCAATAAACTGCAACCTTCTTTCTAAAGCAGTTGCCATTTTGTTTATTCCCAGCTTGGACTGAACCATGATGAAGACTTTTCTTCCAACAGTTAGATATATCAGTACTATTTTTTGTGTGTATAGTTTTCAGCTTTCCCCTCCTCCCACAGAGGCACAAACCTGTTTGAATGAAGCAAACAGAGAAGGCAAGTCTTGACCCTTTTGGATCATCTTATTTATCTATTTAAAAGAAAGTGGCTAGCAAAGAAAAGCTGGGATGATGACTCACAGCTAACAAAGGCATCTTTGCTTTTCACTGATTATCTATGCACTCCTTTATTTAGGAGTAGCAGCTGAATCCTACCTACTGTATGAGCACCAGCTTAATTCCTGCATTTGTGTGTGAGGTTACTGAAGTTATCCATATATGAATAAAGACCATACATGCATCTATTTGATCAATAAATAATATTGTTATTAGAAGCTATTGTGGGTTTCTTCTATGCTGCCTTATTTTGCTATTTTATTTATTTATTATCTCACTTTTGCAGAAAATTATTCCTAATTAAAAATTGTAAATGTTGCAGCTAAATTTTTAAACCTCAACAATTAAAAAAATCAACACAATAACAGGGCTCAAGTCTTTTTAGTTAAAGGAATGTAGAGATCACAAAATTACAATAGGGTTTGGTTGATTACATCTTCAGAAAAAAGAAAGTAACAAGTTTAAAGAAAAATGGCAATGTATGAATTGTTGTATGGCTTTGATAGAAGTAAGAATGTTTTGCAAGGGTAGAAAGATATAGAGAAGAATAATGAATAAAATTGGTGAAACTAGATTTATTATAAGATAACTTTTATTGTTATTTTTTACTGTGGGCACAACGGCACACATCAAAAATAAAATGTAGTTGCCCGCTCTCAAAGTGAACACATACATGACACATACCTAAACATACTATATACAACATATGTATAGACCCACATCCCTACATATACATAACAATTCAATATTAAACACTGTTCATCTTGAATATATAATGGAAGGAGGAAGCTTGATTGTTCACAAGGTTAATGCTGTATGGAATGAAACTATGGCTGAATCTGGATGTTCTGCTTCGGATACCACGAAGCCTACTCCCAGAAGGTAACAAGGAAAACAGGTCAGGAAGAGGATGTGTAGTGTCCCAGATAATCTTACGGACCCTGCAAAAGCAACGCTTCTATGCTATATCCTGGATGGGAGGGAGGGAATTGCCAATGATCTTTTCAGCCATCCTCACCACTCTCTGCACCGCCTTCCTGTCTGAAGCAGTGATGCTTCCAAACCAGACTGTGATGCTGTATTATTAGTTGAGTTTTCCTCTTGTTTCTTCTTACCTCCTGTCATTAACTTATATTGTTTATTATTTCTTTTCTCTTTTCCATAACTCTATTTATCCCAAAAGGAATTGTAATGGGTATGCATGTAATATAGCACAAAAGAAAAAAGCTCACAAACCTCATGGCAAAATTCCATAAACATGCAAACCAGCATTTCTTTTGAAAAAGATCTCAAGACTTTAGCTGAAGACAGCTAAATGAACCAAAAACAACTCTTGACTTTTGACTCAAATAGTGCCTATCATGATAATGCTGGCTGAGAAAATTTAAAAGTTTGAACCAGTGTTTTATTTGAACAGTATTATTGTTTCCAGGCCACTTACTTGTCTTATAAATCAGCTATACTCATAAATAAGAAATAGAATATATTTTCTTCATTAATTAACTCCACTTCTACATTTTTCTAAATATAAATTAACCTAGGGGCTAACACAAGGATCTATTACCTTATGTCATATTATATTAGTCCAACCAATCCACAATCTGTATGCAAAGTGATTCTGGGCAGCTTATAACAATCCATTAAAAATACTAAATAAATAAGGTAATCATTAGTTAAAACCATTATATGATAATTATTTTAAAAGAATTAGAAATTATAAAAGCAGAGCTAAAATACAGAAAGAGAATAATAGTAGAAATTTAATAAGACAGTCACCTCACGAGTTCACTTCCCCTCACCCTGCTTTGTTTCGTACACTATCTATGATCTGTTCAATAATTCTTGAACAGACCAACATCTATCATGCAGGCTACAAAGAAGAAATAGGCCATGAAGAAAAATCTGAGGAAACATTCTGAGACAAAACCATCTAGGTGACATTAAAAAAAAGTTATAGCTTAGTAGCAACATGTCTTCTCTGCAGAATATCCATGGTTCAATCTTTGGAATGATTAACTAGAATTGAAAAAACCTCAGGATGGAAGCCTGGAGAATTATTGCCAGCAAATCACTGCTAACCAAACTGACAAATGGACCAGTAATCTAACAATATAACACAAGGGTTTTTTGTTGTTGTGGTTCCTATGAGTCAAGGTGACTACTTTAAAAGAAGGATGGACCCAGCCAAATAATTATGCTATTTTTATTTCTAGTTAATAGCCCACAAACACTTAAAATTTTCATTAGATCAAGCAAAGGCAAAGATGATTAGGATACAAAGTGTACTACAACACTTTGATGTACTTCATAGTTGATAAAAGTAAAATGAGAATGGTTCAACACAGGACCAAAATTATTATAAATAAGAATTTTGTTACAAATTGTGTTCTAGGAAAAAAAGAAAGGTAGGTAAAACCAAGTGACCTTGCTTTCACTCCTTAACTGTTAGTTTAATAAAGGCAGCTATCCCTATTTACAGCTAAATTAGGCCATTGCTGTGAATGTCTTTATGCGGTGCTTTTTAACTTCCATCTCCTTGGCTGCTAAACCACATTAAATGCATGTATTTTTCTTGTGGGCATTTAAGTTTAAAAAAAAACTCCAGACAAAAGAGAAATTGTGACTGCCAAATTCTCATTTGAAAACATGGTGAAAAGGTGAAGTAAAGTAGAAATGAGGTAAGTAGAGAAAGAGTTAAGCATCCCCTTCATTTTGACATCTTCCCGCCCCATACACAGCGAAGCTGTTTTTCTTTTGAAAGTTGACTTTGGGTCAGTGTGACATACATTTTTGTATGTGGTGCCTGCTGTCAGAGTAGAGCCAATTACTGTTGCCAAAGTGTGCTTCCATGGCCAAATGGCAGCATAAAGTTAAGCCTTCAACCATGCACAGGATGTAATCTCTTGTTCAGTAAATGCTGTTTCCAGTGTATATTGGGCTAAAAGCTCTTTACAAAAGCCAGGCATCCTTCAGGTGAGAGTAGGAGTTATGCAGTGTGTAGGGAAACAGGGAGCTGAGAATGGTGCTGTGCTTTTTTACCTGGTACCTTTGTACTAATGCTCAGCAGGAGATCTGATCCATAAAGACACCAGCACATTTTAAGGATCTTGTACTGGCTTAGAAGTGTTGGCAGGAAACTCTTGTTTAATCATATTACTGTGCTTGCATCTGTTTCAATGATGCTTGAGACAAATTAGTCCCAGCCTATGCCTGTGAGGCATTTGCATGGCAACTCAAGGCATTTAGAGCCTTATTGTCTTCCTTCTAAAACCCCCACCTATGATCATCAGGGCTGTAGCTAAGCAGATGATAAAATCTGGAGAGCCAGATAAAATCCTAACATGAGGGGTCATGTTAATACCAAGCCTCCTCCTTTTCAAAATGCAGCCAGTCCTGCAAGAGAAAGTTTGTTATAGAATAGCGCATAAAATTTTTACATATTTTAAAAACAGCAAGTAATCTGTGATAAAAAGAAAAAATCAGAAAGTGAGCCTCCCACATTTTGATAAAAAAATTAATATTGCTGTGAACCACACACAGCAAACCTCAGCAGATAAAACTGCATCTCTTGGTATAGTTTAACATGGAACCTGTAGTGGGGTAAAGGTGACAAAATTTGTCTCCCACTGTCATGCTGCAGGTTGTGTAGAACCAACATTTCAACCAGAAAACAAACTACTTCTAATCCTTAGAGAGAGAAGAAAAAGCTGGAGTTTTCATGTCTATGGAGATTCTCAGTCATCAAGGTCATGGTTGTCCCAAAGGTGCTTTTTCAAGAGGCAACTGGACTTTCTTGTTTTTCTTTGAAGACATCTCGGTTCTTATCCAAGAACCTTCTTCAGCTCTGACTGGATGATGGGATCATTCCCCACCATCAAGTCAGAGCTGAAGAAGCTTCTTGAATGAGAAATGAAACATTTTCAAAGAAAAACAAGAAAGTTCAGTTGCCTCTTGAAAAAGCACCTTTGGGACAGCTGAAGTTTTCCTTACAAAGTAGAAATATAATTTACCCTGTTTTCCTATGCCGGTCTAGACAATTGGAGCTTCCTGTTAGCAATCCTATTTTAGCAAAAGCAGTAACAGAGAACATATACTGAATTTAGTTAAATCTGGGGTTCCCACTGGGCTGCTGCCTTGAAGAGATCTGTGCTACTCTGAGATAAAGCAGCAATTCTTCTGTAATAACCAAGGCTTTTTTTCCCTCATAGAACGCCCAGAACGGAGTTCCGGCACCTTTTTTGGATGGAACCTTGTAGGGTAGGAACTCATGTGTGAGTTCCGGCATTTTTTTTTTCTTTTTTTTACAAAAAAAGCACTGGTAATAACTATAACTGAATCTGGATTTTACTGAAATCTTTTTGATATATTGAAAAATTGCAGAAAAGTAGATATTTTTTTAAAACAAATCTGCTATTTTCTTTCATTAGATTTAGGGTAAGAATTTAGGTAAGAATGAGACGATCTGAAGGACTGACAGGATTACTTTCTGTTTATAAGGAACAGTTTCCCAAAGACTATCTAGTCACAACATTTTTGGAAGAATCATGTCCACAATGTAAAGTCCACTCTGTGCACATAGTTGCGTTTCTTTCATGAAAGGAAAAATTTGAAGAATTTTGTCGGATTTAGTGAGATAACTGTCGTTCTGCTTCTTCTGTTGTTTTGGATATGGATCTCTTTGTTTGTTTCTGTCCAAAGAGGAAGTCTACTTGAAAAATGGCCTTCAACTCAAAATTTTGCACCTATCCTTTTGAGATTTCAAAACTTCCTTACAAATTGGCACCTCTAAAATCTCCATGGTTGTTGTGGACATTTTGTTCACCTAAATTAGGATGTTTTGATATGTCAAACAAATAGCCATTAAACAAATTTTTGAGACTTTACTTTGTGAAAGTGGAGAGATAACTACTAGTCAAAGATTCACTAGAAAATATTGTGACTCAGTAGATGGTCATTTTTTGAGACTGCAAAAGTCGCATTTGTGAATGCTAAAGTGAACCCTGGCAATAAGTTACAAATACCAAGGACCTTACTAGACAGCTAAGAACAGGTTGTTGCAATAATTTGCAAAGCAGCAACCTATGTTGCTGGGAAAACAGATTAAATATAAGAGTTCTTACTTCCTAAAAAATGGGAATCTATAGCATTTTGGAAAATTTATATATTTAATATAATTTCTACTAATTCTTCTTCAGACAGGCCTTAAATTGAATGAATGATAAATTTTGCTTATTTTGATTCTAATTATTCATATTTCCTTTTGAATTGTTAGCTACCGTGAGTGTGTTATGGGCAACACATATTATATAAATCAAATGAAATCCAGCTGGGTGACTTGGGGCAAGTCACTTTCTCTCAGGCTAACTCACCTCACAGAGTTGTTTTCGGGAAACTAGATGGAAGAAGCTGTATTGGATAGGTTTGCCACATCATACAGAAATTATTTGTAAAATAATAATAGGATACAAACAAACAACAAACAAAATAATAAAAATAAAAGCATTAAAAATGCAGGTATTTGAAAATAAATCTGTGGTGGTACTATCATGACTGAGATCTGAAGGATTAAAGATATATAAGAATCATATCTATCATCAATGGAATATAGTGATTGCAACTTTATTGACATGAAGTTTAGTGCAGCATAGGATCTGCATTCACAGTTCTGGGCATGATACAGAATTGCTGATCGTTAGCCAGGGATGAATATGCATGGAACAGGGGTGGGGAACCCAATCCATGAGCCCCTGAGAAACTCTGATTCCTAAAGTTTCTTCTGACATCTGCTCCTTCAGAGGTCCATTTTTTGTGGTTATAGGACATTCTCTTTTCTCACAACTTAAGACTCAGATACAAATATTGATACATCAAGTTTCAACAAAAATGATTTCTAGGAAGAAACCTATGCTTCATGATGGAGGGATGAACAAGGAGGTTGCATGCTTTACAAGGACGGGCCATGTGAAGGTCCTATTTAAGTAGACTAGAGGTGTATGCAAGCTAAATCCATTGGCTTCAGATTTAGCCATGCAGTCTTTTTCCCATGAGGAGCCCCTCAGTTTCTCAGATAGCTTTTTCTGGCCCATTTGCTATCTACTTCCTTCCAGCTGTGTAGTAATTGTAATGAACAAACCATGAATCTGCTGCACCAACCAAAAAAGAATCTGCCCTAGTAAACTGGGTTTGGAGACACAGTTCCAAATGCCAAACTAGATATTTGGAGCTTATTCCAATAAACTTGGAGTTTATTTTTTTAACCTCTCAGTCTATTGATTTTTTCCCAAATCAATAGCTGTAGTGAGTAGGCAACAAAATAAGAAACACGGTATAAGGAAGCAGAAAGGGTTAATTTTGCTGCAATTCCAATCCAAACTTAAATAAATATTAAAGAGCTCCAAATGGAGGATTATCTTGAGGTACACACAGTTGATGATATTAGCACACACTGATTATGGGAAAGATTGCAATTCTGTGTTGTGCTGCAAGAGTATAAAGTGAATTCTATTATTATATTCTTGCTAGAAAGAACAAGGAAAGGATACAATAAAATGAAGCATGTTATGTCTGAGCCTGTGGAAGCAGGCTCGGGGCATTGCAAACAGTTCCGGGCAGGTGCAAGCTGCCCAGGACCAGACAGGCTGTCGCCAGTACTTGTGCGCATGTGCGGGTGCTGGCGCGCCAAAAGTTGCAGATTGACCCGGGAATGGCCTATATAAGAGGCCGGGAGTTTTGGGCATTGTCGGCGTCTTGTAACCAGTATGCTGAACAGAAATAAAGAAGTTCCTGAGAACTACAACTGCTTCTCGTATCATTGCCATTTCGCGAAGGACGTAACACTGGCGACAAAGGTGGGATTGCCTTACATCGACCGAAGACAGGTGTAAGCTTACCCGAGAGAGTCCTGAGCGGTAGGAACGGCGTTGACTCGGCAGCTACCCGCCAATCCAGCGAGCATTGGGGGTAGGCTGGCTGATAGACCCTTCCTTTTCTACAAAAATGGCAAAAATTGGAAGACTTTCAGAATTCGACGTCTCGCATCCGGAAAGATGGGAGTCCTACGTAGCCAGGGTGGAAAACTATCTCAAAGTAAATCAAGTAAGAGAAGATAGTTTAAAAGCTGCCACCCTGCTGTGCGTTTGTGGTCAAGACGCATTCTAAATCGCTGAGAACATAGCAGCACCTGCACCTCTAGAATCTGTCAGCTACGCAGATCTAAAAAAGCTACTAAAGGAGCACTTCCAGCCCATCGCGTGGCGCCACACCTTCGAACAGAGGGATCAGCGACCTGGAGAATCAGCCAAAGAATACATTGCTGCGCTGAGGAAGGCCGCTACACACTGCGAGTTCAAGGATCTAGAACGGCCGAGAGACAGATTTGCATGCGGACTAAGGCATAGAGAATTACAGCAGAGACTTTTTGCCAAAGAAGACTTATCATTCCAAGATGCCTTGAGAGAGGTTACTGCAGAAGAGGCAGCGGGCGGCAAATCAAGAACATGTGGCCGATCAAAAGCACTCCAGAGACTGTGTCCATGCACCAGGAAGGAGTCCAAAGGAACCCAGAGGAGGATCCTGACGATGAAGTAGACCTGTCTCTACCCCACGAAAGAAGGAAAACAGAAAGGAAGCTCTTCAGCTCTTCCCAAGTGCCTCGGTTGTGGAGGTCGCCACAAGAGGACCGACTGTAGATTCCGCTCCGCTATCTGTAGGGCATGCGGAAAGCAGGGACACATTGCAACTGTGTGTCTGGGCCGTCCAAAGGTACAACCTCAGGAAGAATTGCGCCTGAAAGGTACCAGGGTTCCTAGCCAAAACAGGGTGGGGTTCTGCGCTTCGCGAAGAAGCCTTTATAGGACAGGCACACACAAGCCCATTAAGAAAAAGCTGTCACTTAAGGTGAAGCTACAAGGGGTTCCATTGGCTATGGAACTGGATACGGGGTCTGCACTTTCGATCATTTCCATGCACACGTTTAAGATTTGTTCTGGCAGCGAATTTCAGGCCAAACTGAGGCCTTCCGACATTGTGTTAACAGACTTTCAAAACTCCAGAGTGTGTGTTAAGGGGGAGGCCACCCTTAATGTACAGTATAAGGATTTTGAAGGTCCACTAGATGTAATAGTAGTAGGGGGTGAACGAACGAGTCTCATAGGACTCGATTGGTTTGAGGCCTTGGGGATACACGTCACAGGGCTCAATAGCTTGCAAACACTCGACCTACAAGAAGTCTGCAAAGAATTTGCAGATGTTTTCAGCCCTCAGCTGGGCACATACAAAGGACCCCTGTTTCACTGAAGTTAGACCCCAATGTCACCCCTATTAGAATCAAAGCAAGAAGGGTCCCTTTTGCTTTAAAGGGTAAAATTGACATTGAGTTGGACAGATTGATTCAGCAAGGAGTTCTAGAAACTGTCAACTCCAGTCCTTGGGAGACCCCCATTGTCACGCCTCTCAAGGCAAATGGGGACATTCGCATCTGTGCAGATTACAAATGCACTCTAAATAAGGCATTGCAGCAACATGCCTATCCTGTCCCTGTGGTCAGTCATATTCTGGCCTCCCTCAAGGGGGGGCGCATTTTTGCAAAGCTTGACCTAGCTCAGGCGTATCAACAGCTGCCTGTTGATGATGCTGCTGCTGTAGCTCAGACCATTGTGACCCATAGGGGGGCATTCAAGGTAAAGAGGTTACAATTTGGAGTAAATGTCGCTCCTGGAATTTTCCAAAGCGTAATGGAAAACACACTACGGGGTATATCAGGGGTTTGCCCCTATTTTGATGATGTCTTAATTGCAGGAGACTCTACACACAACTTAGCTGAGAGATTAAGGGCTGTTCTGTTCAGGAAAACGGGCCTCAAACTTAAGAAGGACAAACGTAAAATTGGGGTGCCTTCTACAGATTTTCTGGGATTCAAAATTGATGCTACTGGGATTCACGCTGCTGAATCCAAACTGAAAGCCATTATGCATGCCCCTAGGCCAAAGTCTAAGGCCGAACTACAGGCTTTTCTGGGCCTTCTGAATTTCTATAACTCCTTTCTCCCACACAAGGCTAGTGTAGCTGAGCCTCTTCACAGGCTCTTGGACAAACAGGCAGTCTGGCAGTGGTCACAAAAACACAAAGCAAGTTTCAATGAGGTCAAGGCCTTACTCCTAACAGCGTACTTGCACATTTCAATGAATCCCTTCCTGTGTGCATCGCTTGTGATGCTTCTCCTTATGGGGTGGGAGCAGTACTAAGCCACCTCAGATCAGACGGAACTCAGGTTCCTGTTGCATATTACTCCAGAACCTTGTCTTCTGCTGAGCGAAATTATGCTCAAATAGACAGGAGGCTTTAGCTGTTGTTGCTGGAATCAAAAAATTCCATGATTTTTTATATGGCAGGCACTTCACGGTCTTCACTGACCATAAGCCTTTGTTGGGACTGTTTACCACACGTAAACAAACTCCCCAGATCATCTCCCCCAGAATGCTGAGATGGTCTATCTTTCTGTCTGCCTATGATTTCTCCTTACTTCACAAACCTGGGAAGGAAATGGGCCATGCTGATGGCCTCAGTAGATTACCCCTGCTGGTAATAGAAGCTGACCCTGCACCAACTATCAATATCCTCTCAATTCAGGCCTTGCCTGAGTCTCCTTTAGATGCCAGGGATGTGGCCGCTGAATCAGCCACAGATCTCACACTTTCACGTGTCCTTTCTTGGGTTTTATCTGGATGGCCAGAGAGCTGTCCTGGCACTGAGTTTCAGAGTTTCTGGTCCAAAAGGAACGAATTGTCCACCTTCCAGGGTTGTCTGCTTTGGGGAAGCAGAGTTGTCATTCCTACCTCAATGAGGACTAGGGTCTTAGGTTCCCTCCACGAGGGTCATCCTGGCATTGTACGCATGAAGGCGCTTGCGCGCAGCCATTTGTGGTGGCCTGGGTTAGATAGAGACATTGAAGCTAAGGTGCATGCATGCCACCTTTGTCAATGCTCGCGCCCTGAAATGCCCCAAGCTCCTATACATAGATGGGAGGAAACACAGTCTCCATGGTCTAGGGTGCACATTGACTACGCTGGGCCCTTTCAGGGTCAATTCTTCTTGGTCCTAGTTGATAGCCATTCAAAATGGCTTGAGGTTCTACCTGTCTCTTCCACCACCACTGCAAAGACTATTCAAGTACTGAGGGGGATTTTTGCTGCACACGGGCTTCCAGACGTCCTCGTGTCTGACAACGGCCCTCAATTCACTTCTTCAGAATTCAAAGCTTTCTTACAGGCTAACATGATTCGTCATGCCACCTCTGCACCCTTCCACCCGTCCACCAATGGTATGGCTGAATGCATGGTTCGCATCACCAAGGACACCTTGAAGAAAATTACCTATGGAGACTGGCATCACAGGTTGGCTGACTTCCTCCTTTCTTATCGCACTACACCGTCCACTTCTACCGGGAGGAGCCCAGCTGAACTTCGTTGGGGGGCGCAAACTGACCACCAAGCTTGACCGGTTGCATCCGGATAGACTTCCTTCCACACTCACACATCCCAGGGCACCTAGACAACTGCTTGTGGGTGCCCCAGTTTGGACTCGTAACTACGGGCCTGGTCATTCATGGGTCCCCGCTACTGTATCCAGGGTCACAGGTCCTCTGTCCTACGAGGTGTTCCTGGACAACGGTCGTGTCCTGCGTTGACACATCAACCAGCTCCGCCCTAGACCAGCTTCCCACTGAGACTCCTGGGTCTTTTCCAGGGAGGGAGGGGGACCCTTTTGGGCAAAGGGAAGGGTACTGCTGCCCATCATTAATGAGGAAGCTACAGACAGCTCATCCCAAAATTCCGCGAGTGCTCCAAACAGGAATTCACGGAGCCCAACTAGAACTCAGGCATCAGTGCCTACTCCAGCCAGGGAGTCAACCCGGGGGCATAATCACTACTCACCCGCATCACTCAGTACTCCAGTCAGGGAGGATATCCGGGAGCGTCCAAACAAACCACACCCTGCAAGAGAGCTGGCACACATTCCCTCTAGTTGGCCCGACACTAACTCTGTCCCTAGAAGGGGGCAAGCACACAGGGAGGTGGTCGAGGAACCAAATCCCGACTACAACACCTCTGACTTCACTCAGGGGACAACTGAGTTTTGGGACAGCACTGAAACCCCCACAAGCCCGGGGACAGAACGGGAACAAGGGGACAGACAACCTCCTGACAGGTCTTGGACGGACCTGGGAGGTTCTACAGAATCGCCCAACAGTGACAGTCACTTAAAGGGGCCAGAGAGCCTGCAGCTAGGCAGGTCAACCAGGTCAAACAGAGAAAGAAGCCCTGGCCTGACGAGCCCGGTGGGCAAGCAAGCAGGCCAGGCATTGGAGCACAGTCCTTGGGAATCACCAGGGTGTAACAGGGGGGACAGGTATGCACCACCCCTCAGTCAAGGGGCACTTGGCAGGTACCCAGAAGTAAGGAGGTCACAGAGAGCCAGAAGATCTCCTAAGTATTTAGAAGATTTTGTAACTCTACTGGCAAAACAGAGTTAACAAAGAACATTCCTGTACAGACAGGAGAGAGAACATTGAGACTGATAGAAGCAGAGGAAATACCTGGCATTAAGTAGTAGGGGCACTATGCTTGCACGAGGTTGTATGTTATTATTGCATGATCAAAGTCTTAGCCGGGGGGAAGGGGTGTTATGTCCTGAGCCTGTGGAAGCAGGCTCGGGGCATTGGAAACGGTTCTGGGCAGGTGCAAGCTGCCCAGGACCAGACAGGCTGTCGCCAGTACTTGTGTGCATGCGCGGGTGCTGGCACGCCAAAAGTTGCAGATTGACCCGGGAATGGCCTATATAAGAGGCCGGGAGTTTGGGGCATTGTCGGCATCTTGTAACCAGTATGCTGAACAGAAATAAAGAAGTTCCTGAGAACTACAACTGCTTCTCGTGTCATTGCCATTTCGCGAAGGACGCAACAAAGCAAAAGGTGCCAGCCCTGGATTTTTGCAAAGTCTTTAATTAGGGTTACTGTATCTTGGCAGCAAAAAACCAGAAAACCACTAGATGGCAGGTCAAAGAATCAAACATTCCCTTTGCCCATAATAGTTACCTGTTTTGTTTTGTTTTTTCATTTCAGATGGAGTAGCTCTACCTTCCTTTTCCTGCCATAATCTCAAACATGAGCATATGAAAAGAGAGCATGTTTGACATACACACATGTTCTTCATCTAATTCTATGTCTCCTTAATATTTGATTTCCCTTGGTCATAATTTTTGCCTGTAGAGAAATCCAAGATAAATACTTCTTTGTAAAAGGCATCCATTGCTTCATAGAGAAGCAATGTTCTCAGTGCCGTCACCTTTTAATTTGGAGATGGAAAATTTGCTGTTTGTGACATGGTTGCCTGGGCAACCAGGATGTGCTATTTCATCTTTTTGCCATGCCCCAGCCTTGGTGGCAAGCAAGTTTCTCATGGCAGGTTTGTGAACAGTGCACTGGAGTGTGGGTGTGGGTGAGCAATTAAAAATGTCTTCATCATAACATAAATATAAATTATATTCAGATCTAGAAAGATAAATATTAGTGAGAGTAGTGATCTTAGTATGTTTTTATTTATTTGTTGTGCTTTTTTTAGCCCTATTAAATGGGAATACTCTAAGTTTAAAAAGCAAAATGAAAGAAATAGAATCATGTATTTTTAAATTTTAGATTACATAAAAGCATGAATTGGACCTTCATGTGGACTTGAAACCCTCATAGACAAAAGCGAGTTCCTTTGTTGAAACAGGCAGAACCTAGTCTTATGGCACTTTAAAATCAACAAATGCACCACAAGTGTCCACAGAGGAAGTTAACAAAAGACTCATGAACACACCCATGGCCATACAATCAAAGTCTGCCCCCTTTTACATGCCTTGCAACAGACATAAAAAGGAGTGAGGCTTTGATCACACAGTCACAGGCACAATCTTGACGTTTTGACCATCACTTAGCATTTTTTGATCATACCCCTAAAATGCATTATAGCATCACTTTATCATAAATGGAATCAGAACAATAGATGATTGTATCATGTTTTCCAGTATTAGTTCCCAGAGGTTGTTTGCCTACCATTCATCAGTGAGATCATTGGCATTCTGATTGGATATTAGGGAAACTGGAATACAGTAACATGGATAAGCTAAGTGGAAAAAGACTGTTCAATTCAGCACAGACAGATTTAATCTTGAAAAATAGAAACCCTTCCATAAAGTAAAAGACTGAACAAACTTCAAAATATAAGGACTGGGAAACCTTAGTATATTACTTATATTTCATAGCAAGACTACCTACAAATATCTGAAAGATCAGTTAGGATAAGTTGAAGGCCCATTCAGGTTGAAAATCTCTTTGGCACAGATAGAATTGTATTAAAATACTGACAACTAGACATATTTAAGATAAAATCAACCAATTAACAACTAGGAAAGCAAGATTTTAAGATATTCTGGTAGGATAACTGGTAAATGTTGTAATATTACTTAATGGAAATAGAAATGAAAAATGCATGGGAAATTTGATCCTGAGAAGAGTTGGTATAAAAAATACTTTGGGAAAATCCAGAACAGAGAGCTGTGTAGAGGTTTGGGGAGTATATCATATGTTGCATAAATAAGCTAGATGTCACAGTATTAGGATGAAATGCTAATTAGATTGGCCCCTGGCCATTTAATTTTGCCAAATAAGATTCTTCCAGAGTGAAACAATTTGTTTCATTTAGTGATATATAATTCCAGCCTGCCTCTATAAGGAAAAATTTGAACATGGAAATATAGTTTCAACCATAAAATAGCAATTTAGATTTCAATGAAGCACAATTTGTATTCTTAAACTTTATTCCAGATATGATATATAATACTTCTACCCTGCCACAAATAAAATGACTCTCAGTGACTTACAGGCTATAAAAACCAGAATTAAAACATCCATGTTGAGCTTAAAGCCAGTCACTGACATTATAACAAAAATTAACCATATCTGCTTCTACATAAAAATAAGGACTCAAAAATGACAAGACACAAATAATAAATTAAAAAGCAGACAGTCAGATGCCCTCAGGTATGCATTTAAGTAAAGGTCCTTGAAATAAACACTGAAAGTTTTCTGAAAGTTTCTGGAAAAGCAATAAGAAAAAAGCTTGATCTATATCAGGAGACTATTCTGAAATACTGAAAAAACCTAATCACTTTGGAAATATCATTACAAAATTATTAATAAATTGTATTTGAATAAATAGATCCAGATATAAAAGACATTGATTTTTTTAAAGACACATTTCAATTTGTTCAACCTATCATTTAGTCATTTGAACCTTGCCAATCAAATATGAGCAACTAAATTAAATTAGAGAGTGAAAAATACCTATCTTTTTCTTAGAGAATTCCTGGTCATATTCCAAGAACTTTGGGGATTGAAGATATTAGGATCTCAAGTTTTTATGGATTATTTGGATTATCTACTGTAGAACCTTATTTTTTAAATCTTACTTTAGGTCTTCAGATAGAAACTATATTGGTTGACTGGCAAATTAGCCTACTGTTGTAAGTTGAGGACTGCCTGCATGCTGTGTTACTGAGTAGCCAGCTTCATTTCATGTCCACTGAAAATTTCCAAAACTAGACTTAGGTGTCCTATCTTGACCTCAACAGTTAGTGTGATAATGTCACATTCTAATCCATCAACATTCAGAGGCATATCAGAGTTACATCTGGGCCAGTATTAAGTCTAACGGAGATGGGAGAGCAGGTCTTCCATTCAAAAATCAGCTTAACTATAGACATGGCCAAGTCAGGCTTGTCCAGTAGCTTTCACCAACTTTGCACACATAGCCTTTTCTTTAATAGATGGATGGAATTTGGAGAAGTTGCCTAGATCAGCCTCAAATGTTGACCCTGAAAAGCAGAGGAAGTAATGACAACAATCCAGTTTCTGACTGAAGATTTCCAGACGCTATGGGCGAGAGTGACTTCTATTAGGAAAAAAAATAGCTGCGTAGGTTTGAAGTCCTTCCTGTAGTCATCTGATGATCCAGGATTGATTATTTAAGTTCCACTGTCATAGAATCCATCCAGTTGTCTATTGGACATGAAATGAAGCTGGCTACTCAGTAACACAGCATGCAGGCAGTCCTCAACTTACAACAGTTTATTTAGTGACTGTTCAAAGTTACAACATCATTGAAAAAAGTAACTTATGACCATTTTTCACAGTTACAACTTTTGCAGCATCCCCATGGTCACGTGATCAAAATTCACATGCTTGGCAACTGACTTATATTTATGACTTTGCAGTATCCTGGGATCACATGATCATCTTTTGCAACCTTCTGACAAGCAAAGTCAATAAGTAAACCAGACCCACTTAACAATCATGTTACTAAATTAACAACTCAATGATTCACTGAACAACTGTGGCAAGAAAGATCATAAAATTGGGCAAAACTCACTTAACAAATGTCTCACTTAGCAACAAACATTTTGGGCTCTATTGCAGTCGTACGTTGAGGACTACCTGTACTGCAGATAACTCAACCTGCTCTCCTCCAAATGTGTTGTAGCTGCAGGACTAGGAATTCTGTGGGGACTGCAGTTCAATATACCTGAAAAGCACAGTACTGACAAGGGCTAATGTACTGGATCATGATCAATGCTCCCCTTCTCCCCACAATCAGTGGTGGGATTCAGCCAGTTCGCACCACTTCGGCAGAACCAGTAGCTAATTTTTTGTTGCCCAGGCCCAGAATGGGCTTCTGGAAGCAGTATCCACAGAGAGAACCAGTTGTTCACATATTTGAAACCCACACTGCCCACAACCTAATGGCAAGTGTCCCCTCATTCAGCCTTTATGAGAAAATTAGAAATAAAGTCAATTATTCTACTGAAAAACACAAGCAGCCTGTTAACAGAGGAATAATATTACCATGATGTGTAAATCTACATTTCAAAATTCATTATTACTTTAATCAGACCTACTCAGGTTTATGACTCTAATGACTCTGGGTGACCTTTAAAAAAATGTCAGGTGTGTTTGCCAGATAGATTTTCAGTATTTGAAACATATGCAATTATCATAAAAGTTATGAAAATTTAGATATTTCTTTTCAGGTTCTGGTCTGAGAAGATTGCTCTTTGATTTCTTTTCTTCAATATGGAAACAATAGATCCTATTTACAGATTCCTCTCTTCCTCCAAACAGCTCTATAAACCTTTTTTAATAATATTTTTTTTAGTTTTGGTTGTCTAAAGATGTTGCCTACATAGAATTCGCAGAACAAGTAAATACAGTGGACAAATTGTTGCACTGGATCAGGCTCATTACTAGCCTAAACTAAGAATATACCTGAAACTATGATCAGCTGATCTTCTCTGAAAATGTAGTGCCCTTGATTCTGCACTATGAGTAGCTAGCAAGCTATTTCTGCAGCATAAAATGACAAATTGACTGTGCAGTATTTGCATTTCTTGTAACCCTGCCAGGAGTTTATTAATGAAGAGCTATCAATCTGTGCACGAGATTAAGCACCCTATACACAAACATAGCATTAAAAAAACAGACATCTCAGGCCTCCAAGTTGATGAGTCTATTTGATGACCTTAAAATTTAATTGCTTAATTATGGTGCACATAGAAATCTAGTTTCAGAGCTTATGCTCACTGCCAGTTGCTCTGTTTCCAGAATTGGACAGCAACCATTTTTGGAGGGCAGAATGGACAATGTTGTTCTGCATTCACCCTCTTGCCATCATAAATATAACTTTCCTGCTGCAATTTAAAGTACCCTGTTCCCCTTCTGTTCTTTTGAGGACTTCCTTTTGGCTGGGGTGTTATGTCCCGAGCCTTGCAAACGGCTCGGGCGTTTGCAGGCAGTCCCGGGCAGGTGCAAAGCTGCCCGGGACCAGACAGGCTGTCGCCAGCGCCGTGCGCATGCGCGGGTGCTGGCGCGGGAAAAGTAACCCATTTACCCGGGAGTTGCCTATATAAGAGGCTGCGAGGCGTTTGGGCGAGGCTGAAGCCATCTTCCTGTAGCTGAACGCTGAATAAATGAAACTGAGAACTCCAGCTGCTTCTCGTGTCTGTTTTCCCGCCACGGACTCAACACTGGCGACGAGGATGGGATGCCTTGCACTACCTGGAAAGGAAGAAGTGTAAGCTTACCCCAGGAGTCCTGAGCGGCGGAAGAGGAACGGCGTCGACTCGGCAGCTACCCGCCAATCCGGTGCGCATTCGGGGGTAGGCTGGCTGATAGACCCGTCTCCTGAAGATCCGAAGATGGCGAAAATCGGAAGGCTTTCGGAATTCGACGTCTCACATCCAGAGCGGTGGGAGTCCTACGTATCCAGAATGGAGAACTACTTCAAGGCAAACCAAGTGAGGGAAGATAGCTTGAAGGCGGCCACCCTGCTTTGCGTTTGCGGCCAAAACGCCTTCGAAATCGCAGAAAACCTTGCAGCACCTGTCCCAGTAGAGTCTGTAAGCTACGCAGACCTGAAGAAGCTGCTGAAGGAGCACTTCCACCCCAAGGTGTCCGTTATCTCATGGCACCACACCTTCGAACAAAGGGATCAACGGTCCGGTGAGTCAGCCAAGGAATACATCGCCGCGTTACGGAAGGCCGCCAAGCCCTGCGAGTTCAAGGACCTCGAGGAACGACTGAGGGACCGATTCGTGTGCAGGTTAAGGCATCGCGAGCTACAACAGAGACTTTTTGCAAAGGAAGAATTATCCTTCCAAGACGCCTTATGGGAAGTCACCGCAGAAGAAGCAGCAGGCGGCGCCGTCAAAAACATGCGGCCGATCAGAAACAGTGCAGAGGGTGTGTCCGTGCACCAGGAAGACGTCCGACGAAACTCCGAGGAGGATCCGGACGAGGAAGTCGACCGTCTACACCCCGCGAAGGAAGAGAACCAGAAGTGAAGCTCTTCGGCTCCGCTCAAGTGCATCGGCTGTGGAGGTCGCCACAGGAGAACCGACTGCAAGTTCCGCTCCGCTACCTGCCGGGCATGCGGTAAACAAGGGCACATTGCAGCTGTGTGCCTGGGCGGACGAAAGGCACAACCCCAAGAAGAACGCCTGAAGGGTACCAGATTCCCCAGCCAGAATAGGGTAGGTTTTTGCGCTTTGCGAAGAAGCATCTGTAGAACAGGCACACACAAGCCCATGAAGAAAAAGCTGTCACTCAACGTGAAGCTACAAGGGGTTCCATTATCTATGGAACTAGACACAGGGTCTGCCCTGTCCCTCATTTCATTGCATACATTTAGGAAGATTTGTTCCAGAAGTGGGTCTAAGGCCAAGTTAAGGCCTTCTGATATTGTATTAACAGATTTTCAGAACTCAAGAGTGTGTGTTAAGGGGGAGGCCACCCTTAACGTGCAATACAAGAATTTTGAAGGTCCACTAGACTTATTAGTAGTAGGGGGGTGAACGAACGAGTCTCATAGGACTCGATTGGTTTGAGGCCCTGGGGATACACGTCACAGGACTCAACAGCTTACAAACACTCGACCTACAGGAAGTCTGCAAAGAATTTGCAGATGTTTTCAGCCCCAGCTGGTGCACATTCAAAGGACCACCTGTGTCCTTAAAGCTAGACCCCACTGTCACTCCCATTAGGATTAAAGCAAGAAGGGGTCCCTTTTGCTTTAAAAAAGTAAGATTTGACACTGAACTAGACAAACTAATCCAACAGGAATCCTAGAACCTGTTGATTCCAGCCCGTGGGAGACCCCCATTGTCACGCCTCTAAAGGCAAATGGGGACATTCGCATGTGTGCTGATTACAAATGCACACTCAATAAGGCATTGCAGCAACATGCCTATCCTGTTCCTGTGGTCAGTCACATCCTGGCCTCTCTCAAGGGGGGGCGTGTTTTTGCAAAGCTTGACCTAGCTCAAGCATATCAACAGCTGCCTGTTGATGATGATGCTGCCATAGCTCAGACCATTGTGACCCACAGGGGAGCCTTTAAAGTAAAAAGGCTACAGTTTGGAGTGAATGTCGCTCCTGGGATTTTCCAAAGCGTTATGGAAAACACACTACGAGGTATACCAGGGGTCTGCCCCTACTTTGACGATGTCTTGATTGCAGGAGACTCCACACACATTCTAGCTGAAAGGCTTAGGGCTGTCCTGTTAAGATTCAGGAAATCAGGCCTCAAGCTCAGAAAAGACAAATGCAAGATTGGGGTGCCTTCTACTGAATTTCTGGGATTCAAAATTGATGCTGCTGGGATTCATCCTGCTGAATCCAAACTAACTGCTATTTTAGAAGCACCCAGGCCAAAGTCTAAGGCCGAACTTCAGGCCTTCCTAGGCCTCCTGAATTTCTACAATTCTTTTCTTCCACATAAAGCTAGTGTAGCTGAGCCTCTTCACAGGCTACTAGACAAACAGGCTGTGTGGCTGTGGTCACAAGCGCATGAGGCTTGCTTTAAAGAAGTCAAGGCCTTGCTCACTTCTAACAGTGTTCTTGCACATTTCAACGAGTCTCTCCCTGTGTGCATCGCTTGTGATGCGTCCCCCTACGGGGTTGGAGCTGTCCTGAGTCACCTCAGGTCTGATGGAACTCAGGTTCCTATTGCATACTACTCCAGAACACTGTCTTCTGCCGAGCGCAACTACGCTCAGATAGACAGGGAGGCTCTGGCTGTTGTTGCTGGAATTAAAAAATTCCACGATTTTCTATATGGCAGGCATTTCACGGTCTTCACTGACCATAAGCCTCTGCTGGGACTGTTTACCACACGTAAGCAGACTCCCCACATCATTTCCCCTAGAATGCTTAGGTGGTCTATTTTCTTGTCTGCATATGATTTTTCATTACTCCACAAGCCTGGGAAAGAAATGGGCCATGCTGATGGCCTCAGTAGGTTGCCTCTGCCAGTAGTAGAAGCTGACCCCGCGCCAGCTGTCAACATTCTATCAATCCAAGCCTTGCCCGAGCTCCCTCTTAGTGCCAGGGATGTTACCGCTGAAACAGGTACAGATCACACACTTTCACGTGTCCGCTCCTGGGTCCTGTCCGGGTGGCCTGAGCACTGCCCTAGTCCTGAGTTTCAGAGTTTCTGGTCCAAAAGGAACGAACTGTCCCTTTCTCAGGGTTGTCTGCTTTGGGGAAACAGAGTTGTCATTCCCACCTCAATGAGGACTAGGGTCTTAGAATCCCTCCACGAGGGTCATCCTGGCATTGTTCGTATGAAGGCTCTTGCACGAAGCCACTTGTGGTGGCCTGGTTTAGATAAAGATATTGAGGCTAAGGTGCACGCATGCCACCTGTGCCAACGATCTCGCCCAGAGATGCCCCAAGCTCCTGTGCATAGATGGGAGGAAACACAGTCCCCATGGTCTAGGGTGCACATTGACTACGCTGGGCCCTTTCAGGGCCAGTTCTTCTTGGTCCTTGTTGACAGCCATTCAAAATGGCTTGAGGTTGTGCCTGTCTCATCCACCACCACTGCAAAGACTATTCAGGTACTGAGGGGGATTTTTGCTGCACACGGGCTGCCAGATGTCATTGTGTCCGACAACGGCCCTCAATTCACCTCCTCCGAATTCCAAGCTTTCTTACAGGCAAACCTGATTCGTCATGCCACGTCTGCGCCTTTTCACCCGTCCACCAACGGTATGGCTGAACGCATGGTGCGCATCGCAAAGGACGCCTTGAAGAGACTCACCTACGGGGACTGGCATCACAGGTTGGCTGACTTTCTCCTTTCTTATCGCACCACACCGTCCACTTCTACAGGGAGAAGTCCAGCTGAACTTCGTTGGGGGCGCCAACTTACTACTAGACTTGACCGGTTGCATCCGGACAGACTGCCTTCATCTACCTCACATCCTAGGGCACCTAGACAACTACTTGTGGGTGCCCCGGTTTGGGCTCGCAATTACGGGCCTGGTCATACATGGGTCCCCGCTTCTGTGTCCAGGATCACAGGTCCTCTCTCCTACGAGGTTGCCCTGGACAACGTCGTGTCCTGCGTCGGCACATCGACCAACTTCGCTCTAGGCGAGACTTTTCTGCTGAGACTCCTGGGTCTTTTCCAGGGGGGGAGGGGGACCCTTTGGAGCAAAGGGAAGGGCAAGAGCTACTGCCCATCTCCACTGAGGGAGCCACAAACGGCTCGTCCCAAGGTTCTGCAATTGCTCCGAAAAGAAAGTCATGGAGCTTACCCACACAACAGGCACTCATGCCTACGCCAGCCAGGGAGTCACCCCGGGGGCATACTCACTTTCCACACACATCACACAGCACTCCAGCAACGGAGGATACCCGGGGGCATCCCAACAAATCCTTCCCCGCAAGAGAGCTGGCACACAATTCCCAAGGTTGGCCTGACCTTACCCCAAATCCTACAGGGGGTCAAACATACACAGAGTTAGTCGAGGAACCAAGTCCTGACTACAACAACCCTAGCACAAATCAGGGAACACCTGAGTTTTGGGAAAGTACAGAAACCCACACGAGCCCGAACACAGAATGGGGTTCAGGGAATGGACAGCCTCCTGACAGGTCTTGGACTGACCTAGGAGGTTCTACAGAGACGCCCAGCAGCGGCTATCACTTCAAGGGGCCTGAGGGTCTACAGCTAGGTAGGTCAACCAGGTCACAAAGTAACAGAAGCCCTGGCCTGACGAGCCCGGTGGGCAAGCAAGCAGGCCAGGCATCGGGGCACAGTCCTTGGAAGACACCAGGGCACAATAGAGAGAACAGGCTCACGCCTCCCTCCAGTCAGGGGAATTATGCCAGTAATCCAGAGCTAAGAAGGTCACAGAGAGCAAAGAAATCTCCCAAGTACCTAGAAGACTACATAACATTGCTGGCAAAGCAAAAGCCAGTAAACAGTGGGAACATTGGGGAGCAAAATGTCATATAAAATAAATGTTGTATGTTGGTAGTAGTTTTAGCCCGGGGGAAAGGGGTGTTATGTCCCGAGCCTTTGCAAACGGCTCGGGCGTTTGCAGGCAGTCCCGGGCAGGTGCAAAGCTGCCCGGGACCAGACAGGCTGTCGCCAGCGCCGTGCGCATGCGCGGGTGCTGGCGCGGGAAAAGTAACCCATTTACCCGGGAGTTGCCTATATAAGAGGCTGCGAGGCGTTTGGGCGAGGCTGAAGCCATCTTCCTGTAAGCTGAACACTGAATAAATGAAACTGAGAACTCCAGCTGCTTCTCGTGTCTGTTTTCCTGCCACGGACTCAACATGGGGTGTGCTTCATTTCATTAGAAGTTAAGCCTAACAGTTCATTGGTTACTTTAAAGAAGCAGGCAAGTCTCCATCACCAAGTCAATAGTTACCATGGCCACTAATGTCTTCTAGAGCTATCTTTATCAGAACTGCTACAATAGCACAATATTTATCACACTTGCCTTAAAGGTGAAAAATTGCTGGTTTGAAATCTGACAGAATTTATAAAAAAATATCTCCATGAGATAATCTCCATGACTTTTCTCAGGTGTACATTTTCCTAAGTCCTGTGTTGCACTATTTCATCACTTTTCTAGTCACTTGAGATAGAAGTGTTTCATCTCCAGCTATCATCTACATCAAGTGGGTGAAAGAAAAATAATGAAATGGTGTACCACAGGACATTTTAAAGTCCAGAGAAAAGTAGGTAGCTCAGGGAAATAAAAGTGTATTTTAAAAAAATATGACAGGGTCTTAACCAGCAACCTTATATTTGAAGACTATGGTAGCATTACTGTACTAATAAAGGTAGCTCTAGTAAATACTATAGACCAGGAGGGATACCCAAACTTGGTAACTTTAACCTGGCTGGCTGGGGGATTCTGGGATTTGAAGTCCACACATCTTAAAGTTGCAAGGTTTGGGACTGCTATAGACCAATAGGGCAGTGAGAAAAGAATTTTTATTTTAAAATTGGCCATAATGAATACATGTTACACACACACACACACACACACACACACACACACACACACACACATGCACATGGATGGAACATTCATATGTGTGTCCAATAAGTTCCATCCATGGAAAAGATATTAATTGGCAATTGCTTCCCTAGAAAGAAAAGGGAGGAGAATCCAGCAACTAAGGAATTGACCATGAGGTAACCTGCTGTCTGGACCGAATACCTTGCAAGCCATCTGGTAACCACAATGTCTCAGTCTGACAGTATTTTATTTTGCTGACTCAATCAGGTCAGCCTAAGAACAAAACTGGAGGAGCTTGAGAATAAAGTGTGGATGTACCTTCAGATACTCCTAAGAAAACCTGAACACAATTTCTCTTGTTTGCAGTAATTCACTGGGCCTATGAACCCATTTTGGCTCCAAATACTGTATTAGAAACGCTCTTCACTGCCCCCCTGACATCCGCTCAGAGTCTTTTCCTCTTTGTAGCTCACCTTTTGTGGGACAGAGCCTGGGAATGACAGTCTCGGGCTGGTTCAAAAGCAGAGTTGTTTTGTTGAAGCCAATACTTTACAGGTAGTCCTCGACTTACAACAGTTCATTTAGTGACTGTTCAAAGTTACAACAGCACTGAAAAAAGTGACTTATGACCATTTTTCACACTTACAATCTTTGTAGCATCTCCATGATCACATGCTCAAAATTCAAATGCTTGACAACTTGTTCATACTTATGACCGTTGCTGTGTCCCAAGGTCATGTGACCAATTTTTGCAATCTTTTGACAAGCAAATCAATGGGGAAGCCAGATTCACTTAACAACTGTGTTACTAACTTAGCAACTGCAGTGATTCACTTAACAACTGTGGCAAGAAAGGTCGTAAAATGGGGCAAAATTAATTTAATAAATGTCTCACTTAACAATAGAAATGTTGGGTTCAATTGTGGTTATAAGTTAAGGACCACCTGTAAGTTTCCTCTTTTAGTAATTTCTTTTTTTACAATACTAATTTCCTTTTGGTAAAGTCCTCAGTTAATTATTATTTCATTTATATCCCATCTTTATTATTTTTTAAAAAAACTCCTAGAGCATACCATCTGCTCCTTCTTTCTCCCATTTTCCCCATAACAACAACCCTGTGAGGTGAGTTGGGCTGTGAGAAAGGCCACCCAGCTGGCTTTCATGGCTAAGGTTGGACTTGAACTCATGGTTTTCTGGTTTCTAGCCTGGTGCCTTAACCACTACACCAATAAATATTACATAAACCAAATGCCACAGTGCAGAAAAGTTATTAAATATATATTTTTGGCTTATTATTATTTGTTAATAAGAATAAGAGTTAACTTTTATTTAGTCCCAGGTCAGATTCACTCTCAAATATTGTCTTCTATTATATTGGGTAGTGGTCTTTTTCAGTGATAGAGTTGTCATTGGTTTAAGTTTTAGTTGAAGAATTTGGAGCTCTCCAGGTACTGCCAGCCTCCGTCAACATGTTTGGTGGTGAAGAGTGCTGCAAATTGAGGTTCAGAAAATCTGGATTGCCACATCTGAGTCATCACAGCTCTATGCAACCACTGTGTCATGTGGCAAAACTATTTTGAAATACAGCAAACACCAAAACATTCTCAATCCACTTTAATTAAGTTGGCTTGGTGATTTTAGAAAACAAATAGCACAGACATTGAGTAGACTTTCTGCAGTGATTACATCTTTTTCTTCATAAAAGATTTCATAGAGAAAAGAATAGAGGGAAAAGAGTAAAGAGAAATGCAGGATATTTCTAAATAAGAAAATATGATACCTGGCTTCTAGTGAAATTCAGTGATTCAACCAAGGTTATATACTGTTTTGCCTGCTATATATTCAGCGGTGGGATTCAAATAATTTATCAACCGGTTCTCCACAGGGGGGAGGCAGGAGGGGGGCAGGGGGCACTGCCACGAGGCAGGTGGGGAAGCTGCCACATTCACCCCGTAATTGCTTACTGTGCCGAAGGGCCCTCATAGCCAGGCCTACCATGCCCCAACACCCATCACGTCTCGCCTGTTCGGTAGTGAGTTCTCTCATTCCCATTGCTGCTTTTTCAATTCCAGAATTTTGTCTGGAGCCTGTGCAGAGGGTCTTTGGAAACAAAGTCCCGCAGCGATCAGGTGGGATAGGAACCATTCCCTTTGCTTTTGGACCGGCTCTGAAATGGGCTGGAAGGAGTGGCCCGAGGACTCCAATCTAGTTTTGCAGCAAGTAAGGGGGATGGAGACATGTGAATGCACACTAGTCTGGCATCTCAAAAAAACTGGGGCTTTTCCCCCCATGCTGGATTTTTGCTGCCATATTGTTTAACTTTCTTTAAAGTTTACCTGATGCAGAACAGGCAAACTTTCTTCCTCCCTCCAGCTTCAGTTGGTGCTTTGGAGAACCTTCTCCATCACCCAGAGGAGCGTGAGAGCGGCAAGACCCAAACCGCTGAAGGGAGGAGCCGAGAGAAAAAAACCTTAGCATTGGATTGAAAAAACCTTGGAAAAACTGGAGACGGGAAGGCCAGGAGTGGAGACTCAGATTTATCATAACCGGTTTACTGAACTCAACAAAAAATTAGGTATTGGTTCTACTGAACTGGTGTGAACCAACTGAATCCCACCATTATAATATTCAACAAATATCCTATAGATTTATTCTGTGATAGCTTATTATATGCATTTTTTATTATAATGTACAGACCCAGGGTGGTAAGGGGTAAAAAAAATTCTGCAAATAAACCACTAACTGTTTTAAAATTTGTTTTTGTTTTTTAAAATGGCAGTAATTTCATCTGGTCCACACATAAGCATTTGACTTTATGTGGATATAGACAGCCAATGTATCTCTTCCACTCTCCTATGCAAAGATTCAACTTTATTAGGGAGGTGAATGGTGAAGAATGACTCAAATTTAATGAAAATCGTAACAACATAACCTCTGAAGCTAAAACAGGGACAGAAGACAAAAATCTGGGTCTGGCTCCCCAAACCAAAGCACATAAATTTTATGTACATTCTGGACAAAGCAGTGACAGACTCTTATGCCTGAAAAGTATAACCTGGCATTTGGGAATGGACAGCCACAGAAAGCTATCAACATCTGTTATTAGAGTTTTCAGGCAGACCTCTGACCATACCTGCTGAAAAATAACAATACATTTTGTTGTCCTTTTAATCTGGGAAATGGATGAGATGTATACTACAAAAACTAAAATAAGAATATCACATTAAAAAAAACCCTCTGAAAGTCCTTCCCCTACCCCTAAACCTATCAACACATTGTTGGCCACAAAATAAAATAAAATAAAAGATGTCCAGCTTTAAATGTCTAAAAGGTTGTGTAAACAGGACAGCCTCTTTATCTGTGGACCTTGTTTGTAGAAGAATAGAAGAAAATGGAAATATCAAAAGACAACTGAGACTAGAAGTTTAGAGAAAGAGATAAATCTGTTATGCAGGAGGAAGTATAGAAGCTTTGAAGTAAGTTAGAAAAATAAATAACAGGTTGTTATTACAAAAGAGAATAAAAAGGAAAAAAATATGGGTGGAACTGTATATAAATTCAACAAGAGAGGTGAATGAAAGAACGCTTGGAGACAATCATGGTCTATGTAAATGTAAATATATGGAAATATAAATGGAAAAGGAAAGAAGAAAAAATACTTTGTGAGGTAATGTATATTTAAATGTATGGCCTTATTTACACAATGGATTGAAGACCTGATTATGCTTGCTACTTATGAGTAGATTGCCTATAGACATGGACTTTCTATGGGTAAATATAATGAAAATGGAACTTGTATGTTTTAGATTTTTCTCCCATGTTTATTATTTATAAATAACTCAAGGCTGCAAACATAGCTAACACTCCTAAAATATTATAGTTGTATACAAATATTAGAAATATACAAAGATTTGTAACTGTTTACCATTATAACATCATACTATATTCTAAGAGCCGTGGTGGCACATTGGTTAGAATGCTGTATTGCAGGCTAATTCTGGCAACTCTCAGCATTCGATTCTCACTAGCTCAAGGCTGCCTCAGCCTTCCACCCTTCTGAGGTCAGTAAAATGAGGACCCAGATTGTTGGGGGCAATATGCTGACGCTGTAAACTGCTTAGAGAGAACTGTAAAGCACTATGAAGTCGTATATGAGTCTAAGTGCTATTGCTATATATATTTGTCTGTTGTATTGTTTCCACTTATTTTTAAGGCCCTTTTTTGATAATAGTATATATTTTTGTTCCTTTTGTTTTTTTCTTTTTTGTTATTATTTTAAAAGCAATACAGAATTATATATTATCCAAAAATAGTACTGTGTGAGGTCTGTTGGAAATATAAAACATCTACTCAGAACCCCTGATTCTAAATTTCTGCCAATACTGCCCGGGTTATTCTGCCTCCAAATTGACTGTTTATGTGTGTTCAAGTTGGTGTTGACTCTTAGCAACCACATTTTCTCTAGGATGATCTTTTCCCAACATGGTCCATCATGGTCCATCTTCCAACAGGGCATCCAACATCATTGTCCATTCATCTTGTTCTTGATCTTCTCTTTCCCTCCACTTTTTTTCCCAACATTATAGATTTCTTCAGAGATTTGTCATAATGTGTCCAAAGTATGACACTTTGAACCTGTATCATGAGTGGGAACTCTAATTTGATTTGTTCTTGGTTCTTCTTGGTTATCCAGGATATTCTCAGAAATCTTCTCCAATACCAAAGTCAAAAAGTATCAATACTCTCTTTTTGTGTTTCTCCAAATTCCAGCTCTTGCTTCCCTAGATCAGTGCATTTCAACCTTTTCACTGACTGTACCACTTTTAGGATACAGCAATATTCGAGTACCACCAGTCACCTAGCAAGGTGTCAAAAACTTGATGTCCAAAAAAAGGGAAAAAAGTGATAAAGTACAGGTAGTCCTCGACTTGCAACAGTTCACTTGGTGACAGTTCGAAGTTAATACAGCACTGAAAAAAGTGACATGACCATTTTTCACACTTATGACCATTGCAGCATCCCCAGGGTCACGTGATTTACATTTGGATGCCTGGCAACTGATTCATATTTATGACGGTCACAGTGTTCTAGGGTCATGTGATCCTCTTTTGCAACCTTCTGAGAAGCAAAGTCAATGGGAAAACCAGATTCATTTAACAATTGTGTTACTAATTTTACCAACTGCAGTGATTCACTTAACAAATGTGGCAAGAAAAGTCATAAAATGAGACAAAATTCAGTTAACAAATTTCTCACTTAGCATCATAAATTTTGGGCTTAATCTGATTGTAGATTAAGGACTATCTGTACACCCACTTACCACACTTTTAATGGGAAACTTGTGCTTGTTTCTCTGACATTAATCTTTGCACTGTTCTATCCTCTTCTCTCCGGGTTGACTCAAAGAAGTCTCTCCTCTTCTTTGTCTCTTTTTCCCCTTCTCTTTCCCAGTTGTCTATTTTTCTCTCCCTTTCCCTCCAAAATCTCCTTTTATATTGTCTCCTCTCTCCCCCCCTCCTCCTTTTCTCTTTGGTGTAGCTGCAGCTGACTCCTTTCCCCAAGGCTGTGAGCTGTTTCCAGAAGCGCGAATCAGCTGGAGCCACACACCAATCAGCTGGAGCTGCGCACCAATCCTGGGCATTCAGCAGAGCCCCGGCAACACCACAGCTCCAGCTGACTCTCCCACAGGCCTGTGTGGCAGTACTGCCACTTCAGCTCATCCCCCCACTACACTTTTACACTTTTTTTTACAGTGCTCTTCAACCTGTTGTACACGTACCACCTGCTACGTGCCGAAGTAACACCAGTGGTATGCGTAATACGGGTTGGAAAGCACTGCCCTAGAGCATCACAGACAATAGAATTACTTGCACAACTCTGATCTGTGTGCAAATGGATGAGAATTATACTACAAAATCTAAAATAAGAATATCAAGATTTTTTTTAAAAAAAGAACCCTCTGAAAGTCACCCCCAAACCAAGTCCATCCCCCACTCCTAAACCTATTAACACATTGCTTCCCCCCCCAAAGATCTCTCCCTCCCCCCCTCTCTCTCTGTGTGTGTGTGTGTGAGAGAGAGAGAGAGAGAGAACATCTGAATATCTTTTCCAAGGCCACCATTGCTGTTCTGTTAATTGCTTTACTGTTAATAGTTGAATACATAAGGCAGAGGCTATCTACCTCAAGAACTAAATATAATCTGAGAAATATGAACTATGGGATTCTCTGTGATAAGGAAAGTATCATGATAAAGAACAGAGCAATTCCCAAAAAAGCATTAAATATTTTTGTCAACCCTTTTCCCTATCTGCAAAACTTGATAAACCTCAATAATTTAAGATGACTCTTTGAAGTAGAAAATTTGAGTAACCTTTGCCTAGCAAAAATAGTTGGAACAAAGGGAAAGGGAAAGATTTTCAAACTACTCCAATTAAGTCCAGTTTAGTGAATTTTAAGCAGAAATAGAAACAACACAGATATTGAGTTGACTTTCTGCAGTGATTACATCTTTTTCTTCATAATAGATTTCATAGAAAAAAGAGATGATAGAAGTAGAAGGAAAATACAGGAAGTTTCTAAATAAAAAATTATGATACCTGACCTCTATGAAATTCTGTGATCAGGTAGGGTTCATACTAAATCCTTGCCTAGAGACATCTTCAGTTCGCAGTGATGGTGAACCTTTTAGAGACTGAGTGCCCAAACTGCAACCCCAAACCCACTTATTTATCACCAGATGCCAGATGGGCATGGCCCACTGGGTGGGCGTGCTGTGGTGGTCATGGCAGACTGGGTGGGTGTGGCCAAGATGGGTGTAGTCACCTCGATGTTGCTCATGGGGAGGGATGCTTGTGGGGGCCGAGCAGGGTTTGGGGAGATCCAGAGGGTCTCTGGCAGGTGGGGCAGTGGGCAGGAGGCTCATCCTGCAAGGTAAGGCAAGGCAAAGCAAGGCAGGGCTGGGGTGCCATTGTTGCAGGGCGAGGCAAGGGCTGGGGCGGCTGCTGCCTGACACCATTGGCCCCCGCACACAGAGGCCAGCGAGCACATGGGGGCCAACAATGTCTGTCAGCAGCCACAGCCTGCTGGCCCCTCAACCGGCGCACTCTGGGGCTCCGCAGCCCGCCACCAGAAGTTCAGGAAAAGCCACCTTTGAGCTGGACAGATGGCCAACAGCTGAGGAGGCGATGCAGTGGGTCGTGCCCAGGAAAACAAGAGCATGCGAGGCCAGGAGGGATAGGATGGGGGGGAGGGAAACCAGCCGTGCTGGGATGCATCCAGCCTCGTGGGACCTTGGCGAATTAGCGGGCAGCTGGTTGAAGAGGGACAGTTGCCATCTCTGGGGCATGGCGTGCATGCCCACAGAGAAGGCTCTGAGTGCCACCTCTGGCACGTGTGCCATAGGTTCACCACCACTGGTCTAGGGGTTGCCAATGTTCCATGCAGAATAGTTTAAAGATAAAGTAACTGAAGGTACTAAGCTGTTTTGGGTGTGCATGTAGTAGTCTTTTTCTTATGCTAAAAAAAAAAGGAAGTGGTACATTTCTGCCCCTCCCAGGCAGAATATAAAAATCAGGAACATGCAAGTGACTGAAAGTTTAGACTCCTAGATTTGGTCTCCCACTTGATGGCATCAAAGAGTCAGAATCTTTTGTAACTTTCTGCTAACATCTAGTGGTCATCCAGCTTTTCATAGCCCTAGCCTTGAGGGATGCATTTTCACCCGTTTTCCTAATCATAAGAAGGGGACGAGCAAAAGGAAGATTTTAGATAAAGTGCTTTAAAAAAAGAATGAAATGCTATTTCCTGCTCAAGCTTGTTTGTTTAGGAAGAAAAGGCTTATCTCAGGAGTTATTAAAACTATTGCTCACCCTGAAGTAGCACTATAAAAGCATAGTGCAAATTGGCTCTAGCAAGTTGTCATTCCAAGACTGACACTGGGAGCTTGCTATAAAAATATGCTATCAAAGATAATCTATGCCACCTACTGCATGCAGGGCCACATAGGAAATCCTTTTCAAGTCATTCCTAGTCTATGAAAATAGCAAATACTTCCAAACCACAGAGTCAATATTTCTTTATAAAATTTGCAGAACTGTATTGCAGGCCCTGATCTAACTGTATTCACAATGACAAACTAGGTTAAAAATAAATAAATATGTTGATCTCTTTCTATTCTATCTTTCTGCAGCTGTGGTAACAAAAAAAAGTCTGCATAATGGACATGGCAGTGCCTGGAGACAGCAGAATAGACGAGAAAGAACTGAAGAAGATAGCAAAATACAAAGACCTACAAACAGAAATAGAATGACTATGGCAAAGGCAAACAAGGGTAGTACCAATAATAATGGGTCCATTAGGTGCAATCCCAAAACAACTTGGGCACCACTTGAACACCATTGGCATTGACAAATTCACCATTAGTCAATTGCAAAAGGCAGTCTTACTAGGAACTGCTTCCATCCTTCGACAATATCTGTAATATCACCAATTCAAACATCCACATCTGCCTATCCCAGGTCCTTCTTAAGCTCTGCAGGGTGGAAGTTATGTCCAAATTTTATTTTAAAGAAAAGGGTATCTGTTATGTCCTGGGCTGCTGAGTGACTCAGCAGGTGCAGGAAGCTGCAGAGAGCCCCGGACAGACCACGTGGTTGCCCAGGACCAGACAGACTGTCTCCAGCCTATTGCGTACGTGCAAGGTGGGAGAATCCGTTGCATTGATTGACTGACACTGTCCCTGCAAAGGGGTATATAAAGGGATCCACGCCATTTTGTTTTGGTTCTGTTGGATTTTCAATAAAGAAGTAAATGTTGTTCATCTGCCTCAACTCAATACCCTACCAATGCACAGAACAGAACATTGGCAATGAAGGTGGGATTGTGCTGAAAGAAAACAACAAAAGAAGATAGGCTGACTCACCACAGAAGGCCTGAAGCGCTGGGAAGTTTGGCGTTCCGAAGAGCATGACTGCCTGCCAGTATGAAAACGCTGGAGGAGAGCTTGGCAAGATTCGTCCAGGAACCCCTTCTCAAGCGAAGCAGCACGAGGCGTTGATGAGGCCGCCGAGAAGCAATGATGTCCAAGCTAGGCCGTCTGTCAGAATTCGACACAGCACATCCTGAGCGTTGGAGTTTGTATGTGGCCCAGGTAGAGAACTATTTTCGGGTAAACCAAGTTTGGGAGGACAGTCTCAAAGCCACAACGTTACTGTGTGTCTGTGGGCAAGAGACATTTGATATTGCTGAAAATCTGGTCGCCCCAGCACCACTTGAATCCGTCGCTTATTCTGAGCTGAAGAAAATGCTACGTGAACATTTCAAACCGAAGCTTTCGGTAATTGCATGGCATCACGCATTCGAGCAGAGGTACCAGCATCCTGGAGAGTCTGCTACGGACTTTATTGCTGCGTTGCGACAAGCAGTGAAGCCATGCGAATTTAAGGACCTGGAAGAAAGACTTCATGATCATCTAGTTTGTGGGTTGAGAAGTCGTGAGCTACAGCAAAAGATATTTGCAAGAGAAGATGTTTCCTTCCAGGATGCCCTGAGGAAAATTTCAGCTGACAAAGCAGTGGGCAGAACTGTGAAGGCCTTGCGGCTCGCCAAGAACCTTCCAACTTTGAGCGCAGTCCATCAAGAGGTCACTCAAAAAGTATCCGAACAGGATTCAGAGATGGAGGTTGACCGATTGCAGCAGCCAGCAGAGAAAAGGCCTCAAGAGCGAAAGGACAAGGCAACTCTATTCCCTCGGTGTTTCGGATGTGGAGGATGCCACAAGCACTCCGATTGCCATTTCCGCTCTGCCATTTGCTGGGCATGTGGCAGGCAAGGCCACATAGCCGCCATCTGTTTGGGTTGCCAGAAAGACTGGTTTTTGGAAGAATTGCCTCAGAAAGGTATCAGGTCCCCAGCCAGAACAGGGTGGGGTATTGCATGTCCCGTAGGAACATCTTGAAAACAGGGGCCCACAAGCCACTTAAAAAGAAGCTACAAATTGATGTCAAATTGCAGGGGGTCCCGTTAACGATGGAGCTGCACATGGGTTCCACTCTGTTAATCATAGCCCAGAATACCTTGAAACAAATTTGTTATAGAAGCGGACAGCAAATTAAACTCAGGCTGTTGAATCTAGTTCTTACCGATTTTCAGAATTCCCGAGTCAGCTTGAAGTGGGAGGCCACGCTCAGAGTGCAGCGTAGGAATTTTGAAGGGTTTTTGGATGTTGTTGTGGTTGAGGGTGACCGCTCGAGCCTAATCGGATTTGATTGGTTCGAGGCACTTGGGATTCAAGTGACTGGGCTGCACAGCTTGCAAACAGCCGGCCTTGCAGAAGTTTACAAAGAGTTTGCTGATGTATTTAGCCCAGAACTAGGGTTGTACAAGGGGCCTCCAATTTCCTTGCGGTTAGACCCATCCATCGCACCGATTAGGATTAAGCCTTGTTGGGTGCCCTTTGCACTCAAGCAAAAGATTAATGCAGAGCTGGACAAGTTGCTCCAGCAAGGTATCTTGGAACCTGTGGATAGTAGTCCATGGAAACACCCATAGTTACTCCACTGAAAGCCAATGGTGAAGTCCGCATTTGTGCTGACTATAAATGCATGTTAAATAAAGCTTTACAGCAGCACTCTTATCCGGTGCCTGTGGTGAGCCACATTTTGGCCTCACTCAAAGGAGGCTGAGTTTTCGCCAACTTGATTTGGCTCAGGCCTATCAACAGCTACCAGTGAATGAAGCAACGGCTGAGGCCCAGACAATCGTAATGCACCGGGGAGCTTTCAAAGTAAGAAGACTGCAGTTTGGGGTTAATGTAGCCCCTGGCATCTTCCAAAGTGTGATGGAGCGAACACTCCGCAATATTCTGGGGGTTTGCCCTTATTTCAATGATGTCCTCATCATAGGGGAATCACCAGAAAACTTGACTGAGAGGCTTCGGTCTGTTTTGCTGCGTTTCCGCAAAGCAGGGCTGAAGCTGAAAAAAGATAAATGCAAAATTGGAATAACTTCCACTGAATTTCTGGGGTTTCACATAGATGCAGAAGGCATCCATCCTGCTGAATCTAAGCTCAAAGCAATTCAGCAGGCCCCAAGCCCCAAGTCGAAGAGCGAGCTTCAAGCCTTCCTTGGGCTTCTAAATTTCTATCATTCCTTTCTTCCTAACAAGGCTGCAGTGGCAGAGCCATTACACCAGCTCTTGGTCAATCAGGCTCCATGTTTTGCAGAGGTCAAGGCATTGCAGTCTTTAAATGCTGTTCTTGTGCATTTCAATGAGCAGCTGCTAGTGTGTATAGCCTGTGATGCATCCCCTTATGGGGGGGGGATGTCTTAAGTCACCTCAAGGCTGATGGGACATAAGTCCCTGTAACCTACTATTCTAGGACTCTATCATCTGCTGAGCATAATTATGCACAGATAGATAGAGAAGCCTTGGCCATAGTGGCTGGCATAAAAAAGTTCCATGACTTTTTATATGGTCACCATTTCACAGTCTTTACAGACCATAAGCCACTGCTAGGGTTGTTTACAACCAACAAGCAAACCCCACACATAATTTCTCCAAGAATATTAAGATGGTCAATTTTCCTTTCTGCATATGACTACTCACTGGTTCACAAACCAGGTAAAGAAATGGGCCATGCAGATGGCCTTAGCAGGTTACCTTTAAAGCTTAATGAACCAGATCCTGCTCCAGCTACCCATATACTAACTATTCAGAATTTGCCTGAGTCCCCCCTCAATGCAAGGGATGTGGCTGCAGAAACAGCCAATGATCACATGTTAACACGCATGTTGACATAGGTACTGTCAGGATGGCCGGACACATGTCCTGGCACAGAGTTCCAGAGTTTCTGGAAGAGGAAGCATGAGCTATCCACCTTTAAGGATTGTGTCCTATGGGGAAGCAGGCAGTGATCCCAACCTCATTGAGGACTAGAGTCTTGCAGTCTCTGCATGAGGGATATCCGGGAATAGTCCGGATGAAGGCGCTTGCGCGTAGCCATCTTTGGTGGCCTGGGTTCGATAAGGAGATCAAGACCCAGGTCCGTGGGTGCCATGTTTGCTGATAGTCTAGGCCTGAAATGCCTCAGGCTCCTGTACATAGGTGGGAGGAGACACCTGCCCCCTGGTCGAGGGTTCATATCGACTACGCTGGCCCCTTTCGGGGCAATTCTTCCTGATCATTGTGGGCAGCCATTCCAAGTGGCTGGAGATCACTCCAGTCTCCACCACAACTGCTGACAGGACCATCCAGGTGTTGAGAGGGATCTTCACCTACCATGGGCTCCCAGATGTCCTTGTCTCTGACAACGGACCTCAATTCACTTCTTCTGCGTTTCAAGCTTTTCTACAGGCCAACATGATCTGCCATGCTATTTCGGCATCCTTTCATCCAGCTTCCAACGGCCAAGCTGAGCGCATGGTGTGCACAACCAGGGATGCCTTGAAGAGGCTCATGCATGGAAGCTGGCATCACGTTAGCTGACTTTCTTCTTTGCCACCGCACCATACCTTGTACAGCTACTGGAAAGAGCCCAGCCAAACTCCGCTGGGGTCGCTGTCTCATTACTAAACTAGACAGGTTGCACCCAGACCAGGTGGCTTCACAGGTGTCACAGCCGCGGGCACCTCGGAGACTACAGGTGGGTGATCCTGTTTGGACAAGGAACTATGGACCTGGACATCTCTGGGTGACAACAGTGGTCTGCAAAGTCACTGGGCTGCTGTCTTACAAAGTGGCCTTGGAAGATGGTCGTGTCTTACGTCGGCACATTGACCAACTGCACTGGAGGCTTCCCAGTCACCCTTCCGCTCCTGACTCTGCTCTCGGGGGGGGGGAGGACCACGATCACTATCGTGGATCTCAGTCTCTCTGTGAAAGTGGAATTGCACATGTACCAGAAGGGGGTTGTGCCAACGAGGCAGCTCCTGACTCTGGCACTGGGTCCATGCAATACTACACACAACTGGCTGTTCAGGCCACTCTGTCTGCTGATCTTGGGCTCACAGGACAGTGTTCCCAAGAGGAGTCCATTGTGGACTTGGGGAATTCCATCCCACCAAGAAACTCTGGTCTGGGTTTACTGGATCCGGCCAGTCAACATGATGGAGGGTTGCCTGAATCTAGGGGGCATCAAAGTCCTGGTCTGCCGAGCCTGGCAGGAGAGCTTGCAGGCCAGGCAATCACAACCGCTCCAAGAAGATCAGAGCGGGCCAGAAGTCCACCCAAGCATTTACAGACTATGTAAGATTCCTGTCAATAGGTGGGCAAGCTTAAGGGTACTCAGAAATCAGAACACGCTCAAAAAAACAAGTGTTAGATTTATAGTAGTGCAAAAAAAAATAGTAAGTGTTCACTTGTTTTGAACCAAGAGGGGAGGATGTTATGTTCTGGGCCTGCTGAGTGACTCAGCAGGTACAGGAAGCTGCAGAGAGCCCTGGGCAGACCACATGGTTGCCCGGGACCAGACAGGCTGTCTCCAGCCTATTGCGCACGTGCAAGGTGGGAGAATCCATTGTATTGATTGGCTGACGTGCAAGGTGGGAGAATCCATTGTATTGATTGTCCTTGCAAAGGGGTATATAAAGGGATCCACGCCATTTTGTTTTGGTTCTGTTGGATTTTCAATAAAGAAGTATCTGTTGTTCATCTGTCTCATCGCAATGCTTTACCAACGCATAGAACAGAGCAGTATCTATTTAGTTCTAGTAGAATTTAAAACAATGCATTTATTTTACAAACAGAGGATGGTGTTTTGATAATAGGAAGATATAGCGAAAACCTTTCATTTATAAAAGATATCTAAACATAGAGCACAAAAGCATTCAGACTATTTCCTCTAAGAATAGTAATGGATATTTAGATTAATCTTCATTTTCACTGAGAATCACCTGTTTTAGCCAGCAACCCTGAATGCAGAGTTTAGACTGCCAGGCAGCTGTTCTTCTAGCAGTAGGAAAAAGCACAATTATAGGTAACCCAGATATCTCTATTTCTCAACATGAAATGCTGCTATTATTCCATTTCCTTTGTCTACTCACCCAAACTCAAAAGGAAATCTGGGAATAATGACAGACCATCATTGTTGAGAGGTCTAATATTAATTCAGCAAAGTCAGCTTCATGGGTAATATAGTTAAGTAGTGAATACAATACTAGAAATAATCTAAATGACTGAATAGCGACTAGGTAGTCTGGAGAATTCAACTGAATTCAATATGCCAAGTTGGAGAAGTTAGGTTTTAAATATTACATAATCAGATTCCCAGGCTCCCATTTCTCAGTAGCTTGCAAGATTTGAGGCATTGAGCTCCATATTCATATCTATTGGGAATACTTCACCTGTGTAAGGACTGAGTGAGAGTAACTGAATACTTTCCGGTTGTCACTGGAAAAATCAGAAATAGAACAGACTGGTCATTTTCAGTCATCACCTTTTTATTTTGAAAAGACTGCAATAGCAAGTCAAGATGATTCAAGTAGTCGTTTGCATTGCTTTTTCAACATATGATACTAATATCTGTCAATACTGGGGAACATACTTTGCCAAGCAATGATCTGATATGAGAATTTGTTCTTCAGATCATAAGGTAGAGAATACCTTGAGCCTTACCCTAGATGATTGCAGGCTTATCCACACAGCTACAGTAAAATATTTTCATATTTTGGGACAAAACTTGCTGCCCCCATAGTTTACCTTTTACCTCACTTCAGCAATGAGAGTAGTGCTGCTGCTGCCTCTAATAACAATCTGGGGTAGTTCTAGAGCAGTAATTTTTGGATTCCCACCTGATGGTACAAGGTAAGCAGCATCTGGAGTGGAATACTCCCACTCCTCCTCTAGTCAACTCTAAACTGGGAGACCTTGCTGCTTTGAACACCATTTGTTTTCTTTTAGGCGGTAAAAGTCATATAGTGGCTTGTTAAGATAGAATTTGAAAAGAGATTTGAAGTCGTGCCACAGGGAAGAGCAAATGTATAGCACTTAGAAACATGTACCAATTCTGATAGGTGGACTAGGATGTAAAAAGAGCAAATATATTGTTCTTCACTAAAAAAAAAAAAAAAAAAGAGGAAAAGCAAAACTGAACAATTTTCATTACAATTTGTGGGAAATGGTTACATTGACTTTGAATATGGTAAGGGGAAGAACTTACGCCCCTTACCAGACTATGACTCCAAGCAACTTAATATGGGCTTTGCAGACTGAGGTGTCTGGTAATAGAACTTCATCAATATCTTGAAAGCCAATTGTCTAGGCTTAGTGTAGCATAACAAACAAGTAGAGTTAATTCATTGTAATCACGTATATACAGGTAATCTTTGATTACAACAGTTCATTTAGTGACCGTTCGAAGTTACAATGGCACTGAAAAAAATGACTTACAACTGTTTTTCACACTTACAACTTTTGGCATCCCCATGGTCACATGACCAAAATTGAGATGCTTGGCAACTAAGTCATATTTATGACAGTTGCAGTGTCCCAGGGTCACATGATCCTGTTTTGACATCTTCTGACAAGCAAAGTCAGTAGGGAAGCCAGATTCACTTATCAACCATGTTACTAACTTACCAACTGCAGTGATTCACTTAAGAAAGGTCACAAAATGGGGCCAAACTCACTTAACAAATATCTCACTTAACAACCTAAATTTTGGGCTCAATTGTGGTCGTAAGTCAGACACTATCTGTATCTCTTTCCTTTCTACCATGTTTCATTAAAATGTTTCATGATTAACTTAAAAAAAGGAGTATGAATAATATAATACCAAGCATATATTCAGAATGTTAATATAATTACATATTACATAGAGTCCATCCTTGACAGAGATGGGCAGTTTAGGAATATGAAATATAAATAAATATTTACAAGAGAAGATTGCTTAAGTACTACAAACATTTTAAGTATTCATCAAACATAACTTTTTAAAATCTAGGTCACATAATCATTTAAAAATTGGAATGTTAACCTATCTATCCATGCAGATTTTTTTTTAAAAAATTATATCTATTAACATACTTATGTTTGAAAATTATTTTTAATTAGCTGCAGTGCCAAAAGCAAAACAGGAAATTTGTAGCAAAACACCAAATTCACACTTGGTGTAGTATACTCATTCAGACTAACATTTTATATTTAAAATGGAAATAATATCCTAATGTCTGCTTTTATAACACGTTGAAAAATATGTTTTAATGATACAAAGAATAAAGTAAAATAATGTAGATTTTTTTAAAAAAAATATCAAAGTTGCAATAAAATAGAACTATGGAATAAATTTACTGAAGTTCATTGGATTTTCTTCTTATTCCGCATTCCTAAAACTAAAAGGGAAGATGTGAAATACCTGAAAAATCATTTATGCATCAAAAAGTGAAGAGAAATTATTCAGCTAAAGCTTTTCCCCTAATTTTTGTACCATATAAATAGTAATGATAGCATGTAACTACTTGGTTAATTCATTCTGAAGTCTACAAAAATGGTTACTACATTCCTATTTTGATCTCTAAGATGTCTCATGAGTCTGTTGTTTTTGTTGCTATAGAGTACCATAATTTTCCATTTGGAAGGACAGAGGATCCATCCTGAAATGTATAACACAATGTGTAAAATCTGAAAAGTTGCAGATGACAGTGTGTTATGAATACCATTCTGTAGAGCAAAAGAAATGTGCTGGAAGAGCACCTCTTACTTATAAGTGCAAAAGGACCTGCTCCATGAATAGGAAACAGAGAGCTGAAACAATGAGATGTTTGCTTAAGAAAAAAGAAAATCAAGATATTCCAGAAAGAGTTAATGTTAATCAAAGCAAAGCTCAAAGCACAAAGATGGTCATGATAACATTAACAATGCTAGTTTATACTCCACCTTTCATCATTATGGAAGAATATTGTCTTTAGGGAATAGTTGCAAATAGCCCTATTTATTACAATTTAAAGTAAGCTAAAACAAATCAAAGTAATTATGACTGCAATTTTATATGCCCTTCTTTTGACACACTACTATATCTTGATATTATAATTTTTTTCCACTCTCTGGTTGCTTGCCGGATATCTTAAATGTAATAAAATGAAATAAAATTTGAAGTGGGATGAACATAAGAAATGGCTATTATTCTGTAACTAAAGAACCCTGATTTAAATTTTATACACAACAAGAACTTAACATCCATGGTTAAGACTCTCTTATTTCCTCCTCTTCAATGTATATTTAAAAACAGGGTTTTTTTTAAAAAAATGTATTTTATTAGTGCTTTTGAAAGACAAAAAAAGTGTAGTTTAAATATCCTGGAATGTTCTTGCAACAATCTTGATATAATGACAAAATGCCAAGCAATATTTTGACTCAGCAGTAAATGTGTATTTTGGATATGCTTCCAGGGATGTATTGATTTCACTGACTCATTCATTCATTCATTCATTCATTCATTCATTCATTCATTCATAAGATTTGTATCTATGTATAGCACAATCTTCTTTGCTGGTCTCAAGAAAGATAGATGATAGATAGATGGATAGATGGATGGATGGATAGGTAGATGGATAGATAGATATATGCATATAGACATACATATGCACACCATTTAGATCAAAATAAATGGATAAAATCAAAATTAACAAAAATGTATAGAAACCACAGCTTTTAAAATAATAATGAAAAGCGATTTAAAAGCCAGGGTATACAGTTTGGTCCCAAAGCAATGGGCACTTCCAATATACCAGTCTTTTCATCTCGCAAAATAAAAGCTTAGATTTCTTCCCTAGATATGTTTGCAAATGTTTTGTTTCATTTTTATAAGGTTATAATATTTATACAATTCTTTCACAATACAAATAGAAATAGAATAACAGAGTTGGAAGGGACCTTGGAGGTCATCTAATCCAACCCCCTGCTCAGGCAGGAAACCCTATATCATTTCAGACAAATGGTTGTCCAATCTCTTCTTAAAAATTTCCAGTGTTGGAACATTCACAACTTCTGGAGGCAAGTTGTTCCACTGATTAATTGTTCTAGCTGTCAGGAAATTTTTTCTCAGTTCTAGGCTGCTTTTCTCCTTGATTAGTTTCCATCCATTGCTTCTTTTTCTGCCCTCAGATGCTTTGAAGAATAGCTTGACTCCCTCTTCTTTGTGGCAGCCCCTGAGATATTGGAACACTGCTATCATGACACCCATAATCCTTCTCTTCATTAAACGAGACATACCCAATTTTAGCAACCATTTTTTATGAGTTTTAGCCTCCAGTCCACTGATCTTCTTTGTTGCTCTTCTCTGTACTCTTTCTAGAGTCTCAGCATCTTTTTTACAACGTGGTGACCAAAGCTGGATGCAGTATTCTAAGTGTGGCCTTACCAAGGCTCTTCATGTGATCTTGATTCTATCCCTCTGTTAATGCAGCTTAGAATTGTGTTAGCTTTTTTGGCAGTTACAACACACTACTGGCTCATATTTAAGTAATTGTCCATTAGGACTCTGAGATCTTCTCACAGTTACTAATATTGAGTGAAGTGCCACCTATACAGTACCTGTGCATTTGGTTTTTCTTACCTAATTGTAGAACCTTACTTTTTTCACCACTGAATTTCATTTTGTTAGATAGCACCCAATGTTCAAGTCTGTCAACATCTTTCTGTATCTTAAGCCTATCTTCTGGAGTGTTGATTATTCCTGCCAGCTTGGTGTTGTCTGCAAATTTCATGAGTTCCCCATCTATCCCCTCATCCAAATCATTGATGAAGATGTTGAAGAGCACTGGGCCCAGAACAGAGCCCTGGGGCACCCCACTACACACTTCCCTCCATGTAGATGCAGTTCCATTGAGGAATACATGTTGAGTGCGGTTGGTCAGCCATACAGATAGTCCTTATTTAGTGACAGTGGTGAAAAAGTAACTTTGCAAGTAATCCTCATGCTTATGACTTTTGCAGTTTTATAAAAGAAAGGAAACTTAAATAAAATCAAAAATGCTGTTACAAAATTAGCAACTACTTTGCTTAATGATCAAGTCCTATTGTCACCAAATGAGAACTAGAGTGTTTTGCTCTATTATTTTTTTCTTATATTTTATATCTATTTCATATGGACATTCTTAGATATCTGTGGCTGCAACAAATTGACTAATTGATTATGGAACTCATTGAACATATCATATATACATTTATATAAATACGCAGACATACATATTTAAATAGGTATGTGAAAAATTATTTGCCAACACAGAGAAATACAGTTCTGTGTGAAAATATTTACCCCCTTTTGGATTGTTCTGCATTTTGCATAGATTTACAAGGGGATGTTATCAGAATTTCATATGGGTCCTACTGATACACAGCATAGAGGGAGCTGAGTAAACAATGACACCAAAATTTGGTGATTGTTTCATTTATTTTGTAAATAGTCATCCAATGTGTCATGCCTGTGTTAAAAAAGTAATCATCTTCTCTCCCAGTTCAATCAATTCTGTGTAGAGATAACATGGGGCAGTAGTGTGAATACTTAATTAATCAATCAGGGCTGATTTGCCCCAGCCCAGCTCTGTATAAATTTCACAAACTTTGACACTAAACCTCATCACAATGAAATTCTTACCAGTATCTCACCACATGTAAAATTTTCTAACTTTCACAGAATTTTGTGTGTACATGCATTAATATGCAATTTATGAGTATTAAATATTTTTAAAGGAGCTCTGTAAAGGATCTTCTTAGTTCAAGTAGTAATTGCCAAAGGAGGCTGGACAAGTCTTCTTCCCGAAGAGCTATCATAGTTTTCTTATTTTGATAGAACCTTAGTTCCCAAGTTGATATAAATATGTTGTAATTGTTTAAGCACTAAAGTGCATGATCTTTGGTTGGTCAAAGACTATAGACCACAGGTCGGCAACCTGCGGCTCTGGAGAAACAAAACTTACAGCCCAGCGACCTACTAGTGAGCTTCGATGTCATATCCCTCTTCACCCAAGTGCCTATCAAAGAAGCCTTGACAGCTATTCAAAACAAATATAACCCCCCCAAACACATCTTAGATCTGACCAACCACTGCCTATCCAACACATACTTCATCTATAACGGACAAAAATACAAACAAACAGAAGGAGCACCCATGGGATCACCCCTCTCACCTGTCATTGCCAACCTCTACATGGAACACTTTGAAACCCAAGCTCTAGAAAAATCGGATCACAAACCCAAACTCTGGCTCAGATACGTAGACGACACCTTCATAATCTGGCCACATGGGAAAGAAAAACTGGACAACTTCCTCACACACCTCAACAGCCTACACCCCAAAATACAGTTCACCATGGAAACAGAAGCTAACAACCAACTTCCCTTCCTGGATGTCTTAGTCTACAAGAAATCCAATGGCTCCCTAGGACACACCATCTACCAGAAGAAAACACACACAAACCGCTATCTGCACGCTCTCTCACACCACCACCCAGCACAGATCAACTCTGTAGCCAAGACACTCATCTCCAGAACAAAACGCTTAGCTGACGAACAACACCTAAAACCCGAACTACACACTCTCACCAATGTACTAACATCCAATGGATTCCATAGAAATAAGATTACAAACCTAATCCAAAAAGAAACCCCCACTAAAATCCAAGACAAAGAACAAGAAAACGGCAAAGCCCTCCTCCCATACATAAAAGGCACCACAGACAGAATCAGTAAGATCCTCCATAAACACAACATCAAAACAGCATTCTGCACAAACAGAAAAATATCCACCATCCTTAGAAACCCCAAAGATAAAATTGAATTAGAAAATCAAGGAGTATACGAAATCCCATGCACCACTTGTCCCACCACATACATCGGACAAACCAACAGAAGAATAAGTGCACGCATTGAAGAACATAAGAACTCAGTCAAAAAAGAGGAACCAACATCTTCCCTGGTCCAACACCTTAAAGCCACAGGACATGAAATTGACTTTAAAAATACCAGAACCATTGCCAAAAGTGAACATTTTAATAACAGAATAATCAGAGAAGCCATCGAGATAGAAAAACGCCCACACAGCATGAACAAGCGAGATGATACCTCCCGCCTACCAGCCATTTGGAAACCCGCCCTTATTGACAAACGACTCCCTAATACAAAAAATGATACCAGACCCACACTCACAAAAACCACACAGGATGTCACCACCACACATCCACGCAAAAAGCAAACCCAAAGCCACACCGATGATGAGGCACGACCACAAACCAGAAGCCAGACCAGAGCTGCATCATTAGCCACTTTAAAGCCCTCCAATCCATACATGAAGCAAACTGACACCCTCCATGAAAATGAGGCACGACCACAAACGCGAAGCCAAAAAAATAGCAAGGCAGCCCAAAATCTTAAACCCCTCTGCAACTCAGACTAACCTGAGCACAACCAAACAGAACACTCCCCCAGCCAATCAGAGCACAGCCAACCCCCCCAGCCAATCAGAGCACAGCCAACCCCCCAGCCAATCAGAGCACAGCCACGCCCCTAACCAATCAGAACACACCTCCACCCAATCAGAACACAGCCAAGCTCCCACCCAATCAGTTCATACCCCCACTGGCAGTTAAAAGGAAGAAACAGCTAAGACCACACATTGCTGCTCGAAGCACGAAGCTGAAAACACCAGCCTGAAGATGACGAATGGGACTTCGTCGAAACGTCGCCAAGACACTTCCAATTTTACGCGGGAGAAAACCCGAACAACCAAAGACCTACATACAAACACCCGCGAAAACCTCAGAAAACATATATATATATATATATACACACACATACATACATACATACATACATATACATACACACACACACACACACACACACACACACACACACAAATACCCCCCCACACACAAACACACACATCTATAATAAAGGTAAAAAAGGATATATGCAGTGTTATCTTCATTTTAGATATCAAAAGGGTTTTGCGGCTCCCAGTGTTTTGTTTTTGGTGGGAAACGGGTCCAAGTGGCTCTTTAAGTGTTTTGGGTTGCCTACCCCTGCTATAGACCTTTGAATGATATAGGGCAGTGATGGCGAACCTTTTAGAGACCGAGTGCCCAAACTGCAACCCAAAACCAAGTTATGTATCATCGGGTGCCGGGTAGGCATGGCCCATTGGTGGACATGACCCATTGGGTGGGCATGGCTGCGGTGGTAATGGCAGAATGGGTGGGACTAAAAAGTTCAATAAATCAATTCCAACTTTGCGAGATTTTTCTTTCCCACGAGAAGTTGAAATTGATTGATTGATTGAACCTTTTTTTTTTTGCACACAGCGGCAGAGGCCTAAAGCAAAAAGGTTTTATAAAACCCAGCTGAAGGCCTAGGACTGGGGTGATGGTGCACATGCCCACAGGGAGGGCTCTGCATGCCCACTACCTAAATAAATACCTAAAATTCTTTTCATTGGTCTTGCTAATGAAAAATCAAGGAGCAGGGGGGAACGCGTGGCGACATATGGATGATAGTGAATATCCTGAGGAATTAAGAAGACTGGCAATGAAACTTCACATTTCCTGATCAGAATAAGCAGAAAAAGAATGATATAGTCAAGATCTGCAGGGATCAGATCAGTAGTGTGCCACTGATGAAAAGAGAAGCAAGATTTTAGCATAGTATTTCTTGGAAGGTTGAGGTTTTATTTGGGGAAGTGGGAAAAATAGTTCTTAAAAATATACTATTAAGAATGGGAGGAAACGAAAGAAAGATCAACTGGTGAGGGAATCCTCAATGCAAGCGGTGACCCAGCGGGAAGAACCGTGAGTTGACAGATTTAAACACCAGAAGATTAACAGGAGGGTGACATAAAAGAAAGAAAGACCTTGTGGTAAAGGTTTGAGCGCAAATACAAGGAAGACGGTGGAGAATTAAGGAAGAAAAAGCTGAGAGGCTGTGGTGAAGGTGGCGTTGGTGGAGCCTGTGAGAAGAGAGAAGTGAAGGGAGAAGACCGATAAGCAAATACCTGGGAAGGAAAAGAAAATGGCAATTTAGGAGGAATGGAGGAGTTAATATATTCTGGAACATTAGAGACCCCTGGAGAAAGTGGTTGGAAAAGAAAGTTGGAGACAGACCTGAATGCGGTGAGGATTTGGAAAGCCAAGGAGATGAGGAGAAAGTGCAAAAAGAGAGTGGTATGCAGTAAAAATCTGGAAGGTGAAAGAGATGGCGAAAGGATGCGACAGGAGACGAAGGCGAAAAGAATGGATTGACAAGGAGAGAGACAAAATCAGAAGGAAAATCCAGAGCTTGATAGGGACGGCGTCTTCCGTTAAGAGAGGTGAGAGAAAGTGAATCGGATTGACGGTGACGAGCGTGAGCGTGAGCGGAAGGGAAGGAGATAACGAGAGGATGAGGCATGACGTAGGAAGTGACAGGAACGTGGACGAGGCTTGGAAGGCAAAGGAAGAGATAAGAATGGACTTATGATTGATAATATATGATTGGAGAAGTAATTTGGATTTTTAGAAAAACTGTGTGATAAGTAGGAAAGAAGAAAGAAAGTGAAGAGGGTTAGAGAAGATAAAGAGAGATTTGGGGAATTGTGGTAGTGGAGGTAGTCTCAGAGGAGTTGAGGAAGGGAAACGAAAAACCAGCAGTTTAGAGTCAAAATAAAGTTAAATAAGCTATTGGCTAAATAGAGTGACATTCAGAAATAGAAGATATTAGAGAAGTAAGTGATAATTATGGCAACATTGAGGACAGGGAAAAAAACGGTGTCAAGTCTAACACTGACACCCTCATCTCCACCTGGTCAAAGAACACTAGAAGGACTGTTTGGTACAGAAAAACAGAGTGTAATAGTTAGTATGCAAACCATGCAGACAACATTTCTTACTATTCAAGAAACAATGCTAAAAATGCAGGAGACAATATCTAAAAACTACGTAGAAATGAGAGGGGATATGAATAAATTGGATAATAGAATTGAGATGATCCAACAAACAATGGAAAAAAATGAAGCAAGAATCCAGACAGTAGAAGTGGGGTTGGATAAAGTAGGGAAAAAAGTTGATACATTAGATACAGAAATGACGGCAACTAATAAAAAATTGGAGGAATCGATCATCCACCTAGAAATGGATAGGGCGGCATTCTACCTAGGATTTCAAAATGTGGTAGAGGAGAAGAAAGAGGATTTGGGTGCTATCATGGTGGATTTGATTGCCAAGGCCCTACAAAAAGACAAACAAGAGATTTTGATAGAAATAGATGAGGCGTATAGAATCCAAACAAATTATGCCAGACGCAACAGACTCCCACGAGAAGTACATATTAGATTTGCTAGGAAAAAGGTGAGAGACATAATCTATAAAATCACAAGAGAGGATCCAATGATTTACAAAGGAGTGGAAATACAAACTCTAAAACAGGTACCAAAGAAGATAAGAGAACAGAGAAGGGAATATAGATTCTTTAGTGCTTATTTAATCAAAAGAAGTATATCATTCAGATGGTTAATCCCGGAAGGGAAGTTAATATCATGGAGGGAGAGGAGGATTAAGATAGATAGCTTAGAGAAAGCACAGGAATTCTATGAACAACTGGAAGGAGTGGAGGAAGAGAATAGCAGCAAGGAAGAATTGCAATGTAAAAGCCAGGAACACCAACAGCAGGAAGTAAGGGAAAGAGAACGAGGGACAGAAAGCAAGGAAGAAAAAGGATAGAGGAAAGAAAAAGGAGTAGATTCAAGAACAAGACAAACACACAAATAGACATACAAGTAGAAAATGTAAAAAGAGATCAGACTATTATCTATTAATATAAATGGATTAAATGCGCCCGCAAAAAGAAGACAAATACTAACAAAATTAGCCAAACAACATATAGATATAGTTTGTTTACAAGAAGTACACATCAAAGGAGCTTCCGGTGGGAGGCGACGGCGATGGCGGCTAGCTTTTAGCCGTCCAGCTGGGGAAGTGTCAGAGCCGCGGAGCGCAGCGCGCATCAGCTGGCCCGCGGCTCGGAAATCCCTTCCCGGGCAAAGGGAAGGGACAGAGAACGCAAGAGTAGAGGTAGAACCCCTGAACCCCCTCTGGATTTATTTCTAGAGGGGGTGAAAGGAGTGTTCCCTCGGAGCTCTTGCTGATCTCCGCCTCCCAGCTGTTTTTGCTTCCTAGGAAGCAAAAGAAACCGCCGCTTCTATCTCCGTGTTTACAGCATTTTGGTGAGTAATTTTTAAACGGACGGAGCAGTTTAAAGGATTTTTTGTTATATTTTAGGTGTTTATTTTTTTATCTTTTGATTTTTACTATTTTTCCTCCTTTTCTTTGTTATACTAGTGAAAGGATTTAAGATGGCGTTTTGAAACTGTCGGAGTTTTTTTTCCTTTCTCTTTTGTTTTACTTTCCCTTTCTAAGGATTGTTTTTTGCTTTTGCTTTTGCTTTTGGTTTAGAATTTTTTCTTTTGAACTGTTTGCTCTTTTACTACTTATTCTTTGGATTTACTCTGGACTTTTAATGACTATAGTTTGTCTCTTTTTTAAAAAAATTTTTTTTTCCTTTTTTTCCTCCTCCCTTTTTGGCTGGAGGGGAAAGGGAAGTGACAATTGTGCTTTTTAAAATGGCTTCAAAGAGGCAGCAGCCTTCCTCAATACCCAAGGTTATTTCTTCTCCTATAACTTCCACTGCACAGCTACAACAACAATCTAAACATGTACCACCGGCTCAGCCACCACCTTCCCCTCCTCTACCTGGACTTTCAGTACAAGAGGTTAGAGGCATAATGGGAGAGATTGTAGTTCAAATGAGAGAGGAAATGAATCAATTTGTTTCACAGATTAAATCAGAAATTAAATCTGATCTCAAAGAAGAGATAACGGGGATAAAGTCTAAATTGCAAGAAAATAATAATGAACTACGACAAGATATATTGGCAGCTGTTTCAGGTTTGGCTACTGTGGTGGTTAAGCTCGATGCAAGGCTTGAGGAAGTGGAAGACAAAGTTGACTTTTTGGATGACAAAATTCAAGACGTGGAAAGGAAGGTGGACTCCTCACAAGAAGATATTTTGATGTTTCAGTACAGACAGATGGAGTATGCCCTGAGGATTAGAGGCCTCAAGGAAGATATCAATCAAGATTTGGTGGAGGTGGTCCTTACTGATCTGGCGCTGGCCTTGGATATGGATAAAGGAGAATTACAGAGAGAAGTGGAAAAAATTTATAGACTCAACTCCTGGATTGCTAAGCAGAAGAATTTGCCTAGAGATGTGGTGATTTACTTTACAAAGAAGTCCCTGCGGAATGAGATTATACAAGCCTTTTACAACAAAAGATTTCAGATTGCTGCCCAAGATGTCATCATTTTAAAGGAAATCCCATCCAAAATTTTAAGAAGCAGGAAAGACTTTGCTTTTTTAACCAATGAGCTTAAAGCTAGATCGATGCCATTTAGATGGGAAATTCCGATGGGTATTGTTTTGAGCCATGCTGGGACACGCTACAGATTGAACACAGTTGATAAAGCTAGAGATTTTTATACTTCGGTCCTGGGTGCAGGCTCAACTTCATCTGGTCGGAAATCTTTGAGTGGTAAGGAAGCTGAGCAGCAATCTGAGGCATTAGATTTGGTTTCCGCAGGGATGATAGAAGCGGCAAAGCAACGCCAGACGGAGGCTAAAGAGCAGAGGATGACTCGTGCAGCCTATAAGCGTAAAGAGAAGGAGCAACGTAAAAAAGAGCCCAAAGAGAGTTCTCCTGGAAGTGCTTCACCGCCGGTGGGAGGAGCAAGACCCAAGAGTTATGCAACACACGCAGCTCTGTCAGATTTTGATGGTGTCTTCTCCAGGCTGCGTGCCAAGGGAGATGGCAAAGTTTTTGACCTGGAATGTTAATGGATTGAATTCTCCTCAGAAACGGAAAAAAATCTTTTATTATTTGAAGCAACATACCAATGATGTTATTTGTCTACAGGAAACTCATATCTTACTTAAAGACCAGAAATATTTAGTTAATGCTCGTTTGGGATCTCATTTTATATCTCCTGCTCCTGGGAAGAAAGGGGGAGTTGTTATATATGTTAAACAAAACCTACCAGCTTGTCTGGTAGAATCAGATCCCCAGGGGAGATATGTGATGATTGAACTTGGTATATATGGTAAGAAAGTACTTATAGTTGGACTTTACGCTCCAAATCAACAACAGGAACAATTTTATAAACAGTTACATCAAAAAATAACTTTGCTTGATTATAGATCAGTGGTATTAATGGGTGATTGGAATGGTGTCTTAGATACACTAAGGGATAAGAAAGGTTCCTCTCCTTTTCTTAAACAAGCAAGGTTACCTAAAGCCTTTTTTGACATGAAAGAAGACTGGGAATTAAGGGATTATTGGCGGGAACGTAATCAAGAGGAGAGAGACTTTACTTTTTTTTCTGATAGACACCAATCTTTTTCAAGAATTGACTTTTTCTTGATTACCACGGACTTGTATAATAAAGTAAAGAATGTAAAGATTTTTCCTAGATCACTGACGGATCATAGTCCAGTTTGGATGGAGCTGATTCAAGAGAAAGAGGAAAGAAGATCCTGGAGAGTTAATGAAAATTTGTTTAGACAAGAGAAGAATGTTCAAAAACTAAAGGAGTGTTTAAAGGACTATTTTGCTTTGAATATGTATAAGGGGACTTCAATGTCAATGGTATGGGATGCAGGTAAAGCATTTATGCGCGGTGTTTTGATAAAAATGAATAATTTTTATAAGCGAAATCAGATTCAGAAACGTAGAGAACTTGAAGATGAAATTAAATTAAAAGAAAGGGCTTTGATTTTAAATCCTTCTGATGAGAGTATTAAAGAATCTGTAAAGTTATTAAGGTCACAATTTAATATGTTGATAGCAGACCAAGCTGCAACCAACTTATTATTTATGAAACAAAATACATTTTGTAATGCGATTAAGCCTGGGAGATGGTTGGCTTATCAATTAAGAAAGAAACAGAGACAAAGAATAATAGAGAAAATAAACTATAAGGGTAAATTAGTTTCTCAGAAGGAATTGATTAAAAAATCTTTTTTGGATTATTATCAAAACCTATATAAATCTACTAATGTACAAATGCTAGATATAAATAAATATTTAGCTGAGGCAAGTTTTCCTAAACTGACTGAGGATCAGAAATATGAAATTAATGGTTTAATTACTAAGGAGGAAATTACCTCAGCAATTCAACAATTGAAATTAGGGAAAGCACCGGGTACGGATGGGTTAACAGCTGTTTATTACAAAGTTCTAATAGAGGAGATGATCCAACCATTACATGATCTTTTTAATGGTATTTTACAGGGTTTAGAGATTCCTCCTTCATGGCGTAGTGCTTTTATATCATTGATTCCAAAGGAGGATCAAGATCTTACCCTACCAAAAAATTACAGGCCTATATCTCTTTTAAATGTGGATTATAAGATATTTGTAAAAATTTTGGTAAATAGGCTTATGAGGGTGGTGCATCATCTTGTGCATAAAGATCAATCAGGATTTATAACAGGAAGGTATATGAAAAATAATGTCAGACAAATTATTAATTTACTAGAATATTTAGACAAGAACAACCAAGTTCCTGCAGGGCTCATATTTTTAGATGCTGAAAAAGCATTTGATCAATTGAATTGGTATTTTATGTTAAGAGTAATGGAAGAAATGAATTTTGGTGAAAAGATATTACAAGCCCTTACGGTAATATATCAAAAACAAACGGCACAACTTATTGTTAATGGAGGTCTGTCGGAGGTTTTTACAATAGAGAAAGGTACTAGACAGGGGTGTCCTTTATCGCCATTGTTGTTTGTTTTAACATTGGAAATATTATTGATCAAAATTCGAGAGTCTCAGGAAATTAAAGGAATATATGTTAATAAAAAAGAATATAAGTTGAGAGCTTTTGCGGATGACTTGGTTGTTACTTTGTCGCAACCTGATTATTCTGTAGTAAACTTATTACAGTTGATTCATCATTATGGTTTGGTCTCGGGTTTTAAGATTAATGTAAATAAGACTAAAATTTTACCTAAAAATATGTCGAGTCAGGAGAAGCAGATTTTGGTCAACTTGACGGGTTTTGAGATTGTTAATAAGGTAAAATATTTGGGGGTGATGCTGTCTGTTTCTAATGCAAAATTATTTAAAAATAATTATGAAAGGTTGTGGGTCAGGGTACAGAAGGACTTGAAGAATTGGGAAAAGTTGCAATTATCCCTCATGGGAAGAATTGCAGTGATAAAAATGAATATTCTACCCAAGTTTCTTTTTTTGTTTCAAATGTTACCAATTTTGAAAAATGAGATTAATTTAAATGAGTGGCAGAAGGGTCTCAACAAATTTATTTGGGCAGGGAAAAAACCAAGGGTTAAGTTTAAAATTATGCAAGACTTCCGTGAGAGGGGTGGACTTAAGGTACCAAATTTGAAATTATATTATGATGCGGTGGTTTTAACATTAATTAGTGATTGGGTAAATTTGACAAATTCTGAGATACTTTACTTAGAGGGATGGGATTTACTTTATGGGTGGCATGCCTATTTAATATTTAATAAAAAAATAGATTGGGCTTTTAAATCTCATATTTTAAGAATTTCTTTACTTAGGATTTGGAGAAAATATTATAAAAGTGATTTTAAAGTACCATTATGGGCTATACCTTGGCATGCGATAGAAGGAATAAAAAGAGGGGTTAAAATGGATATGGTGTCTTATAGACAGTTACTTAAATGGGATGGACAAAACTGGCAATTAAAATCACGGGAAGAGTTAGCACAAGAAAATTTTACTTATTCTTGGTTCCAATATAGGCAACTATTAGATAGATGGAAGATGGATTGTAAGGTGGGTTTTCTTAGAGAAGATGAAAACCTTATTAAGCAATTGAAGGATCAAAGACAAACCCACATTAAGAGAATTTATGGGGTTTTAGTTGAATTGGACTCAGAAACGGAACTAATTAAAGATTGTATGATTAGATGGGCGCAGAATTTTGGTGAGCCAGTTTCATTGGACACCTGGGAAACTATTTGGGTGAGAAATGTCAAATTTACTCAAGCACAGAACTTAAGGGAGAATTTTTATAAAATGTTTTATAGATGGCACCTTGATCCACAAAAAATGTCTTATATGTATCCTGACGTGCAACCCAAATGTTGGAGATGTGGTTATAAGGAGGCTTCTTATTATCATATTTGGTGGTCATGCAGAGAGATAAAAGCATTTTGGATTAAAATATGGTGGAATATCCAGAGAATTTTTAGAAGGAGGGTAAAATTTACTCCGCAATTATTTTTGTTAGGTATTGTTACAGATTGTGATACAAAGGAGGTTGTATTGATGTTAAACTTGATCACAGCCGCTAGGCTGTTAGTAGGACAATACTGGAAGAAGGAATCTTTGCCTACATTGCAGGAATGGTTTCTTAAAGTAGCTTATCTGGCAGAAATGGCAAAGATTTCGGCTTTCTTAAAGCAACAAACGCAAGAGAAGTTTTTTGCTGTTTGGGATAAATGGATAAAATTTATACAATTTAGATTGGGTATACAAAAATATTATATAGTTTTTTCATAAGTTTTATTTTCATATATATTATAGATAATTTTTTTATATATATAAATATAAAGTTTTTAATTTAATTTTTATTTTTATTTTTTAAGCCTATATTCTGCTCTGGGAAGCTCAGGGGGGGGGGAAGGGAGGGTTTTTTTTGGGGGGGGGAGGGCTGGGGGATGGGGTTTTTTTTATTATTTAATATATGTATTGTTTAGTTTTATTTTTCTGTATATGTTGTCTCTTGTTTTGTATTATTTTTCCTTTTTTGTAAAATTTATAAAACTTTTAATAAAAAAAAAAAAAAAAAGAAGTACACATCAAAGAACAACACAGGAAATATTTAGAGTTCTCCAAATTAGGAGTATTATACACAGCACTAGCTGAACAAAAACAGAGAGGATTAGTGGTTTATATTAGAAAAGAAATTAATGCCAAATTGAAATACCAAGATACAGATGGAAAAATATTAGCAATAGAAGTACAAACCGAACAGAAATCATGGCTGCTAGTGGTAATATATGCACCAAATGAGAACCAAAAAGAATTTTACTGCAAATTACATGAGAAACTTATAGAAATTGGACAGGGAAATATTTGTATAGTAGGAGATTACAATGCAATAGTGGATGTAAAAAAAGACTATATTAGTGATATGAAAAAGAAAAAGAAAACATTACCAAGGATATTTTTTGATTTGGCCCATGAATTTAATTTATCAGATCAGTGGAGAAAGCGGAATCAAAAAAAAAAAAAAGAATATACATTCTTCTCGAATCCACATAAATCTTGGTCTCGAATAGACATGGCATGGACAAATGAAGAAGTAGGGCAAGACTTTGAGACAATAGAAATAATGCCAAATACATGGGCCGATCACAATCCTTTGCAAATAATTTGGAAGGGGTAGAAAAAAGTAAGGAGAAGATGGATAATGAACTCTCACATTTTGAAAGAAAAAGAATTTATAGCAAGGAGTAGAAGGGAAATGGATTTTTTTTTAAAGAGAATATAAAACAAGAATCATCAGTACAAATTATTTGGGACACTGCGAAAGCATATCTAAGAGACTTAGTAATAGCTTACACAGCAAGAAAAAACAAGGTGAAAAGGCAAATGCAAAATATACTCCAGGAAGAGATTAAAAAATTGGAATCTAAATTACAAAAAGAGCCCCAAGATGAATCGATTAAACGGAAATGGTTTTGGCTAAACATAAATTAAATATGATAGATCAAGAGGAAAGAACAAAAGAATTGAAAATAGCAAAACAAAATTTCTTTGAACACGCAAGTAAACCTGGGAGATGGCTCTCTTATAAACTAAAAAAAGAGAAAGAGAAAAGAATTATTCAGGAATTACACGACAAAAATGGAGAGTCACAATATAAAATGGATAAAAAGAAAGAAATAATTCAGAACTATTTTGAGTCATTATATAAAAAAGAGATAGATGTGGAGAGCATTAAACAATATTTAAAGGCGAAGGGCTTGCCAGAATTAAAAGAAGGACAGAGAGAAATATTGAATGGGAAAATAACAGCCTTGGAATTAAAAACTGCTGTGCAAAAACAAAAAAATAATAAAACCCGGGGCCAGATGGCCTTCCAGGGGACGTATACAAGACTCTTTACGAGGACTTTGAAAAGATATTGTTGGATGTGTATAATGATGTGTTGGAGAAAGCTAAATTACCAGACTCCTGGATAGAAGCCACCATATCCCTGATCCCAAAAGAAGGCACAGACCCCAAACAGATCAAAAATTATAGGCCAATCTCATTGCTAAACACTGATTATAAAATTTTTACTACCATAATGGCAGAAAGATTGAAACTAATATTACAGGAGATAATACACCCAGATCAAAATGGCTTTTTACCTACAAGACAAATTAGAAATAATACAAGAACGGTGTTAAATGTTTTAGAATATTACAAAGTACACCCGGGAAAAACAGGTAGCACTATCTTTTTTAGATGTGCAGAAAGCATTTGATAGTCTCAGTTGGGAATTTATGTTCCAACAGATTGAGGACATGAAATATGGAGGGAAATTTGAGAATATGATTAACTTACGCTAGAATTATACCGTAAATGCCGGCGTACAAGGCGACCCGGCGTATAAGATGACCCCCGTCTTTATAGCCGGGCCACATTCCTAGAACGTCGTCTTATACGCCGGAAACTACCAGTATTTCCGGCGTATAAGACGACTCGGCGTATAAGACAACCCCCATCTTTGGCGCCGATTTCAGCGCTCGCGGAAGTCCCCTTATACGCCGGCATTTACGGTAAGACAAGGAGGCAACAGAATTTTATGAAATATGGAACAAATGTTGTGATTGGCTAGAACTAAGAAAGAAAAAGACATGATTACTGATGTAAATAAATTGTAAATAATATATATGAGATGTATAACACAGTTTTGTTAAGGGAAAAATGTATTTTTCAGTTTTATTTTGTTGTATAGTGAAAAAAGGAAAAATATAAATTAAAAAAAAAGAATGGGAGGAAAGGCTGCAGGGATTTGTTTTGCAAATAAATTATGTCCAGAAGATCTGTAGAAAGCATGCAGACAATAATAATAATTGCACATGGAAGTGGAGAAAAGCTGATGAGGAAGATTGTTAAAAGAGTAGCAACTCCCTTGAAATCAGAATTGGATAAGCCCTTGAAGAATGAGAGAATGAGGCATAGGGAGAAAAGACAATGGCATCTATCCCTTGGAGAAGATTAAAAGTAACACTTTTGTATAAATTAAAAACACATTTTTGAGGAGATATCTTTAAAAAAAAAAGTCCTTCAGGGAAACAAATGGATTGATTTTTCTTCTTAAAGAATACATGATCAATATATTTGGCCCAGGAAGAATTTTCCTTAAGCTATTATTTAAGGGTGATTTATTTATTTGTTTGTATGTTTGTTTGTCAAATTTACAGTACATAGCATCTGTATCACAAACAAGTGAATCTGGATAGAGTACAACAGAGCTATAAAAAAAAACACCCTACATATACTAAACAGATTGGTAACCAATGCAGAATTCTAGAAACATACAGTCCATGCCACTGCTTTTTGCACAAACTGAAATTTTTGGAAACTCTTAAAGGGCAGCCCCATGTTGATAGAGCACATTACAGCAATCCAACCAGGAGGTGACAATTTAATTATATTCTTCAATCTAAGAATGGGAGGAACTGATGCGCAATACAAAGTTGAGCAAAGGCCCTCCTAGCCATGACTGCCACATGCTTTTTGAGAAGGAATTGTGAATCTAGGAGGATTTTCAGATTAGGATCTGTTTAGGGAAGCACAACTACAACCAGCATCAAAGATGGCATAGACCTAGAACTGGCAGGCCCCCAAAACCAAAGTCACATGGTCTATTGAATCCTGTTGTTCCCCATCTGGACCCTTACAGCCACCAGGCACCTGGATAAGACATCCACAGCATCAATTAATTCACCAGGGGCAGAGATTATAACTGGGTATTGTTATCATGGCAATGATGGCATGGAAAAAGATGAGTTCACTTAGTGGTCACTAAATGTCTGATAGGAGTGGAGAGAGGCTCACCTTCAGCACTCCACACAGTAAGGGTTAATGAGGATTTCTTCTCCATCCCATCACCATTGATTGGAATTGACTATGGAGAACAGAGAAAAATCAGCACAACACTACACAACCCACCCTCAATCTTCTGAGCCAATCTAGAAGGATACCATGGTTGATGGTATCAAATGGCACTGAGAGGTCAAGTACAGTGAAGATGCATGCATAGTCCCTATCCTTACCATACTAGAGATCATCTAATAGCATGACCAATACATTTCCATCCCATAGCCATGTCTGAATCCTGACTGAAAAGGATCCAGATAATTAATTTTATTAAAAGTCCTTTGAAGCTCTTCCATGGCCATCTTCTCAATCACCTTCCCCAAAATGGGGAGGTTAGATATTGATCAAAAATTATAAGCTTAAACAAAAGGCTTAAACCAAGGTCTCCTTAATTGTTAAACCCCCTCACTCAAAGAAGAATTTACCACTGCTAGAACCTACTCACATGATACTCCCTAGGCTGCTTTAATAAGCCAGGAGGGCAAAGAATTAAAGACCAGTTTGTTGAGCTCAGAGGCCTAAGTACTTTGTCTATTTCATCAAGCCCAACATGTTCCCATATAGCTAGGCAAATCACCTCTACAGGCATCTCCTCTGGACCTGCAGAAACAACAGCATCCAACTGTGAATGAATTTGAGCAATTTTGACAGAAGCTGAACAATTTTTTTCCCCATGACCTTGCAAGGGTTCTTCAAGCTCCCTATATCCAAGACACATGTTACCCAATACAAGGCCACAGAATGACTATCCACAGACACAATAAGGGTAGAGAAAAATGCCCTTAATAGCAGCTCTAATGTGCGTCTGATTGATTTTGTCCCCTCTAAAATGCCAGCAATGCTCTAGATGCCTCTTCTTTTGTTTTATCTCAATTCCATCATGAACTACAGATATCTGTAGTTCTAGGAGAGGATGCATAGACATGATTGATCTAAGGCCTCAGATGCCCTCTTAATCTAAGCAGTGACCAATATTTCAAATGGATCATGCAGCAGAACAGCAGAACAACCCCCAACTGCCTTTGAAACATATTGCATGTGGGTCCACAATTGGGACAGACAGATTTAATTGGTTCAGCCTCCCTATAGTGGGTAGCAGTTCCAGAGAATGGCAAGTGGACTGGACAATTTGCTGGTTCTGTGAAATATCTGGAGTGACTAGGACCACCCGATGGACTGATTATTTGGGGAAATGGCCTAAGTAAGATTGGACCTTCTTGACATTCTCGGATACCTGGAAAACTCATGAGGGATGAGCCTCTCCTAATCACCTGGTTCGGAGAGAGGTTGGTGGGGCGGGAGTTGAAGAAGAGTCATTGAAGAAGGTGGTTGGTTCAGAGAAAAAGGGGGAGTGGGATAGGAGAGCCTGGCTATTGCTGGGATGTGGAATGCTAAGCAGAAGAGCTTCTGATTAAATCTATGCCTGTCTACCTCATTCATTTATAAGTGAATGCTGTGGATTCCTTTGCATTGGGGAAGAAAGAAGGGAGGGAGGGGAGGCTAATGGATGAAGGAAGGGAGAGGACAGGGACTGATACTACATTCTGGCCCCCTGTGCTCATTTCCAGGATCTGGTTTTCAGAGTTTTGGTGGCTCTGGCCTCTGCTGCTGCTAAATGCCAGGTCAGTATGTAAAAAAGCTTCCTTCATCTACAACTTAATCATGAATGAAAATTCTGACCAGCCTTGTATCACTAAACCCGGTTGGGTTGAGTCCCCTCTCTGAAATGTGCCTTCTAGGGTTTCAAGGGTGGCACCAACCATGGGTCCAGAAAGAGATGTCTGTGACTGTTGTCTTTGAGTTTAAATTCCAACAACATTTGACACAGCATTACAAAAGGGGGCTTGATCCCTGTGTTAGAAGTAAAGTCTTCATCCTGGTTCATCCAAGCCGGGAATAAATAAACAAACATGGCGACTGCTTTGGGAAGAAGGTTACAGTTTATTGCAGAAAGATGGTTCTTCAGGAAAGTGCAGAGAAGAAAGAAGGAGCAGAAGGGAGTGATCTTTAAACAGGGGTTTTTATATCCTTTTGTGGTTTCCAAACTTGTCATTTCTGATTGGTAACAAACTTACCATTTCTAATTGGTGAGTTAAAATTTGTCTTTCTTGATTTGCTGGTTTGTGACTATTGTTAGTTCCTTTTTCTTGCCTAAAAGGTGTTAATTACTTTTATTGTTGTGTGTTAATCCTGATTGCTGCTAGCTGGTTCCTCATTGTGTGTGTCAAGTGTTTGCCATTTAGCCTCAGGCTGCTGTTGACCCAGTTTAGTTGGGGTTTTCCTAGGTTATTTCTTAGTTGGGCTGGGGAGGGGGTGTCCAACTCTCATCAATTCCCCCATTTTGGGCTATTACTGATGTATCAGTGATTAGCCCAACTGGTTCATATATACGGTAGTGGTGATCAATTTGGCACATCATGAGAGATGTTTTCTTGCTCTGTCCCTTGCTTCTGATGGGAGTTGTGCAGACCTTTAGGCATTTTAACCCTAAAGGAATTAATTGGCATAGGCAACAAAGGAGGGCCCCACCTATTATGACTACCAATAAGAATTTTCAACCAATGGAAGTCTGGTAACCATGAAAAGAGCCAGGAAAGGTTCCAGGATGACTGGTTGTGCCCAATGTTTTGTGCTAGTTCTCTTAAATGTTGGATGTCACCTTTAGCTTCCAGTCAGGTTTGCATACCCCCCAAAATTCTTCACAGCCATGGTTCTCCTTAGTACATGACCACTGGCTGCCCAGTTTCAAGGGTTGTTTCCTGCCTTAGCTCTTAATTCAGTGCATCCAGGTTTGTAATGCCCAACTGCCAGGCTATTAAATTTTCTTTAAATTGCACATAATGAGTTCTAGGAATCCCAATCTGAGCTCAACAGTGCAAAATATTCAGGGCATAAGTTTGGGATTTTTCCTGTTGCTTCCTTAGTCAGGGCATATGAATTGCAAATCACCTGAGGGGGCCTAGTTCCCTCCCCTTTGGAATCTGTTGGAAGTTGGTCCCACAAAGCTTTGGTGCAATAGAGCAAAAATCAGCCTGGGAACTTTACTAAAGGTAGGTGGAGGGGATAGACTCTGAATGGTGTGAATGGTGTATGTGTGCATATGCAGCTATTTCTACAAAACAGGCAATACAAACATTCTGGAAAAGTTTTCCCTCCCACCAGATAGAAGTCCAAGGTGTTCAGTACTTGTTCTGCCACCTATTCCCAAATGCCATCTCTCCATTAATATATTCAACGGGCTTGTTACAATACAAATGGGGCAAGAAAGAAAAGTTTACAATGAGTTTCCACCCTCCCCCCACAGTCTAATTCTCTCTTCTGAGGCTTCACATGGCATCAGTGGCTCCAGGACTCCTTCCTTCTGCAGCTCTCACAGGCATCTGGGTAAATGGTAGGACTTGGGAAGATGTTCCATTTAGATTGCATGGTGGCTTTTTAGTGGATGGCTGGATTCAAAACTCAATTCCATGGCTCAAACGGATGGAGGCAGCATCTGGGTCTGTGTGTTCTGCTTCCAAAGGTTTGGGAGAGGATTGCAGGGCTGAAAGATACAAGAACAAGGTCTCCCCCGCCCTTTCTGGATGGACTCTCCCAGGAGAGGAAGACAAAAGGTATGGAGAACAAAGGACAGGAACAGAATTGGAAGGGGGGTAGCTTGCAGGCAGTTTGAAAAGGGCATTAATACTGCAGTTATTAAACATAGACAAATGGGGAACAACAAAATGAAATGTTTCACCTTTGAACTTGACCATTTGCAACATATTATGGACAAGAACTTGCAACTTGAAAGGAAGAGGAGAAAAAAAATGCTAGGCAGCTTGAGAATGCTGAAAACTCCAAATAATTTTAAAAGCCTAATATTTTAATATGTGCACATTTATTCTAAAATAGACCACATCATTTTAGAGATTGAGAAATGCTTATGTTTCAGAAAGCTTCAAAGTAGTTTCACCAGTAAGTGATAGGATAAGAAAAGTAACTTAAGAAAATTATTTCCCCACACAATCAGACTTGAACTTCAAAATGCTCTTGTAGATAGACACACATTTTTCAGGAAAAGGATAGATAAAACACATACAGTAAATGCAAGTGAAACTTTTCCAACAGATAAATTTAAAACAATCCCTCCTGGTAACTTAAGGCTATTCTTTAGCGTACACAGAGAGAAAGAGGAAAACAAACAAACAAACAAACAAACACATTTTTTTTTTCTTCACTCTGTTTGTTGGCCAGACAAACAGAGTGAGGTATTTCCTTTTTGTGGCTTATTTTTAAGCAGAATTTCTAGCAGACTTTAAAATTCTTTTTCCTTTGGATTTGAAACAGTTAACAGTCACATTTACCTCTCACGCACAGACTTTGACAAACATATATACACAAAGACAAGAGAACAGAAGTCTTAGTTTTACACATCCTAGTCATTCCCACCATAAATTTCAGATAACTCAAGTTAGGGAAGGCACATATTTTAAGCATACCACGTGGTTGCATAGAGAAGAGAGAGAGAGAGAGAGAGAGAGAGAGAGAGAGAGAATCACTATTTCTTATTTTCCCTTTTTAAGTACCTTTATTTAGCCAAATTGGTTTCTCAGCAAGGCCCTAAGCAAAGTCTATTTTTCTTTCATACGCTACACAGTTGAAGTCTCCTTGTGAGACTTCTTTCCTAACACAGTCGAAGTCTATTTTTCTTTTTTTTCATATAGTTTCTTTACCTACCTCTTTTCCATTCCGGCCTGGACAGGAAGCTGATTCCTGTCCCAGGCTATGAGCAAGCTTTCGACTGGGAAACCTACCTCAGCCCTTGAATTGGAATCTCCCATTCTTATTTGACGAGATTTTCCCTTGACGCTAAAGGGCACTACACAGTCAAAGCCTCCTTTTGAGACTTCTTTCTTCCACCATGATTCTTTGTGAGTCTGGTAAAAATGGGACTCACGGAGCACTCTGGATCCCTCACAGAGTTCGTGGGCTCCTCCGAGGGATCCTCCACGTTTTCAGACCAAAAAAGGGTCTGCAGAGACCTTCCAGTTTCCCTCAGAAGGTACGGGCTACTCTTCCACCGGCCAGCTTTACCCCACCGTTTACGGACGCCTCTAATGTCCGTGGGCACCTCCACTTGCTCTCGGAGGTAGGTGGTCGCTCCCTTCTTGAGGCTTAATTTCCTAACTTTGCTTTGCTTACAGGGCCTTACCAGCTAGTTGCCCAAATCCAATTCTTTCATTCACTCATTCCATTTCATTTTCACACAGCCTCTCCCTTTTCCCTAACAAAAGGTTCTATGCTCTGGCCAACCCCCATGCTTTCCAGGTTCTGCCAATTAAACAGATCCTTTCTGTGGCTAGGAAAGACCAGAAGCAGAAAAATCTAACTGTGATTGTAAAAAAAAGTCTTCTCACTCACACAAACAGAAATACACACATTTTCTTTGTTTCCCTGGGCTTTAAACTTAAAATTTAGAGGTACTCACCTTCACCTTCTTTCCAAAGCAGCCCTTGAGCTCAAACTCTCAAAACTCCCTTTACTACCCTAGCTCCACATGGGCAAGGCCTGGGAGACCCATCCACAGACACAAGGGGGTCTGCTGCCGGCAAGATGGGGCTTACCAGTCTCAGTCCATTGGAGAGGTTAGCTTGGAGTCCCATCTCGGGGTGCCAAATTGTTAGAAGTAAAGTCTGTATTTTTTTTTTTTTTTTGGGAAGAAGGTTACAGTTTATTGCAGAAAGATGGTTCTTCAGGAAAGTGCAGAGAAGAAAGAAGGAGCAGAAGGGAGTGATCTTTAAACAGGGGTTTTTATATCCTTTTGTGGTTTCCAAACTTGTCATTTCTGATTGGTAACAAACTTACCATTTCTAATTGGTGAGTTAAAATTTGTCTTTCTTGATTTGCTGGTTTGTGACTATTGTTAGTTCCTTTTTCTTGCCTAAAAGGTGTTAATTACTTTTATTGTTGTGTGTTAATCCTGATTGCTGCTAGCTGGTTCCTCATTGTGTGTGTCAAGTGTTTGCCATTTAGCCTCAGGCTGCTGTTGACCCAGTTTAGTTGGGGTTTTCCTAGGTTATTTCTTAGTTGGGCTGGGGAGGGGGTGTCCAACTCTCATCACCTGGCATCACTGGATGTGAGACCTTTTTTGTGAGGTTGAGGATCAGTGGAGATTGCTGCTTACATATCTTCCTCCCTGCATTGTAGCAGCATCCCTGCCTCCACTCCTGGACTCTGTGTCTGAGCTGGCCATGAGTTTCCAAAGCTTATGGTTCTGGGGGACTTCAATCTGTCTTCTCTGCACTTTGGGCCTGGGGTCTATTTATTTATTTATTTATTTATTTATTTATATCCTGCCTTTATTTGTACAAATAACTCAAGGTGGCAAACATATTCAACATACCTTCCCCCAATTTCCTCACAATAACAATCCCGTGAAGTGTAACGCAAAAGTTCATGGCAGCCATGAACCTGGCCCAATGCAGCACATTGTCTGGCTCCCCTGCCCGCCCCCAGGCCCTCAGGTAGCCAAGCAAGTGCAATTCTGTTCTCTTTGCTATCTTACCAGAAATTCTTACTTATCTTTTAGTCAACTGAATGACAGATGGTCTTTAATAAATTTTAAGTTTATAGTGCATGATCTCCAAGGACTGGCAGAGAAGAAGTGCTATGACAGGCATCATGTAATGAAATTTCATTTTGTTACATTTGTCTGATATGTCTAGTTCTAGATTTATGGTAAACTGTGACTGTGTGAAAGTATCTGCAATGCTGGCCATCATGTTGGACTGCTATATTGTTTGAAGGATTAGACAAGTTCATGAGAGGTATGATTGTCAATAGTGATAGTCAGGATCAGAAACAACAGGAGACCATGGTCATATTAATATTGCATATTAATATTGTCACTGAATTGTATTGATTAGAGAATGTCCAAATGCTGTGTCAGCAAAGCAACTTGTGCACCACTTCAATTTATAGACTAAGAGCAAAATGGCCCTGTGAAAAGAAGCACGTGGATATTGTAAAGTTCTTTATGTATGCTAATATTACCTGATAAGTGTCATTTGTTTCTTTTAGAATAGTGAGCGCTACCTGTTCTGAAGTATTGCAAATCTCCAAAGTAATGACTGGTTCTCACATTGCATGAAGTCATAATCTGATTTTGAGTTTGCTTCTTGTTGTGCAATGTGATAATCTAGCCATTGTGGTTTCTAAAACATGTTTATGTGCTATTACTTCAGGTATTGTTTATGCATAGTGATTCAGATCTTTCTATCACATTGTAAATAAGTTGCTTTGTTTGGAAGATGGGCAACCTCCATATTTGATAATAAATAAAATAAATGAAAAATAAAAAAGTCTCCTCTGGGTAGGAATATACATACATAGACACACAAATATTCTCCATATAATTGAAATGGGATTGTTTAAATTGCACACAATGTTTTGACATTGCATTACAAAAGGGGAGGTAGCAGAAATCTTTAACTGTTATTAGTCCATGAATATGTTCTTCGAGAGCACAATGCCCTTTCTGATTTGCTTTTGTCTCCTCTAACTATAGGATTTGCATAGGCATACATATGCTGTTTATTCTGCTGCTGGTATGCATAAAACATTACAAATATATTCATCCTCCAAATGAACAAATTCTAAACTCCTGATATCCTTGCAGCTAGTCTTCTCCAGTTATTGAGCTCCAGACACATGTTTGAAGACAAAACATATTCAGAAAAAGTAACTTGAGCAATGGAGTGGAAAGGAAAGCTAAAGAAGGCCTTAGATGTCTCATATGCCTTTTTAATCCACTGTTGTTCCATAACTGCTGTTTCTAAAACATGTCCATGCAATCTGCATGAAATGTTATCAGATGCCAACAGATGGCAGTAGAAATAACAGGAAACAGCCCTAGAAATACAGATTTTTTTAGAGTAAAACAACAGCACGTAGGCATCATATTCTATTGTCTGCCAATAAATACTTCTTGGCGGATGCTACAATGGCTAATGAATACATATTATGTAGCATTTGAATAATGCTATGCTTGGAAAACATATTAATGATGTTCTTTAGATTACCACATCTGTATCTAAAACAAAAGTGTAGCATGCTAGTTGCCAGTTTCTGCAATCCATTAAAATAATAGTGATCAGTTTTAAGAAAGGTTTGTTCCTATCCAAAATCATGCAACAATATGCTTTTCATATTATTATATTTTTAAAAGAAAAAGATTATCACATGCAATGAGGAAGAAAGGAAGGAAGGAAGGAAGGAAGGAAGGAAGGAAGGAAGGAAGGAAGGAAGGAAGGAAGGAAGGAAGGATATACCAAGCTTGCCATTATATTCTGACATCAGATAGTATTAATATCACAGACTACTAGTAAGGAATCATGCAAAAATGCATGGTCCTAATTATGGGGGGGGAGGGATGATGCAGAATTCATATATATAAATAATTGGAAAAACATACCAGTTATTTTTTTGAACTGGAAAAAAAGGCATAACATAGTGTAAAAGACTAGACAGACCAAGGTAAAGAAAAATAATGTGAAAAAAAAACATTCTTTGCATTTAAATTAAGGAGAAGCAACTCCCATTCCTAGCAGTATCCTGCTGACATACCACTTTTGAAGATCATTTTGTTCATAAAGGCAGCATCACACACAGCCCTTAATAAGGGATGGCATTTGCCTATGGGTTTTATTCCTGCATATTACAGTAGCATTTCTGTTGCAATTATTACAATTTTATTTTTTTTATTTATGCTCCTTCATAATATAATTAAGGTCCTTGTTTCACAAAATAAATAAAATTGAATGCACATCTAACAATACTTCTTAGATTAATGATAATTGTTGATTACCCTACAAAAAGCAAATATCATACAGGAGGCCCAAAATGATATGATTAGAAAAAGCTCTTTAAAGCAGTAATTTACATTGGACTTTTAATATTTTACAATATTCCATGTTGCTCTTTCCAAGTCATGAATATCAAGATTTGTTACCATCTCTTTCCTTCTCTCTCTGTATGTTTTTTTTCTTTTCCTGCTGTACACAGTATTTGTGGGCTATGGCAACCAATCCCCTTGGGCTTTCTTTTGCCTTAATTTGCATAAACACTGGCATCATATGAATATTCAGTGAGTGGCTTTGCATTAAGTAAGTGCCCTTAATCAGCTTTTCAGTTCAGTTTTATTGGTTGCACTACACTCAGTTATTTCATCCAGAAAATGTGAGGGCCCTACAAAGCTAAGCAGGTAAGGATTATAATTCTTTTTATGCATATAATGAAAGAGTATTATCATTTGATTATATAGGTTTTGGGGGAATGCTTAAAGATTGGTGCTTGGCTTTGGGTTTTGTTTTTCATATGCACGCTTTCGGGTTTCTGCCCTACCCCCCCTTGCCCACCCGCCTTCTTCTTACTATTATTAACCCATGGCAGTCAGGTGGGCATACGCTTCAGAATTTGCATAAACATCAACTCTCAATGAATAATTCATCAGGTTATTTTAAACACTAAGCTAAGCTTCTACTTTTGGATAGCTCTATAATACAGCAGTATGATTGGCTGTATGGTATTTTCATCACCCAACAGAATTCCTATAACATAAAAGCCACCCCACCCAAAAAAAAACCTAGATTGAATGTATCATTTAAATATGGGTATGATTGTGTCCATGTGGTGTCTATCTGTATAGAATTACATTTTTCTGTTTCTCCCTTCCATTGGGTTTTTCAGCCAGTTATTAGTATATTGTATTTTGTTGGAGAAGGAGGGACGTTTAAAATGGAAACAAGCCTTACAGTATTGATGTGACTGCTACTGGTAGATTTGTCCTAAGTCCATGATTGCAGTACCCACCATATTGGCCTTTTGAGACTCCTTCTGAACTTATGTTGCATAGTTCTCCCCCCCCCCCAAAAAAAGTGCTTTTACATTCTGCATGTATGCAGTGAGATCATATTTCAGCCATTCGGTGGGTGTCCTCATGATTGGGGTGGCGAAAAGGCAGAGTAATTATTCATAAAAATAATTGTTTTGGTACAGAGGATGTCACTAATAGAAATGGGTTAATGAATTTAGAAGGCACTGATAAATTAGAGGAAAACACCACCACTCATGTTTCGAGTACTGATTTGCATATATGCACATGTTCTTCTTTGTTGTGTAAATCAAAATTCATCAGCTGCAAAGCTGCAAGCTGATTATGTGAAAGTTTCTGATCCAAAACATAAATAAGAATAGTGTTGATGTAATTCAGATCTAAAGCATGTTGTGTGTGCATATATGTGTATAGATATGCATACTCATACATCATTTTGAATAAACCATTAGTCTTATTTTTCTGTACAACACAGCAAAATATGTAGATCTAGAAGGTTTCATCAACATAGTATTTACATTGATGTTGGTAGATAAAGTTGTTACTAATGTTAAAAGGAATTACATATGTTTCAGTAAGCTAATGTACTGGTGTAATGTAATACAGTAGATGCAGATGCGTGCAAATGCATTATTGTGTCCTTTTTTTTTTAATACCAACCTCACTCAAAAAGGTATAGACTTAATTTGCTGATAGAAAGAATTTTCCAAGATTGGAAATCACTATTTTTAAACAAATCTAAATATAAAAAAATCAATTCCCAAGAAAAACAATTGTTGAATTGATGCTATTGTTCATATATCAGTCACCTGGAACAATATTCTTTTAACTTTTCCTTAATGAAATTAAAATATGTGTTTCCAAGACATTTGACTAGAGATTTGTCATCATGATGCTATTTTAAAACTAATTACCTGTTTTATCAGTTCGTTCCTATCATTCCAAATACACAACTCATTTCAAAGAATATTAAGAAAAAAATAATTA